>NC_061778.1:17671230-17980759 GCF_022458985.1 Mugil cephalus | reverse complement strand
TTTCAGTACTACTATTCCACCATGCAGAGGGATCTCTCTTGAGACAATTACATACAAACACCATATGAATATAGACACACAAGTCCTGTACTCTGTTTGTGTCGCATCGTTAAAACCCAGTCAGTTTTTTAAGCCTTTGCTCTGCAGCCATCTCTATTTGTATCATGAGAAGTTTGCCCATGCATTGTGCAATTACTATTTACAGCCCTAACATGTACAGTATCGTTGATCATACCTGTTTGTCCAGGGAGGTAGATTGGTTTATCCGTTTGGACGAATCTCATTAGTCCATAGGCTTTGATCATGACTTTCCTGACTTCTCTTGAGTGAAACGTTTCGCCTCGTACTTCCACTTCAAATTTTTGCACCTCCTCATTCTCCACTGAAGGGGCCTGTGAAGGAAAGACATCTTATAGAGGACGGACAAGAGGACCTTTGACGTATGCTGTGTATGAAATCATTAGGTTTGTGGGTTATAAAATTCCATATGATATTTAAAGGTCCAATAAGTACAATGTAGCTCCGACTAGTGGTGCGACTACATACTGCAACTGATTGAATTACCATCATTCATGCCTCCCTTTCCAGTTGAGCAGGAAAAGCTGTGGCCACAGCCTTACCCAGCACAATCCAGGGAAGTACAATATGGATTTTGCATGGTACTGAGATTCAGCTGAGATTATCTGGTAATGTGAGGTATTTACGGATCCAGACAGATGCAGAGAAGCTGAAATATGTGTGTTCCACTGTTATTTTCCAATGGAGTGAATAATCTAATCGTTACAACAAAATATTCACTCACTAAACTTTACTTACTTCACTAAAGACTAAAACAGGTAACTGGACAATTTTATGGATGGACTGCTTTTGTACTCCTGTGCCATTAATTCAGTCGCTCATTGATCCCTAGGTAACATCTAACAAATTCTCTTATGGGTATAAAAGTGTGAAATGCATGTAAAAACAATGAGTGGAGCTGATGGAGGGAGGTAAAGCAGGTGCTGACCACATTGCCCAGGGTAAGCGTGGTGTTACAAACAAAAAAGGAATGTGTTCTTTGGTAAACACAGTCAAGCCTCTAGGTTCAAACAACCACCCCTGCCTACTTAGAGCAAACATATCAGTGGTGTTAGAAATTAAATCTGGACTTTACTTGGTATCAAAATAAACTGGACTTATCTGTTTATCTGAGGCATTCTTAAACCTTGTATATACACTCTGAAGAAGGGTGTTTGCCGTTGTACCCCATCATCTATTTTTTAGCACTAATGTTTTAAAGTATTTCATCATGAACTGGCCGTCTCAATAAATCCCATTATCCCATTTTAAGCCTACTAATATGTTAAAATGCACATATCATCAGGAAAATTAAATTTCTGGGTTCTTTCAGAAACACAGTGGAGTCGTCATATTTACAAAAGGAGCAATCCCCTGCTATTAATCAAAACCCATGTTGGGAGCTGACCTTAAACTCAGAGCAGACGTGAAACTCTTTACTGGATGATTTTGTAAAAAGGGTTGTGTTCTGCTGTTCGGACATCAAAGTGACAGTCATGACCAGAGTCTCACTGGGCTGCAGGAGACTCGCACAGAACTTGGTGTCAGATCCAGCTTCAAGAACAGCAGGAACGGCCACCATGTATTGCCTAAAGACAGACAGACAGATTCATACATAGAATAGTTACCTTACTACATTTGAAATAGAAGAAATCTTAACCCGTGACTTATGAATAAAAGTTCAAATTTGTTTTGACATAAAAAGAAAGGTATTATCATTATTTCCTTTAGATACTTACGGTCCAGCCACCACTTGACCCACACACATCCAACTCAAGAAGACAAACGGTGTCCATGTCCACATCTGGATCCCGGGATGACCCATGACTGAATGCGATCATTCTCAGTGTCACCATCTGTTAAATACCTGCTGATACAGACTCCCACCCCTGGTTCACCCACACACGCTTACTCATCACTCACTCGTAGACTTCCTGATATCTCAAATGTAAATCATTTACAGATTTAAAGCAGTGTCCGTAGGGTGTACAAGGACCACAATTAAAAACATATTTGACAGTTTATTTAGTCAAGGGTTGAAGTACAAAAGGTTTCTCATCCAACTTACCAGTGTATGTGATACTAAAAGTGTATGAACAAAGCATCTGGTGCTGTAAGATTCCTTCAAGATTGTGTATGTGGGGCCTTTCTGTAACTACAGTCTTTTTTTTTTTTTCTAAATTAGAGGAAGGCATACATTTTACAGTAAACATGTTCTGCAACAATGCCCTTTACCCAGCAGGGTATGTTTGATTTCATTGTGCAAACATCTCTTAACTCCCTTGCGGGGGGGCCAAAGTGGACAGTTTCTCCAGTGAGTAAACTTTTTTGTAGTGATAATGTCCTCAATTGCAACTTGTGGATTTCAACACAGTAAAGAATGTGCTTACTGTCACTGACGCCAGTGATCACTTGTGTGCACACAGGGATGGTAAACACTGAATACAGACTGTTTGATGTTACCTACCTATGTGAAAACAATACAAAAGCTCTGTGCAGTGAATTGAAGTAGCGGGAGCTGCATGGGACAGACAGAGAAAGGTTGATACAGAAAGATACATTAATACAGCGAAATGTTGGAACATCACTGCGTCCAGGAACAACTGGAAAACGGTTTATGATAAAACAAAAGTTGAAGAGTGAATTTTCTTCACTTTTCTTCACTGCTTCTTCACTTACTGATACAAGTTATAACATCAATATAACATTGGTTATATTGATCTGTGTTTGCGGGAAAAGCATCTTTGGGTGTTCCCATTGTTGAGAAAACACCAAGTTCTGACACAAGAGAGTGCAAAGGTAGAGAAAAAACTGTTTGATCAGGATGCATGAACAGTTACAGAGGAATGACTGTTAGGAGACGCTCTGGGATGGTTTCACTGTTCACATCCAAATTACCTTCGGTTGTGTCTGTGTGGAGCTCAGTGGGTGGACATGAGTCAGTTTGGAAGGGAATGGGAATGGTAATTTTTAGGCGTTCTGTGGACACCAGCAATCAGATTTGATCAGATCAGCATTGGGTTTGACGTGGGAAGTGTTCCCGGAAGCAGCCAGGCCAGGAACATTTGTATTTCATGATGAAGAAATTTTCAGAACTTCTCAGATTACCTTGGAAGGTCAATGTTCCACAGTGAAAATTGTAATTTTCATCTGCAAGTAACCTCAGTTTGGCATCATAAAACCAGAGGACAGGAGCAGTGCTCAATTATTAAATTACTCCTAAATTGGAGTGATTTATTTAAGAAAACCTAGGAAAGTTTTTGCTCTTAGAAATTGTAAGTAAATTCTACAAGGATTATCATCAAGGAAACCTTACTTGCAGGATATAAGTTACTTTTACTAGCAAACCTCAAGCAAGTTACTGATTATTATTAATATGGACATTGAATTTTACTCTCTCCTTCTTTGTAAGTTTTACTCAGACTCTTGACTGCTTCAAACTGAAAAATCCCACCTAAAATCAATGGCCTTTCAAGGTAATTTTCTAACTTTTATTTATGGACTATACATAAGTAACATTTACACAACACTTTACATCATTTTCTGCAGTTTAAATTGCCTAAATTTGCTCTTGATGTTTTTGTGAATTGAAACAATGAGGCAATTATTTAATTCAGCACCTTTATTTTTCTGTGAAAAAACATGTTTTTCAATAAAACATTTTCCAAAAGGCTTGCAAACAACACAACACTCACATCCGCGACCCTTTGAAAATGGCCCCACAACCCACCAGTTGACAACCTCTGGTTTAACTTGAAAATGCTGATCTTACTTCCCTTCCTCCCTCTCTCGACCCGAAGACAGCACACATTAAAACAGTGCAACAAGTTGAAATAAAAATACAGTAATTAAAATGAGAACAAAGACAAACAGCCACGTAAACAAATGTGCAGTTTTTTCTTTTTCTTTTAGTGTCCTCTTTGGAAGGACAACTCTTGGGTCAAACATGTGCACTCAAGCTATCAAGCTTGTTTCGCAGGGACAGGATCTTCAGGGACAGCTTAAGGACACCAAGCTCTAGAAGAAGCTTTTGGCACACTTCAAACATGTACTTAATTTTTGGTGGGTAACTCAAGTTCATGGCATAAATGATGCCCATCAGCAGGAGACAGGCCCTTGCAACACTTCCACAGTTGCCAAGTACCTCAGTCCCTTCAACAACAATCAACACATCAGTGTTGGATGCACCTTCATCTTCTTCACTTGTGCGGTAGACAGATCCTCAGGGCTTGCTCAGCCTGGTCCTCTCGAGCTGCCTCTGTACCCTGTATAATATATGTGGATCCATGTTCATAGTACAGCTTATTTTTTTTAATTCAAGTTACAGACTAGTGTCAAAAATATCAATATTTTGCTGAAGTTTGCAATCACTTTTACACTCACAACCTGTAGTAAATCTTATGCACAACTCTAGCGAATAATACAGATGTGCATGTGGCACAGAGAAGAAGAAGAGAGAAGGGGGGAGGTAAGAGGAGGAGAGAAGAAAAGAGAAGCGAGGAGAGACAATTATTACCTCAAATTTCACTCCGTGTTTTTATTTATTTTTTTATTTTTTGACCTCGTGGTACCTCGTGCCAGCAAAGTTAGTTAGCTAATTAGCAGGAAAATACACTACTTCTACAGCCGCCGCTGCTTCAGTGTGGAGAAACTGACTTAAGTAGGTGAGCCAACAGGAACGTACAAAGTTGGTTTCGCTAAAAACTTACCTTCATGGTTCCAGGTCTTCCCCGTCTCAGTTAACAAAGTCCGCCAATCTCATTGAAACGTGGACCTGGCGAAAGACCGCTCAAATGTGGGGGAGGAGCTTTGACGTCATGCTCCGAATGCAGGGCAGGGTGTCAGATTCACTGACGTCATTCAATTACATTTTACTTGGAGATATCAAGTAATTAAGCCAATGCATTGGTTTAGTGAATATTACTTGGATCGAATGATTCAATTTACATACAAAACTGAGGATACAGAATTACAAACAATCACGAGTAGTGCACTACTGAAAAACTGCAATTTTCAAGTAAAAGCACTGAATTTGTAGAATTTATATAGATGTTTGAAATAATAATTGCAGACAAAACACAAAAATCCTTTTTTTTTTCAGTGTATGTCTTATGTGGCTTCATGAATTGTGCATTTGACAGTAATATAATCAGGATTCCAGCTTTAGGTACCATCTTCTTAATATATTAAGATATCATATACAAAGTATGTAACTCCCCTGATACTCCTGTCCATTACCAAACTCATCTCATCTTCTGCTACCGCTTATCTTTACAAGGGTCCTCACCAAACTCAAACGAGGACTTTAGTTTGATTGACTAGTCTTACATTTATTTATCATTTATCTCTTTCATTGTCTTTCTGGAAAAGACAGATAAAGCTGCCAGGTAAGTCTGGAAAGCCTGATTTAAAAAGGCTTTTTCGTGAATTAAGTTCTGCTGGTCATACATTAGGGAGGCTTCACAAGAGGGGAACAGACCCAAACACAGGATGAGGCAGGATGAGCAATGGTCAATTTAATGTGTACAATAACCATTGATAGGACATTTTTATTTTACTATACACTGTGTGTTTACACATCATTGGGCTAGAGACTGGGACTGATGGCAGCTGATGGCAGCAGGCTGGACCAGGCTGGACCAGGTCGAAGAGGGATGGCTGGCTGAAACAGAGGGAATGGATGTGAGGCAGGCGGCTTCAAAACCAGACCAAAAGCCATTTGGACAAATATCTAGGAGCCAAGCATTACCACAGTGTGTTCTACAACGATCTGGCCAAGAGTGGGTGAGGAAGCCAGTCCTTCATGCTGCAAAGGCACAACTGGCTGCAGGTGCGTGAGATTGGGAACAAGTCAGATGCAGGTCAGCCTCACCTGCCTAAGACTGACACTGGGGTGGATTGTCATGTTCCCAGGTAGGATGAGTGTGACTGCTGCTGGACTGATGGTGTTTTTAATGAACATAATGAACATAACATAATGAAGGGACTCGTCAGCTCAGGAGCTACAGCCGGTGGTGGTCTTCATGCTGTCCCACACCTCTTTAATGGGTTTACCTTGGATCTGTCTTTCTCCTTTGCCTCTTTCAGCTCGACCTTGAGTTCTTACTGCACATGCTTCAGTTCCTCCTGGTCACCATCCTTAAAAGCCCTCATCTTCTGGCCAAGGCGATACACTACAGGGTAAAATTTCTACTAATAGATATCACCATGAAACATCTCCAGCTGATTACTTACATAAATGCAATGTTTTTTTGTATTACAAGTTTTCTGTGAATGTATGTTTAAATAAGCAAACGAGGAGCTATCAATTTAAATATGTGCTAATTTGCACTAATTTCCACAACAGAAATCTGAATAATGGCTAAAGTGAGGTTCAAAGTTCTCGTTTTATTTTGTTAATCGTATTAGATTTCTAGGTATTTACAAGGGAATTTTTAATATCTCTTTTTATTGCTCCATAAATCACAAACTACTGTCACAGTCCAAAAAAAATAAATAAATAAAAAATCAAATTTTGCCATGTTTTTTAGGAGTGACATTTTATATAAATTCGGATCTGAATGATATATTGCAAATGCCCTCTGTAAATGCAGTCAGGAATAAATCTGGAAAGTTTGGTATGTGGTAAGTGCTACTGAGACATCTGGCTCAGAGTATGCAGAAAAGTAATTTTGAGAAAACAGCTTTTAAAGTTTTACATTGCAAAATCATGTCTATTTTCATTGGAAACCACTGTATCAAAAGCAAATCATACTCATACCCTTCAAAACATATCATATAAACATATACAATATCAAAATATCAGATTCAGACTATCAGGCAGACTATCCCATCATGTGACGCTTTTGAACAAGTCCTGTTATCGAGTTTAGCTTCGGATCGACCTTTCTGCTGTCGCAATTGGTTGCCAATACAAAGCATATGACCATATTTTGACCTGACAGACTTCTGCTAGAGAAAAAGAGCTTCACAATGGTACCTCATATGCCCGGGCAGAGACGAGGCTTGCAGTGCTACAAGCCTGTTCAGAAAGCTAGCTTTTAGCAAATTTAGGAGTAAATTAGAGGTGCAGTTGTAGTGAAATGAACACCTAAATGTACATTTTTTACCATTTTTTAAAAACTAGTTTCATAGAGGAAATGTTAATGAAGCAAAATGACAAAAAATCTCAAAATTGTTAAATGGGTGAAAAAAAGGTATTTTTGCCTGAGTTGTCTCTCCTTCAGAAGGGCATTGATATCGCTGGTGATCCATGGCTTATTGTTGGAGAAGCAGCACACAGTCCTGGTGGAAACGACGACATCCATACAGAAGTGGACGTAGTCGGTGGTCCTGCACAACTACGGTGAAGCCCAGGTTTGATCAAGCTTATAAATAGTAACTTACACGTTATTATTTGACTAACTATGGGATGACATCACTGTATTAACCAGCTATTATGTCACTACAGAAATCTTATAACTTACTTGGTGTACAAGCAGCTATACTTTTAAGCCCCAAAACAGCCCCTTCTCAGGTAACTATGAACCTTTTTGATTGTATTTTTTTCTAGTACAACATCATTGAAGGCTTAGGTGGTCTTCAGTTTCTAAATGGAAATTGCTGCTACATCAAATAACAAAGCCTTCAACTTACAGGTCAGCAAATTTATCACAGCGTTAGGATAAATATTCGAAGACCTTCAACTCATCACATGGAGGTTTACCTACAGAGGTTAAACACATGGTCTAGTATTGAGTTATTTGCAGAGATAGATTACACACACAACCCAGGTTAAAGAGCACATCCATATTATTTCCTCAGAATAAATGCCAGACCACAGAGAGCATGCCTTCAATTAGATTATATTGTGGATATTAATGCCTGCATCATTATGTGAATCGCTTGTGAATGTAATTTGAATCTTGTGTGGCAGACTCCACCAGTAAGGACGAAAGCTAGAGAGATGTCTGTTGAACAGAAGCTTAACAAGACAATGTATGTAATTAGTAACTCATCTGGTCTCACTTCTGAAAAATACATGCTCGGTTCAAAGTACAGGCCACGAAATAAACAATGTTCATCATCAATCATGCACAAACATATTTGTATTGTACATTTAATACACAGAAAACTATGTGCTTAGGAGTAACACATAGAAAAACATAAATAACTCAAGTAAAATCACATACTGTATGAATCCAACACAGAAATAAAAAGCATTTTTTGAGCCACCCATACAGCACACACGCACATATAAAATATAAGAATTGTCCTGCCTTTGTCAGCCTTCCTCCCCGCATTTTAGACAAAAATGGTAAACTTACAGTTCTGCTCACCCTTGTGCTGCATGTGTCCAACTCGGGCAGGTAAACAGTCTCATGTCTATGTTTGAACCACTGAAAAGACCCAGGACTGATTCTTTCTTCTTACCCATCTGATTCACAAACAAACCCACCCATCACTTAACCCAATATACTTGATGGTCATCATCTGCACTTCCACTATTGGTGAATCATTTATAGACTTCACAGTATTCAGTTTATACCGCTGTCTGTAAATAAACCAGCTTGGACAACATTAAAAACGGACAGGAGTTAATCTGAGAATATGCCTTTTTAAAATAAACCTGTAATTTCCTGAAACTTGTAACTGTGAATTTGAAAAAGATAATTTAAGTTTTTAAAAAAAGTATAGTAAAAACTTTATTACTGTTAATGTAACCAGTGTTGTTCAGTTCAACACTGCCTGAAGGAAATAGCCTTGTTTGCCCTTTAGTCTTTTTGGAGTAGTTTTAAGTTACACTAATGGTCTACAAATACCTAAATATTATAGCTATATACGTATGTTACAAAATGTTACAAAAAATTACTTTTTTCTACTGCCACTTGTGGTATCTTCACTGGAGCAGAGGCTCAGTTATTATCTGTTATCTGTTGCACAAGTTGTGAAAGACATTCTTATAAAGCAACTGAACATGTAGAATTTGAACAAGTTTCACAAATCATTGTCTGTAAAAATGACTTATCCACGAAATTACACACAGTACATTAAAAGGATACTCACATATAATATATATATATATATATATAAAGAGAGAGAGAGAGAAATACATAGAATATAATACATGTACTTCTGTTCTAAAAGACATTCGCTCATTTGGGATGGAAGAAGCTACTTGGATGGAAGAAAGAAAGATGACTACAGGCAGTATTAATGAGGGACCAAGACACAGGTGAGTCTGAGGACCTGTTCAGACCTTGCATTAAGACCTGACCTGGGCAATCCGGTCGCCCAGATTTAGGTACATGTGTTCAGACCTGGCACGCAAATAAACCCCAACGTTATTTGGGAATCAGGAGAATATGTTAACGGCAGAGATTATAACTGAAACCCAGGAAGCTTCTATACGCACCACAAAGACACAGGAGAATGAGCAAATATGTAACTTAACCACACACACACACAAATTTATAGTGGCCTTGTGTGTGTTTTTTTTTTCTGAATAAATGAGACAAAACTTCACTGACACAGGGGCACCTTTCTGCTGTAAAGGTACCTTGAGTATACGCTAACTTTAATGCGACACAGAATACGTTGCGTTCACACTGCTAAAGGAATGTGGACATATTCAACTCAGACCACCTTCAGATATGGTCTGAGACTGGATCTCACAAATTCTGCCACAGATTCACATCTGTATTTTATGTGATCAGACTGTCCAGACTGGACCTTAATGTAAGGTCTGAAGAGGCCCAATAGGGGCAGAGCAAACAGTACCATCGCGGAGAAACACAAGGGACGAGGATCTAAACAAACTAAAATAGGAAGTAAGTACAACACACAAAAAAGAAGTCAAACGGGATAAGACTCTCATGAAAAACCCAAACTGAATTAAAGAATTCATGGAGGAACAGAAAAAGAAAAACCAAGACTGAACAACAAAAAATCTGTATGTTTGATGCCACACTTAGACAACAGCTGTGGTTAAAACGATTTTATCTCGAGATTAAACTTGTCTGCCATGAGCTAATTCAAGACTGAAGTGTAGAGTGAGACCAATATAACAAAGACATTTCTGAACTATTGTCACACATACAGTTTTATTTTTTGTTCTTTTAGTATGTGGTATTCATCAAAACAATAGCACTGTACTTCTGTCCTTTTACAATTATCTTCAGAGAATGCTTTTCGCGCAAACCATTACTTTCCGCTTACACTTTCTCTCCCCCCCCCCCCCCCTCGCCTTAATTTGTCTTTGGGGAAGGAGATCCAGGAAATGATAACATGTCCATTAGTCCTAATGCACTAATGACTGCAACACATTTCATTCCTATTTACAGGATCAAGAAAAACATGCAGTTGCACCGGAAGACGATGGAGAGATTTGTGTTTGGTATAATTTATGTAGAAAACAAAAATATTAAAATGTTAAATTATGAACAAGAGGAAGCAAAGAAACTGAAACATCCTTGTCACACACGTGTGACGTTGCTAGCCCACACTGATGTCTGTTATCTAATATTTTCTGTCCAGACCGTTGGGATTAAATACTTTTGCTCTGGGAATGTTGTAGCACTATGACTAGAGTTGAATAAATGACCTCCATGTATGATATTTCTTTGACTTTAAATGTTCAGTGTTTCCATCACTATAGACATACTTTTGTTTTTTATATCACTTTAATGCAGAATGTGGTTCACAAATGTTAAATGGCATAAACACGCCTGCAGGGTAGAATGTAGCATAGAGTTATGTCTAAAACCCTTAATAATTCTGTTAAAAACTTGATTATACTTGATTTTTATTTGGCCTTGAAGCAACAGCACCACAGCCGCACAACTGATAACCTAATGCATAACAGAGACATATTATGATGTCCAGGTATTGTTAGATCTGAGTTCTTTTTGGTGTTACTAATTACATAAACCTGCTTTACCTGTTTTAAATTACACTGTTTCTCTACTTTCATCGCTTCTGCTACCCACCTAGTCAATTCTCCAAAACTTTATTTTTAATGTTTACATAATGACTTCTCAGTTTTGTGGTTATATGATTAATTATTCATTTATAAATTCTCGGAACTGCGGAAGCAGCTTTTAGCCTATGGAATTGACTTTGCGTGGGCGATGTGTTGAACTTTTTTCGTTTGTGTTTATTGTGTGTATTGAGCCAACTGTTGAGATGAATACAATCCTATATCCATTCATCCATTACCTGCCTTGGTTTGTTGGACCATCTTTGATCATGCCACATATGACACAATACAACCCTTGTACAAAATGTAATGGTATGGTTAACTATAACCCTATAAATGCTGAACTAGTTAATGAAGTAGTGTTTATGATGAATGTCACCATCATTAGATCAGATGCATTTACAGATTAGTTGGTAAGGTGTAGCAGGACAGCTGTCTGCTTGTCAATAAAAGAAAAAAAAAATGATACAGAACTGGGAAAAATACTTTTAGTACCTCTTTTCACCCAGGGTTGGCTCTGCAGTAAGTTTCAAAAATATAAGAAAAATACAAAAATAATAAGGTCTAATATAAAGACCAAACACATAAAACTCAAAAAGAGGTCACCTAAGCAGTAAGGAAACTAAGGCTTGAACTTAACCTCACAACACCTAACACCTAACTTAACCTGTATACACTTAGGACTAGTCCATAGACAGATACAGGAGGAAACCTGACTAACAATTAACATAAAACAAGAAACACACTTAAACTAAACGTAAACTGAGTGAACAAAAAGAGAAACTGCATATAAAGGAAATAATTATTTTAACCCAACAAATCCTCTTTAAAGGAAACTTTAAGGCTTTTCCAGTCCAGTCCCCCTTCTTCCAGCTCTTCAGTTGCTTCCTCCACTTCCTCTGGACTGTCCTTAAAAGGTCTCCTTCTTCTTCTTCTTCTTCTTCTTCTTCTTCTCAGATTTTGTTGAGGGTTCTTGCATCTGTCACCAATGTCACTTTAGAAGTGGAGCATTTTGTCGACCCACTGATGTTGGTTGCTCTGTCAGTTATTATAACTGAAAGAGTGGACACGAGTTTATCTGCATTCTTCCGCTGCTCCCTCCTATCTCTTTTTCTGTCTCTATCCTGCCATATGACCCGGGTTTCAGTTAAAGGTTTCATCCTAGTAAAAGATAGTTGTTCTTTGCCACTGTCGTCAATGTGTTTTCTGAAATGTCGTGTTTTGACCTTCAGGGCCACCGTAGCAAAGACTCTTAAGACCACTTTGTTGTTATGGTGCTATATGAATTAAATTAAAAATCATGTGATGGGCCAGTCAGCGACCAAGAGGGCTGTGTCACCGTAGCCATGGTGCCATGCATAAAATAAAAACACAACCAGAAAACACGTTAAATTCACTGCCATTTCTACAGCTCACACATTATACTGTATACATGAAACAGTAGCAATCTGTGCTGGACAGTGCAGCCACACTTTAAGGCAATCCTCCACCTCCCCCCCATGACTCCACTCCGTCCGCTGCTCTCGTCACGCCCAGCCTATCACACAGATTCTGTCATTTCTGCCTTCAACAATTGCAGGTCACAGAACAGAAAAGGACAGTGGTAAGTACTGTGCGCTCACTTCAAGTAATGCATGAGACCTGTTGGGGCAAAGCGAGTGTTGTCTTACTATCAGTCTAACAACACTGACATGTTATGGGCATGGCATCATGGTTTTATGAGACTATAAAAGAGTTTTTCATCCTACTAAACAGAGCTTGGCCATTTCTAAAAATGAACATGAGTGCGTTAATATTGATCTGCCTGGTCTTAAGTTCCTGACATCATTGATAGTATTGCTTTTCATGGCTTAGAGAACCATAAGAGATAAAGGGAATTAAAAAGCATTTTCTGACAGTGCTGTGTTTGCTCTCTGTTTTCTGTCAGATCAGAAGCATGTTCATCTCTGTGTCTCTGCTCTTCCTCTTCATAGGTAAGCTCACTTTAAATTCTAAAAAAAATAAAATAGCCTTTTACTTTATAACTGTCTTGCTGTCAAATATTTGAATAGTCTGGTTAGATGTATCTTCATATAAAATGCATGAGCGTGTAAGAAGTGGTGGGCTTTTAAGCTTTCAGCTTCCAGTTTCAGGAAGACAGTAACAGCATTTTAGTGGCTACTGTTGCTCCTGAAACAGGCTCATTAATCAGCAGAACAAGCCTTAATCAGATTTGAGAAATTGTATTGCTGTTAGCCCTGCTCCACTCCCAGCGGTTTCACTTGTTTCTGTTTTTGCTCGGTTTGATTTGTCCTGCTCCGTGATGTATCGCTCAGAGTTCAAATCAGACATGTAAAAACACGATTCAGTGTTTTGGCAACTAAAATACTCGAGCAAGTTCAGAAATATAAACAACAACAACGCAATATCACGTGCATTGGGACTAGAGCAAAGCAAATAGTTAGGCCTAATGGAGATCTTTGCCAATTTTGTAGCAGCATCAGAGTGCTTTGTCGTGTTGTGGAGCACAGTATGAGAAACAGCTTAATGATGTATTTTGTGGCTCCATACAGAGCTGAGTCAAGCCTGATAAATCACCTCCAGTGACACTGGTAGGGGCTAAAATACATACACACACTTGGTGCGTGGAAAATAAGAAAGCAGTGAGCTTATCGGCTTCACAGACCCTCTGTAGCCCGCTAGGCTATAGGCCCGAGGGTACACTTTTTACCATTAGTAAATAACGCCTACACTTTAGTTACTACTTCAATTCCATTTAACAACAGGAACGTTTTCACTGCATCTACATAACATCCTCTCCAGATACGTGGGCCGTCACTGTTAACGTTATTACGACACTGATATAACAATTTAAGAGATTCAATAGTTTCCATTAGGAAAACTTAATCTCAATGCAATATTTTCACACAGCCAACTCATCGGAAAGTGAGAGTCCAGCGGCTGACTCAGTCAGAGCTGACTGATGCGTTTAGTTTAACTTTTTTACTTTGTGACTTTGGAAAGTCACAGTAATTTTCTATGATGTGTGGATTTTTACTACGACTTTTTGCAACTCAAGTGAAATAATCTTTGTTTTTACCTTCATTGAAAGAGCTAATTCATACAAATTATTTAAGATGTATTATTTATTATTACCGGTATACCTTTTCACCGGATTGTTTTACAACCAAATCAAAGCCATTTGATTTCCCGGCAGATCTTTGCCAGAGCAAAGGATCACAGAATCTCCTCTGGTTCTGATTTTAGTCAGAACCAGAGTCCTACCAACACCTGTCATTTTAGCATGACAAGGTACATAGCGTTATAAGTAGTATGCGAAGTAGTGCATGATGCAAGTGAAGTTTTCCGTTTGTGCCGAAGGAGCATCTTATGATGGTGATTATGTTATGACATTGCAGGATCAGCCGTCGCTGGAAAGCAAGGGGACTTTGGCACTTTTACTCCTTGCACCAAGAAGAACAGCAACAACACCAGCAGCCTCAGGTTCAAGCCTCCTGTATACTTATTAATGACGCTATTACACAAAAAGCATATGCTGTGGGTTTGAAGTATGCTTTACATTAATCATCATTAAATCCTTTGGAAGGTTGGACTGTTCTTATGGGGAGTGTCAGGGCTCTCCAAACTACACATGTGAATTCAAGGATTCCAATGGGACACTCATGCACAGAGGAAATAAAAATAACGACACGTGCAAGCTCACTCTCCCTGGAACACCTGATGAACACGACAATAAGAACTACACGTGCGTACTGACAAGAAAGAAGAGGACGGAAACGAGGAATATCACCATATACTCAGGCAAAGCAAAAGGAAAACGTTAGTATTACTTTCTATTTATTGCTAAAAAAAATGCAAATCTGTTACAGATTTCAGGTTTTAGGAACTTTGTTCTCTCTGACTCAGTACTCGGTAAACATCACCAGATTTATTTTACCCCAGCAAGTTAATCAGTAACAATTTATATGAATTGAAAGGCCACAGGCACAAATAACCTACTAGAAATATGTAATAATATCAGGTCTAATAAAAACGGGCATAAAAAAGTAGGGAACATAAAAAAACACCCAGGAGACACTATCTATTTTTTTACTACTATATTTTTTACTTTGGAAATTTTTGAGCCTTGCATCGTAGGGCTAGCAAGAACCTAAAAGATAGAAATGTCTCTTAGTGTGCAGTTATTTGCAGGCTTTAATTTATTATATTTAGTTGAATTAACGACTGCTGCAGTGAGATTGTTTTTTCTCAAATTTTAGTTGAGTAACAAATAAGAACGGGACTGAGCCTAATCTCTGCTTGTCTTTGTCTTCAGAGAATATCAAGCCCTGTCTTGCCACCTCAGGCTTACTACTGCACCATGATCCAACCTTACTGTGGCCTGCGGTGACTCTGCCTCTGTGGAGAATCCTTGTCACAGACAGGCAGCTGACATGACGGATTAACTGGAGAAGCTTTGGCCAACAGACATGTATCATTTCTGTTTTAAATGACAAGAATCTGATCCCAAACTATATACATATGACACCTTTAAACAACGCTATGTGTTTTAATATATAGATTTTTCTTAACGTTAGTAAGGAGAGTAAAAATGTTTGACGGGCCATTTATTTTCAGGTGGTGTTCTGTGGAAATGTTTTAAATTAAAAGTATAAAATGTATAAAATACATGTGTAAAAAAAAAATAGTAGTAGTAGTTACTGTCATTTTACATATACATCTATGTGCAGATATAGGCTGAAGCCTTTCCCAGCTGTCACGGAAGAAACGGAAAACCATTCACACTCACACCTCTGGCCAATTTAGAATCACCAATGAACCTGAAATATTATACCTTGGTGTTTGTTTATCCAGGAAAATGAGCCAGTAGTTCGACTGTTCAGAACTGTTTCAATGAAATGAGACTCAGGTGCTGTTCAGTGGTCCGTTTAGTTTAAAAAGTTAAAAAAGAGTTCCATGTTCCAAGAGCCAGCTTCCATAACCGAGTTAGTGATAGGGTTAGGAGCTCAGACACTCGGGAGCATCTGGTAAGGATGTACAAATAGGGGAGATTTAAGATGACTGTTATCCTCTACAGAAAAGTTGCACAACAAAGACCACAAAAGAACCCAGGGTACCTTCAAATAACTAAAGGCCTCTCTCACCTTGACTAATGCCAGTGTTCATGAATCCAATCATGCCCCTCTGCAGTTTGTTAAACATCACATGGACATTTTGTGGACAGATGAGACCAAAGTCGAATTACTTGGTTTAAATAAGAGGCATCATCATGTGTGGAGACTAAACACCACTGCATTCCAGCATCAGACCCTCATCTGGTCCATAAATCATGGAGGTGCTAATGTCCTTGTTTGGGCCTGTTTTGTTGCATCTGAGCCAGATCACTGATGGACTAATGAAGTCTGAATTATACCAGTGAACACTGAAAAGAAAACATCAGGACATCTGACCATATGTTGAATCTTGAGAGAAACTATGTCATGCCCAAGCACACAAGTTACTCTACAAAAGAATAGTTAAAGACGAACAGAATGGATGTTTATGAATGGGCAAGTCAAAGTCCTGAACTTAATGCAATAGAAATGTTGTGGAAGGACCTGAAGGCAGTGAAGGCAGAGGCACTGATCCCGAGTTATTGGAGAAGTTTAGTTGATATTATTGCTACACAAGTGGGTCATAGCAGATACTGAAAACATTTTTGCACCTCACAGATGTGTGCAAATGATTATTTTTCTTACAAACACAAAAGCCTTATGATTCTGTTTCATGTTTTTGATTAGGTTCTCTTAGTATACTGCCAGGAATTTTGAGTCGTTTTTATGCAGAAATGTAGAAAGTTCTGAGTGGTACAAATCCCTTTAAGCAGCACTGTATATGAGAAGAACAAAGACACGACACAGGTACGGCACAGAGACATTCTAAAGCCACATCAGGTGATCTGACCCCCGGAGAATTTGGACATGTCTCTGAATGGTTGGTGACTTCATCTTTGACACGATGTAGGCAACCCCGCTGGGTATGATGATGACTTTTTAATGTTTTACAACACACAGTTGCAACAGCTGTTATTTGATATTTGATACTGATCTACAGAAAAGGGAACAGTAGTTTTTAATATTACCTTAACCTGCACTATCTTTATACAAGCCATATACTCTGGTTCCATTTTAGAGGTATTTGTAAATGAACATCATGTTTTCTTATGCACATATGCTATGTGTGTGCATTTACTCAGGGGTCTTCAATGTTTTTCAGCCCAAAGACTCCAAAACTGGTGGAGAGATTAAGTACTGACTCCCTACCTACTATATGTGTTCAATATTAAACTAGCACAAGTGCTATTTAGAAATATACATTATTATCATTTTACATTCACTATTAAGCTATCCCTTATTCCTTTACTAAGATATATTGGATTCATGTTAATGTGCATTTAAAGAAATTTGTGGGGGAAAATTGAATAAATAAATGTATATAAAAATGTCTAATCAACCAAAGAGTTTGCGACCCCGCTGCAGCGCCTCCGCGGACCCCGTAGGTGTCACGGACTCCCTGCTGAAGACCTATGCATTTATTAATCCCAGCAGAGATTTGTAGAGCTGCTACGTGTTTCTCTGTGTTTAGAACAGCCCCTCTTTGCTTACTCCTCCTGTCTCTGTGCAGTGATGCTACTAGATACTAAATTTCCAACGGGATTAAGTATCTATCTATCCCGTAGAACTTTCTGTTTTACCGAACAAGAATACAAAAAGTCGCTAGACAGCGCGATGGTTTGATCCCGAGTAGGTAGGGAATCAGTAGGTAAGAGATCCGCAATCGCCTGAAGGAAGTATCCCCTGAGCTAAACCAGCGCCTTGTGCATC
This sequence comes from Mugil cephalus, assembly GCF_022458985.1. Classification (NCBI taxonomy): domain Eukaryota; kingdom Metazoa; phylum Chordata; class Actinopteri; order Mugiliformes; family Mugilidae; genus Mugil; species Mugil cephalus. The sequence goes on along the minus strand of NC_061778.1, from coordinate 17,962,882 downwards.
AACGGAAATGTCCACCACGTGGCCCATCAACACTGTCCCGTCATACTCTGTGTTTATATGTCCTGAGGACGACCCCCCGTCAGCTGCAGAATCGACCTGTCTGTGTGCAGTCTAAACACCCATGCAGTGTTTTTTTTATTGCCTGTGTAATAATAACACAATAATGAAAACACACCATCCACCAGAAGCAAAGAGTTGACAACAGTCCCGATCGCTCCTGTTTAAAAAGTCCAGATTCACAGCTGGAAAGCGGCGCTGGTTTAGCTCAGTGGTTACTTCCTGCGATCTTTCTCCCTGCGAGAATACTTGCTTCCCTCCCGGTTCCCGGGATCGGACCACGGGCGCTGTCCAGTGCCTTTTTGGTTCAGTAGACAATACACTTCATAGCAGATCGACTGGTTACTGCAATTTATATCTATTCAAAGCATTTTCATGGTCTAGCTCGATAACTTTAATATGTATTGCATTCTCTGTGGGCTTACATTTGAATGGGAAAAAAATGTAAGGGCCGAGCTATGACAAAAAACAAAGAAGTAGGTGATTTTTTGGTGATAGTATTTTTTTATCCTACTCCCTCTGACGTTTTGTTTACATATAATATGAATATAACATGTTGCGGCCAAACGCTGACATGAGCTGGGGTTGATACACTAAGCTCAACAGTGAACTCTCCTGGCTGTAATGAAACCTTGTTTTGATTAGACTTGCAGGCAAATTCCTGAGATTTTGGACTTCCAGTTACTAGTAAGTAAATATGCTTTTACTAGTACGTAAAAATGCTGAAAAAATGTAAATAAATGCTATATACATAATTAAGTTATGTAATATATTTTAAAATCACTTTAGGTGGTGGTCTATTTTACGACATGAAAGATATCACATTTTAATGGGTTTCTCAGACTGACTGCATATATTTCAGTTCCTAAATGCCCAATCTCCGTCTGAAATGTAACAGCGTGGGCCACAGATCTCAGGTCAGATATTGACGTTGTTGTTCACTCGACGACAGCGCACATATTTGAAGTAGCGACTGATCCGGAACCGGGTGACATAATTTCCTGTGGCGCATGCGCATAGTCGACACAGAAACTGGTGTGTTGACAAATATCGGGGGAGGGACCACTGCGGCGTAAGTAGATCTTTGTTCTGTCTGGGTGAAATTCACCGCAATTCAGAGGCATGTTCATTATTTAGACCTTTCTGTGTCATGTAACACTCCGCGCATTGGCCCTTTTCCCCAAATACTGCCACTATAAAGGCTGCAGAAAGGAAAGTGCTTTGTTAAAACATCTGTAAAAACCGCTGGGGCCGAGTATGTCGCTAAAAGGTTGGCGTCGTGTCCAGTAACCACATTGTAACGTTGAATTTCCGGGTTGATTTTCCAAATTAAAATGCTGTTCATCGCACACATATTGACAGTTCGCTCGGTAACAGTGAGAAACTAAAACCCACCAACCACATCTAATTATTATTTTAAGGTTAGCGAAAACGCATTGCATAACATCGTATTTTTGTCTTCGGTACGCGCTACTTTGTGCTTTAAGTTTGAAATGAATAAAGGTCCGTTTCTGTTTTCACCCATAACAACAGTTGCCATGACTGAGCTCGTCACAGCTAGCCACCGCCAACATTTCTCTAACATCTACTTTGGGTTTGGTCTCATGCCGAGCGTTGCCGTCGTCAAAAGACACCTCCACACTTAATATTTCGCGGTTTCCAGCGGACTCTCTCCCCTCTCTCTGTCAAACTTATGAACTTGTGTCACAGTCTGGCTGTGGGAGCGAGTGAAGGCGGTCTCCTCGTCCAAGACCTTCTGTAGAAATGAAGAGGTGAGTGGGACGAAACCCGCGCCATTGTTAAATAGTAACAAACACTGAGCTAACAGCCCACTTAGTAGCTGGCAGAGAATTAATGACAACACGTATTTAACCTTAACATGGAATCTGTTGTATTTCTCAGCCAACAGAAAAGCCCTGAACCAGACGGCACAGTCACCGTTAACGAGGAAGGTAAAGGAAAACACTGTTACTAATTTAATTGTCCTTACAGTGATGGGAAGTTGTATTTAAACTCGTTAAAGTGCACAAATAGGAGGCTGTGATATTTCTGTGTGTATAATTAGTCAAACAGCTTCAGGAAGCCTCTTTTAGTTTAATTGATGGAGGTTTGTTTTTTTATTTGGGTGCTGTGATTAAAACATTTCCTCCAGTATTTTAACTTTTTCAAGGACGTGTGGAAATACCCCCCGTCCTTTTCAGAGATTATTTGTAAAGCTGCGAAATGCATTTCAGTCACAGTAGCACAGGACATCACGCACCCTTGCAGCAGATCTTCTTTTAGCTAAAGCCCTCTACCTGCATCCATAGCAACACTAAAAACCGTGACCCGGTGAGGCAAACTACACGTCCTGTTCTCCTGACTGTTCTCCCCGTTGAGCTGTGCCATGTGTATTTCTGTTTACTTCTTTTTGTGTGTGTGGTGATGTGTGTGAACGTGGTGCACGGTGTTATGGAAAAACGCTCCCTAGCAAATCTTTTGGGCGTACTCGAGGAATTAACGTTTTACATCCATGTCTCCGTCAGGGTCCGTAGCCACAGCGGAGGACCCAGCAGCTATTGCCACCATTCAGTCTGCGGCCACCTTCACTGACCAACCCATCAAATATCTCTTCAAGACAGAAGGTGCAGGCGGCCAGGTAGGATGGAGTATCGCGTAAAATATCATGCAAGCAAAACCGAACATTAGATTTAACCGTCGATGTGTGTCCACCCAGAGTCTCTTCAGCTGACATTTACTGTTGTACTTTACACTTATACACCATTCAGTGCAAAACTGTAGGTCTGCAACGGGCAAACCATAACTCAGGAAGATGAAAATAGATGATTGATTTATATTTTACACGGAGAACTAAAATTAGACGTGATTTAGGTCCTGTTCAGAATTGGTATCATCCTGAGCGATCCAGCCACAGGTATCCAGCTTTCAGCCCACGTGTTCCCGCTTGGCATTAAAATGCATCATTTTCTCGCTTTGTATGGAAATAAATGGCATCATTGTTGCCTCTAATGAAATGCTACCTACCGCTGTATCACCACACACAGTGCTGCTTGTTGTATGTGCGCATGACATGAAGGCTTGGGGACATGATGGAAATCTTGCAATAAGCTTCAATTTTTCTCACACTCACTGATATATAATACGTTTTTTTTTTTTCTGACCTGATGTAAGTTCCTTTACATATCTGCACGAAGATTCAGATTCAGATTACAACTCGAGCCCTGGAAACATCCATATATACATACGTATTGTAGTGCTACACAAAGGACCACATATGTGTATTCCCATTTCTCACTGGGTCACTGAAGACATGTTTTAATGCAAACAAAATTAGTGAAATCCAACAATGCGTAGATGACCTGAATTAATTAGTTGCTGTCCGTCACTACATGAAGCCCCCCCCCCCCAACTGCTGACCCAGTTCACTATTTCTGTGTATAATTTGAAGTATATTAGGGGCAGATAAGGGTTGGTAGTGTTTTGTTTTTCATGTCACCTCAGTGGTAATACAATATTGACCTCTCAGTGTAATGTGTTGTGTTGCAGGTGACCTACAGAGTGATCCAGGTGTCAGATGGCCAGTTGGAAGGCCAGACAGATGGAGCTGCAGCGGTCAGCCTAGTCGCCGGCTTCCCTGCAACCACTCAGACAGTCACACAGGTGAAGACAACACTACGTAGTTACAGGAGAAGGCTTTTTTCAGCTCTTGTCGCCTGCATACGTGTAGGGAATGTAAATCTGTCTCCTTCACGTCAAGGTAAATTGATTGTATTTTATCAGTATATCAACCTGTGCATGGAGCAGGACAGAGTCTGACTATGATGACTGAGTCTATGTTAGCCGACCAGTCCAGTTTGTAATCCGGCTGAAGACTGTGTGATTATTATCTATGTGATAATTATTGAATGGTTTGTGTTTATTACTCAGGACAGCTGCAGATTAATCAACTCTGAAACCCTTCAAACCAGATGCAGTAATCTAATATAATCTAATATAATAAACTGAAGTCATAATGAAAAGAAGAGAGACATATAATAAAACATGCTAACATAACAATAACCAGTCTTGCTATTAGACAGCACTAGCGACAAGCCAGTGAAAAGCCTTCACCTCTGTACTGATGGTAATAATGTTCTCTGCCTGTTTAGGCTGTGTTCTCTCAGTCTGATGGGTTGGAGGGAGACGGCAGCGCTGAGACGCAGTACACCTACTATCCTGCCACCATCGCAGACGCCACTACTGGCACCATGGTGACCACAGTGCAGGCATCTGACACACTGCTGGGCCAGACCACATCCACAGGTTATTACTGCACATACAAGGTTTTACTGAGATACTTAAGAGATTAAGATACTTGTAACCTCTACTAATTTCCTCACACTTATGCTGTCTGTGCTTTAAGCTGAGTAAAGTCATTATACAAATTGAATTTCGGTCAAAAGCTTAAATAAAAATGTTCATTATAATGTTCTATATAGATGTGCCTAGTTGTATTTCGTCTCTGTAGCTGACGGTAAACTCTGTAGCAGGGCAGCTTTATGTGATGATGTCACCCCAGGAGGTTTTGACATCAAATCAAAGGACAATCGCACCCCGTACACAGCCATACATAGCGTAAGTACATCACAGTTTAAAAGAATCAGATCACTATTTTATACAATTACAAGTCAAAATCTAATTAAGTGATACATTTGTTTTATTCCATTTTCTAGCAAGCAGGAGGCTCCACGAGCTTCAAGAGATGAGAAACGGCGAGCCCAGCACAACGAAGGTCAGGCCTCACATACACTGTGACAGTATCTTTGCTATGAATGTGAGGTAACACAGGTAAAGACGTCATCTATGAATGTTCCAACAGTTGAGCGCAGGCGCAGAGACAAGATCAACAACTGGATTGTGCAGCTTTCAAAGGCCATCCCAGACTGCAACGTTGATTACACCAAGACGGGACAGGTGAGAGTTCAGCTCTGTCTGCACACCAAACACCACTCAGTCAGTCCGTTTATACATGCACGTTAAAAAAGTGAATTATTGCCTTAATCAGAACTTAAGTGCATGTAAACACGTTACTCCGGCTATAAATCGGACTTCTCATTATCGGATTAAGACACCCAGATAATGTGTTTGGAATTAGTTTTTTTTCCGCCATGTATACAGAACTGCAGTTCTCCAATTGGATAATGTGCGTGCGCATGCTCCACAACCGCTGCCCTAGCTTGTGACCCCGGAACAAAAGCATCCAAGAAAGTCAGTCGCAGAAGAAGAAGAAGCTAAACGGAGCTGCTAGAAGAAGAGTTTGAAAGATATCGCGTAACTTATTTCCACCAGAAGTAGCGTGAACATTATGTATGAGATGAAAAAATTTACTATTATCCATCTGGTTGTTGTTTGAAATGCCGGTCTGTCGCATGAACGGCTCTTGTTTATTATATGACGTAATAGGTAAACCGTATCCGAGCCGTATTAACGTGGTATTATCCCGCTGAAAAGACACGTATCGCCACCTAGTGTGGAGGAGGAGAACAGTTATTCGATTTTCTTGCATGTAAACTGGGACAAGGACTGTAGTGAGAAAGTCGAAGTCTGCGCATAGCCTGATTAAGCTCTGCATGTAAACGCACTGAGTGTTTCCCAGTAGCAGTGAAGACGAACCTAGTGTGTGTGTTCATCTACAAGTCGTTGCTTCTCAAATGCTCCTCCATCTAGATGCAGCTGATCTAGAGACCTTGATCCATTAGAGCAAACTACATACCATTTTATTTCTGTCATCTTATCTCTGTGGGTTCTGTTTCAGAGTAAAGGAGGGATCCTGTCCAAAGCATGCGAGTACATTAAGGAACTCCGGCAGAGTAACCTGAAGCTGGGAGAAGACATTAGCGTCCTGGATCGTCTCAGGATTGACAACCAGCTTCTCAGACAGGAGGTATGTCAGCACGTGTTTGATGGTGTATTTTAAGACTGAAAGAACTGACCTGGAAGCCAGCCTGACCAACATGTTGTAGGTCTGTCCAATTACATGCAGAACTATTTTTTCTCTGTATCGGTAGAAACTGGCTGCATAATGAGATCCAACAGTCACGGCTATGCCATGCTGTGAAGTGTCACCTAGATCCTTCCAAGTGGAGGAGAAAGAAGTTGCATTGTTTTCCTCCTGAACTTTATTCTTGTTGAAGTAAATGCTTGCTGTGCGGTTTACTTCATTTAGTTTAAAGATACACTAAGGGCTGGGTCTACGAAGATCCTAATTTCTATGTACACAATCTAGAATTTTGCTTGGGGGCTGGAACTGTGGTTTGCGGGTGATTTATTGAGACTGAATACATAAATAACAGCGGGTGCAAACAGCCGTATGTAAATGAGGTTTTTGTGCCTGACTGGTGTGCTGTTGGGGTTCACAGTTGAGACTGCATGTGTAAAATGACATTTGATGCCGTTACATCAAAGGTGTCTGCTGAAGTGGCAAATAAACACATTACGGCTTTAGAGCAAAAAACATCAGAGTATAATTATAAGAGATGGCACAGTGACGGACTGCCACATAAAAGAGGCCCACACAACAGAATAGTCATTGTAGACATATGAAACACGCAAATTATTTATTGGGTACATCTGATCCGTTTGGATATTTACTGAATAAAAAAAGAGTGCGATTCATGGGGTGACGTTTAGTTGTAAAATGAAGATGCGTGATTTCCCCCTCGTTACAATAACCGATCCATGTGTGCACAATTACGCATAGAACAAACCGTTTGCACGTCCCTTTAGAGCGCGATTTTTCACTCTTGAAAGACCAGCCCTTAGCTGTTAGTAAGTCAGTTTGTACAGACAATTCATCCAGGAAAAAAGTGAAAACAGTGCTCAGCTGGCAATATATCGCCATTATTTAACAGCATATCACTTAAAAGTTAAACATCATGACCAACGTAAGGATTATTTCACGCCTGAGTAATCTGCCAGTTACGTTCTCACTTGTAACTTGTTAAAATCACAATTTCCAAGAATGTTTTGTGTCACAATCAAGACACATTTATTGGCAAAATCATAAAGTACATTTTTTTTGCACAGTGACTTCACTGTATTTGTTGTTTCCTGTTTATACTTTATTCTTACATTTATCTACATATTTCTTCTGTGTTATCTGTGATTGTGTTGCTCAGGTGGAAGACTGGAAGTCCAAGAATCAGATCCTGAGGAATCTGTTGCGGCAGCACGGCATAGTGGGATCATCCAGCACAGACCCCCAGTGACAAACCCGCTGCCAACTGGTATTTGAAGACAACCACATATGGGCCAAAAGAGTACTTGAAATGCTTTGAGATACTTTATTTGTGATAGATTGTGCATGAAATAGGGGGAAATGATTTAATATCATCATTTATGTTCAAATCCAACTTCTTTGCATAATGACACCATCAAATGTTGTTTTGAAGCTTTGACAACTTTGGACACCCTTTTGCCCGGTAATTACAGTACAATCACATTGACATGAGGTATCTGACAAGAGAGAAGAAAACACTTGAAGAAGTCATGTCGGTGTAGCAAAGCCCTCAATGAATGCCTTCCTCTACAAACAGTATGATTGTTCATTAGCCTCCAGTACAGTAAGCTTTCAAACATGACCAGCTTTTCCCTTAACCTCTAAAGCACCGGCCTTCAAATTCATCCAAGTGTACCCAAACTATGTATTCATTCGTCTTTTACGATTATCACTCTGACAAGTTCTTTCTAAGTCTGCCATTTAGTTCACCAGTTTCCAGTTTTCTATGTTTCATGAAGCCTCATTGGGGACATTAATTACATTGCAACAATGTAACCAACTAAATAAAAAGAGATCGATAAGCATCCCACCATAGGTAGGCTATGTATGTCTTTATATTGAAAAATATCAAATAATATGCCGTATGTCATGAACCGCGTTCAGTTGTGTTTAATAAAGTTGATGAATTTGTTAAAATATGTGGACTTGTGGTTTTTATGCGCGAGGTACTGTGTTATTTTGAAGGGTGTTCCCGGAAGTCGATGTGTTCATTGGCGGTGGGAGAATCGAGCTCCCTGCAAGCACAGCAGACATTTCTTAGAGGTTGCGTTCCGTTTTTTGATGAATTTAAAGCAACACCGCGATTTGAAGCTTTAGCAATGATCTGTATACTGCTGGTGGCCGGTCACGGCACGCTGCTGGAGACACAAATTAAGGTAAGTCAATTGAATGTCGTAGCAGTGCAAAGTTCGCATTAGTTGAGAAGTGTTCAGTGTGCACCAGACTGCCTTAAAAGAATCCAGCTCTTGACCGATGCATTATTGCCGACAAGCGCTTGTGTCTGTTAGACTGTCACCGAGGACATTTACAAAATCGCCAAGGCGTACTCGAGGGTTCGGCTTACATCTCACCGAAAAGCTCTTCTGTCATTTAAGGAAAGTTACATTTTTATGAACATCCTCATTTCGCTCTTCACTGCCCTCTACCGATCAGCACAGCACAATGTCATGGTTGACTGGAGAGGTCGAAGCTTTCTAATAAGTGATCGTTTTGTCCAAGAACAAACAAAGATAAGAGTGCTAGATCAGTGCCCACAAAACGGGGTGTGTTGTGACTCTTGGGAGTCCATGTATATACTGATCAGCCACAACATTATATCCACTGACAGGAGAAGGAAATAACATTTTGTGTCAATACAATTTTATGCTGGGACACTTGTGGACCTGGCATTCATGTGGATGTTATTTAGACATGTGTCATCCACCTAGACCAGACAACCCCACCTCATAGCAATGACACGCTTTGATGGCAGCAGTCATCCCCAGCAGGATGCAGCCAGACACAGACACACACAAAAACGGTTTAGGAACAACTAAAAAAAACAAACAAAAAAAAAACATGAAATACGGCACAAGGTGTTGACGGGGCCTCCAAATTTACTAGATCCCAAACTGATCAGTTGCACTGGAACAAGCCTGATTACCACTGGCCCCTCCCCTAAACCAATAGGACCCATCGCCCCCCACCACATTTTTATTGAAACTAGTAGATTATGAACATGAATATATATGCATTATACAGTAGATTTCATTCTCCATTCATATGGTAAAAAGACAGAATTTATCATAGTGGCACATACGCCACGAGGTATAGCAAGAATCAGTTTTTCATTCCCAAATCTGACAGCCGTGTCTCAGAAAGTCATTGTTGCTTGTTAAGTCTTGTTAAATATGACATGGTGTAGTTTGTTGTGTGAACGAATGCGCTGTCTTCTGCACCTCTTTTCGACCCACTGCCAGAATGACGACACAGGCCTTTACAGCCAACTGGCTGGAGTACCTAAGGCCTTGCTTCCTGGCATTGGAGGAAAGAAGATCCTTGACTTTTGGTGGGAAAACGTCAACACGTACGTACGAGAGGCACAAACAGGAGCGGGTCTGATTTCTGATGATCTTCTGTGTGACTTAATGATTCAAATATTGGCAACTCTGATTTCTCGCCAGGCGGCAGCTCTTCACAGAGGTCTATCTGGTCACCAATGCAGACAAGTGAGTTCTTACCGTAGCATGACATCACTTGGCAAATATTTTTTTTCTTCATTAATCCCTCATGGGAAATTCTTTCCCCGCTTTTACTGTCCTTTTCTCTAACTGACCAGGTATAAGCACTACGAGCGCTGGGCCACAGCTAACGATTTCCCAGTGGAAAATGTAATAAATGATGGCAGCACTACTTTGGAGGACCGTCTTGGGGCCGTGGCTGACCTGGAGCTGGCCATACGTAGCCGCAAGCTGCAGGATGACATCATGGTGGTATGTACTTAATGTACTCATTGGTATTTAATAACTACCACGTCTACGCTCCATGCAGCATATATTTTTGTGTTAACAGATTGCTGGAGACATGCTGTGTGCAGACCAGAACTTTGACATTGGTCAAGTGATCCGCTTCTTCAGGTCAAAGGTGAGAGTTTTTCAATTTTTTGGAAAAAATGTGCACCATGCGTTTATTGTAACATGTGCTGTACACAATCATTCGAGTTGACATCCGATGTGTCTGCACATATTCATCATAAAAATTCTGTACATCCACTTAGATTGCGGTAGCAGCACTTTGACAATGAATGAAGGCTTATTAATTAACCCTTAAATTGTACCTCAGGAAATGTGTCAGGAAAAGAACATTTACAAGAACATGTAAAGGCAGCTGATGTAATGACATAAGATTCCCCCGTTCAGACTGGGGAAGTACCTTTGTTATGAACCCTTTGATTTGCCCTCTCATTTTTTATGCTCTGGGTTTGCTTTGGGGGTCAGTTTTACACCATTCATTGGGAGGTAACTTGTGTGGACCTGGGACTTCAAGGACTCCAATCGCCACATCCTCCCAAATTTGTACTTCAGAATCAAACTTGTCGAGTCGAAACTACCAAGTATAGATATCTGGAGCAGGCGTACTTGGCACTGCGCCCCATGTCTGCATTGCAACAGAAAGACAACACTTCCACTATAAGGTGGAACCATATACAGTCAAAGTGAGGAACTGAGAATTACAACACTGTGAATCGGATCATTTCCTACATCTTTAACACTATAATTTGAGGGCTTTGTTGAAAAAAAAAAAATGAAGGAATTCCACAGTTTGATATAGGGGTTAAAGGGTTAAAGAAGTAGAAGTGAACAACCTGGCTTGTGTCTGTGCTGCAGCCTGGAGAGCTGATCATATACTATGAGCTGGAGGAAAGTGAGAAAAGCAGCTCCAGGGGTATTGTAGAGGTCTGCAATGACACCCATAGGTGAGTTTGGGCCCACAATGCATGGATCCAGTTTGTTCATGAAGCCCACTGGTACATTGGAACGTGTCGCAGATTTATTTTGAATCTGTTGTATCTGTTATGAATCAGGATAACTCGTTTCTTGGAGAAACCCCAGGAGGGACTGACAGCATCGCGGTTGGCCAGCGTGGTGTTTTACTGCATCCAGAGGGACACGCTGTCCCACATGTCTGACTTCCTCAGCCTGCTGCCCCAAGCCAAAAACAGGAGCTTTGGACGTTTCTGGGTACGTAAGTGATGCTCGGCTAGCCCCCATAGTTCATTTCACAGAGTCCCTATCATCAGGGGTGATATATCAGCAAGAACTGTTACCATACCTTTTATTCTTATGGTAAGTTAGGATTAGGCTCCTGCTATAAGACATGTAAGTAATGTAATGTGTTCTTCAACTTAAGTGAGATGACAAAATTTAAGATTATGACTGTAACCCTGGTTCTCCGATTACCATGAGTGAGTGCCTTACTATTGAAACGCCTCCTGTGTGACCTCATCAGAAGCTCAAAGCACATTACACCGGCCTGTTATTATACAGGCTGGGAGGGTCTCACAAACATCTTCTCGCTTCTGACGTTTCTGGATTCATAGCTCAGCTAGCACCCGTAGTTCATTTGCCTGCGGAAAACTGCACTCTTTGGGTGCTAAGCTAAAAAAATAACCTTATATGTGATCCTACTACTCCAAATATACCAACTAATAACATTTATGACTCTTTTCTCCTCAGGAGTGGATCATCAATGAGAAGCAGCAGGATGTGTTTGGTATGAAGCTTCCCACAGGCTTCCAGCTCATTGGACAAGTGGTTTGTATCCCTCACTTTAGCTGTTACGTTTTGCTCGCAATTGTGATATCTGCACATACACAGGCCAGACGTGAAGGACGGATGCTGTTTACTCGTCCCGTCATAAACTGATAATCATTCCAAACTTGCAAAACAAAATGTATTGCGGTGGGCTCCAGTTGCACTAGAGCAATTGTTTTTCTCAAATTGTCTTTTAAGTCCTCTACCTCTGATATACAAACTGTGTGATGTCAGACTTAGCAATGCCAGTAACTTGGGCGGTTAGTTCATGACTAATAGATAAGTATGTTCAGCATTTTGAATATTGCACCAACATCAATACTTCTGCTAATATTTCCAGCCTGCAATGTGATGCAAACATTCCTTTAAAAGCAATAGGATCCATTTCTAATTCCATTTCATCCAGGAACATGTTTCATCTTGATTTCTCAGGGCCTGTCAGATTACACCAAGTGGCTCACCCACTATTCCACCAAGCAGCAAGACAACCCCGCTAAACCAATCACCTGCAGATCGTACGCCAGGTAGGAATACACGGGCAGACTTTGCATGTAAAAGCTTGTATCTTTTTCCTACGTCATTGTGATAGACACTTCAAAGACAGATTACCACATGTGACTCACAGGGTGGGGTTAATGGGGAACCCGTCAGATGGCTTCAATGGGAAAACCATTGCTATGACCATCTCCAACTTCTGGGCCGAGGTCACTCTGGTGGAGAGCCAGACTTTGGTAACCTAAACACGCACACACTCGTAACCCGAAACACATTTGTCTGTGGCGTTTTCTTTTAAAGTCATGGGAATTTCATGATCTTGTAGGTTTTAGTGCCCCATCCACTCAACGACCCCACAGAGTTTGGGAGTTTGCAAGACCTGTTCTGTATCAGCAGGAAGGAAGGGTGAGTATTCGTCATGTTGTGAGTGACTGCAAACGCAGGACTGAATGGACATTTAGGATTTTTACATCTGTTCCCTTTCACTGTAGGTACCTGGGAGGTCTACGTCTGCTGCAAGCCACGTGTAAGAAGTTCTACCAGTTCTGCTCCAAACAGGGGTGAGATTAGTATCATTGCCACTTTCAGTAGCGTTACACAAAATCGGCTGTCATCGTCAAGAAAGATGAGCTTCGTTGAATCCTCTCTACGTTCCTAATATTTCTTTAAACACTCTTTAGCAAAGGCACTGATCATGCTAAAACACCCGGGGGTTCTCTTTCAGCTGGTAATGTTAAATAAATGGTTGTGTCTTCTCTTTAAGTAAAAAATAATCCAGCCTTGATGTTAAATTCTTACTTAATTCTTAAAATAGTTTTACGTTAAAGAATTTCTGGCAAATTTCACCATCAAAAGCAAAAGTAGGACAAAAATGACAATTTCACAGCGTTATGCACATTACACAGCTCTGCTTAAAAGTAACTCAGCCCTCGAGAATTTTCCACATTTCTGCATAAAACTTCTGCGTGACTCAAAACATCAGCGGCTGTCCTGAAAGTAGAGAAAGAGAACCCACTAAAACACATGAAACAGAAATAATATACCTGTGAAATGAATCATTTGCGATATCATTTGTAAGTTACAAGAGTACATGAACCCTTGCTTTCAGTATCCAGTAACCGCTGATCAGTCATCCACTGCGGCTTGGAGGGATTTTAGCTCATTTATTAGTACAAAAGCAGTTCAGTTCTGAGATGTTCCCTCACATGAACTTGTCATTTCACGTCCTTTCACGACACCATGGTTGTTCAGTTTTCTCTTGATGGTGGCTCCATGGACATGGCTAATGTGAAAGAGGCCTTTAGCTGCTTACAAGTTACCCCTCGAGTGTTTGTCGGTCAACCAATGTGGAGGGTAACAGTCATCTTAAATCTCCATTTGTTTGCAGGGTTTCTGCAGAGTCTCAAAAAGTCTAACATGTAATAATCACAATTTAAGGCTTAAAAAGTCTTGAATACAAGTATATTTTGCATTTAGTCGAGTCTTAAATCCTTGTCCATTTACCACTTCATTTGCAGTATGACCCCTATTATGTTATTGTTCCTCATTGGTGGAGCCCACTTCAGGGATGTCCTGAATTTTATTATTTTGAAACTAATTCTGGGTCTCTGATTTTCCTTATTTTTTTGTACTTAATGTAGGTCTTAAAGTTTGTCCCTGAGTGACACCTGAGTGTCATTGCACTGACTGGAAACACTTCTGCACCGACGAACACATCCTTGAAATGAATTTGTAATGCTAGGGACACACTTACTTTTTCTCCTTACAGATGTAATATTGGGTCAATTCTTTGAACATCTATGAAGCAAATAGACAAGTACCCCTGCAAACCTTTAAAGGGTATGTTATTATGTCAGATGTTTTTTTGTGAAGACTTAGAGCCTTTTTGTTTTCTGGTTGACTGGGTGAAACGTTGTCGATGTCAGGAACAGTGCTATAAGTTTGTTTTCTAGCTGTTTGCTGACTGTGGCATTATATTGAATGCACAGACATGAAAGTTGTGTCAATGGTCTCGTCAAACTCTTGGCACCGTGTTATTAGCCTTCAACATTCCTTGTTTATAGTGGCTCAGGCACTTTCTGCTGTTCTGCATCTTTTTTTCATGATCTTGGGACCAATTCATATACATTTACTTATAGCCTATGAAACAGTATATCCCCAGGTAGTAGATGACACAGTGAATCAAAAATAACAGGTCTGTGTGTGAGTAATGGAAGACAAAAGAAGTGCCATTTTTCTCGTCAAATCTTTGAATCTAATCAATTTGCACTCAAAACTAGTTGTACAAGTATTCTCAATGCTCTGCTGATTATTTTGATGACCATGTACTGGTAGTGAAGGGTCAATACACATGTTTGTTTATGCTTATTAACTTTAATAATTTGATGCAACATGCAAATTTAACAAATTAACCAGTACTCGTTTGAGGACGTTGGGATTTCATTGTTTCCATAATATAGAGTATATACTTCCATTTCAAAGATGGTGCTTACGTTTTATACTTCTTACCACCTACTTATCCTAAATACCTAAAGGTAAAAAAAAATCAAGAGATTAAATGGATGTACAGCAGTTAAAAGAAAAAGAGAAATTTGACTACAGTACAAATGCCTCTCATTGGCCCTCAGTAATACAGGACAATAGTTGAGGATGTGTCCTGTACCACACTCACTTTAATTGGCTTTCTGCTCTGCTTTCTTTTCTGCAGTATTGCTTTGACAAAGCAGAACTTCACGCTGAAGTATGACACCAACATTCCTCGTCAAGTGGTGAGGATCTGTCCAGATACCACAACAATTCACCTCACGCTGTTTTCTGAACTGTGAAGATGCAAAAGCAGGATTTAGTTTTTGCCCCCAGACTAATCGCTCAATCATTTCTCTTTTTAAACGCAGGGTCTTGCTGGAAGCAGGTACTGTACAGTATGTAGCTCTGATTGGTTGCTCTTTACCTACACAGCCTGAATTAAATTTTCTGCACTCTGCACATCTGAATTTAATAACGCTCTTGTTCTCTTGTCTCAGTGCCATTGTCTCAGCTACCTTGAAGTGTCTCATGAAATTCTACAACATCACAGAAAGTGTAAGGATGTTTGACGTGCAGTGGTGCCACCAAAGCCATCAGAGCTGTCTCTTGAATTTTTTTCTTCTTCTTCTTCCATATACTGTAGGATCTTCCTAAACCAATTCGAGCCAACTTCATCCTCAACGTTGAGACAGATGAGCTGTTCATTACTGCTGGCCTGCAGGACAGAGTTGTGCAGGTCAGCGATACAAACCAATACTGCTTTTTCCAGTAATACTGGAGAACCTGCAGTAACATTAATTCTTTGTCTTTTGCAGGTCTATGAAGGATTAGTCTACATGGACTTCAGCAAGAAGCTCATGGATGAACAGGGCTATGGTACTGGCATCACTGTCTGTCAGTAGATGATAAAGTTAATGATGCATCATGCAGTATTCTGCAAAGAAAAGTGAAGTAAAGATGTCTCAAATAGATCTGTATTCATATAAAATGCACAGAAAACATGTAGCCTTTAGAAGAGCATCTCTTGAAGTCCGTACAGCTGTGCACAGTTTTTCCAGATACTTGTAACGTCGTTTGCCTCCGTATCTTTAAGGGTCCTTGTTCTTCTTCTGGCTGTTTGGGCTTGTTGTCAGAATAATTGAATTTGGGACCAGTCAGACGTACTGGTGGATAATCGCGTAAGTGTTTTGCACAGGTCTGCATATTTCTGTATATTCATGGAGGCGTATGTTTTCTGTTCCCAGGCAACTATGTTTCTTTGGACATGAATAACCTTCCACCGTTATGGCTAGCCTACCTCAGTGACCCCAGTGACTCTGGACGCATTCACAGCAACATCCGCCAACGCTGGCTCAGTGGTACGCCTTCATGTCAAACATTACGTGGTGGAATTATCACGCTTTCCCAACAACTTTTCAGTGGAATGCCATATAATTTGGTGATGAGTGACACTGGTGATGCTACTTTTGCTCTAGTGCCACTTAAAGTTTAAGGGCGTATTTACCGATAGTTGTACCATGCTTTATTTGTGCAGGATAATCCTCGCATTGCACAGCCTGACTCAATATATATTAGAATATACACTATTTATGAAAGGTCTGGACACACCTTCTCATTTAATTCAATGAGAAGGTGTGTCCAAACTTTTGACTGGTAGTGCATGTCGGCAACATGCCATTTCTCTGCCTTTTGCATTTTATTATAGGGGCGTGTTTCTGCGTAAAAGTATTAGGCCACCCATGAGAAAAAAACAAAATCATGCTTTCATAATGCACTTCGAGAAAAAAGTCAAAATATAATGTTAAGAAAAAGTCTATCTCTTGATAACCAGCGCGTGTGACTGCTTCTACAAAATACCGTGCAGGCGGTTTGATGAAGTGATGAAATTATACTTCAGACTCTTAGCTCACAAACACAGTGTAGTTCTCAGTATTAGGACTTTGAAGAGACTGCGCTGAGTACTGCGACTGCTCTGAAGGATAAACCGCGTTAGCTTGGCTGAGGTGGCCTCATTCGTGCGGGCTGAAATAGTGGTAAATTTAAATAAATAAACAAATAGCAGTGGCCTTTATACTCTTCTCCACTCCGCACAACCATACTGGTTGTTATAGTCTGAAAGGGTCGCCTTTTTTTCCCAAAGTGCATGATGAAATAAAAAAATCTACTTAGGATAATGACAAAATTGAAAGACCTTACCATCAGCCAGAGCTGTACTTTGTTTACTACTAATGTTAGCATGCTAACACGGAAAAGAGTCAGGGAGTTCAATACATTAGCATTCAGCTCAAAGCACAACCTCAAACTGCCACTGCTGTGGTTCTTCACCATCCAGGAAAGTTCCTGTGATGGTATGTCAGTTTTCTCATAACATTTTAAAATAACCCTTAAGCTTGTGTGCATATTTACATCTCTCTGTTGCTTCTGAAAATGGAAACACGTCTTTTTTTTTTATGCCGAACTACTTTCATGTCTTTGCACAGGGGAGCAGATGGTCGTTGAAGCTATGAAGACATTTGCTGAGCTCACCGATCAGGCAAGGTTGGTGTTAGGAAATGAAGCTTTCACTCAAGAAAACTTGATTGAATTTTGTGTTTTCAGAACAGTGGAGTTGATAGTTTGTGTTGCACTGCAGCACTGACTGAAAATGCTTCTTCCCTCAGAGTGGCTCTTCATGACAGAGACTGGAGCTCCTTGGCAGGACTCATGGACCAGAACTTTGAGCTGCGAAGGTAAACTGTATGTGTAGATAAGACGGAGACACACTATACACAATACACTTGTACTCACAGCTGGCTTTGACAATATGTCCCACAGGACAGTCTACACAGATGACTGTCTGGGTCCCGGGAATCTCAAGATGGTTCAGCTGGCGAGGCAGGTAGGTGCACAAAGGTTCCACCGCCTCCTCGGAGCGGAGCATGTTTAATTTAACCCCCCTGTTTGTTTCCAGCTCCACCTGTGTGTGCCTGGATTGTTTTTATATTTATGCATTCATGAAGTTTCTGTTGGCTCTTGCAGTTTGGTTCAGCAGTGAAGTTACCTGGCAGCGGGGGGGCCGTGGTGGGTCTTTGTCTGGACCAGGCGAGACTGGTAAGACTGTGCTATGCGGAAACTGTCATTCATAGCTCACTCGTCACGTTTTTCCGTCAATGGTTTAATCTTTACACTCTTATTGATGTAGATGCGCTTGGCTACTCACCTCATTAAATGAAATATTGATCAGATTGAAAGATAAAATGTCAGATAAATGAGGTATGAACACAATTATTAAAAAAATACTCAGAGCTACATTTTGTGCTTGTCCTAAATAACAGACACAAACACATTCTGTGGTGTGAGTGATGTCCACCATCATTCGGCCCTTCAGCTCCTTAAAGTGCCCTTTGACTGAGCCACCATTGCCTTCAATTATTTCTTTCTTGGTGACAGATTGTTTTAAAATCTCAGCGACATCAGTCATTAACCTGCTCTGAGCGCGCTCACTATAATCTGGTGTAGGGAGTGTTGAGCTCCTGTCTTGCATTTGCCTGATGCAGCCCGTGTTCGGCCCACTAGGTGGAGATGAGGCAAGCTTTCCAGGAGGCAGGCTGTGTCTTCTGTGTCATCGCACCATACGACCCATCTGCCAGCGCTGTCGGGGGCCAACACTAACCTCACACAGCTCCCCATGACTCAGCCGGGCCACCGAGGGCCAGCCCGTGGCCATCGGCTAGATGGGGCACAGCGTGGCCCTCCGCGTGTCATGCACAGCCCCAGTGCCATTTCAGAGGGGCTATTATTACAGTGAACAGGCAGGGTTTTTATCTGCCACACAAAATTATGCAAAAGCCATAAATGAAGAAATGATTATTGCAGACATCATAATCTTCACTCTGAGGTGATAGTTTGTGTCATATTTTAGCAGATGGACCAAATGCATATTAGTGCACTTTATATACATGTAATAAGGAGTCTTTGTGAGTTTTAAACTGGCTGGATTAATTGTATGGACCATGGGTTTAATCTCAAACCATTTGTATAATGAATGTAATTTTTGTACACAAATAAAAAGCATTTATAACTTGTTGTTGGGACTCTTTTAAAGAAGAATTTAAACCTGTTCCTTGCTTCTAAGCCTATTTTACGCACACTTTATGATGAAACCGAGCAGTCTTAATGATATTGCATAAGTTTTGTGTATTGAGCCGCTGTACCGTGCGTACCCAGTGAGGACGTCTAATTTGCTGCTTCCTCCAGTGGGCGGAGTAGCAGGACTCTGCCTGGCCGCGCAGAGCTGCTCTCCGCTCCGTGTCGCTGCCGTTGCCGCTCCACTCATGCGGACTCAGCCGCGGCTCATGGAGTAGCCGGAGGTCTGGTGGTGGTGGTGGACGGACCGTGTCAGACTCGCAGCGGACTCGGTGACGCCGGTGGACCATGGCTGCCAAAGAGGACCTCTACAGCAAAATCCTCCCTCGGAGACTCCGGCACAACCGAGCGGGCTCGATGAAATGTGGCTCCAGCCTGGATGTGCTGCTATCCATGGGCTTCCCCAGACCAAGGGCGTGAGTAGTCCGACCTAACCCCCACCGTCTGTTTCCGTGTGTTTGAGCGTGGAGGTCTACAGGTCGACAGCTCGTCCGGGGACCTGACACTGAGACCTCGTAGCGGACGACTCAAACGCAGCATCACTCACCGGTTCCCCGCATTGGTTCTCACTGCGAGCGGCTAGGCTGACAGTCCGTTCATACTGGGAAAGGAGGAAGAGTCAAATAGGTTCACGGGACTTATTTACATTTATTAAAGCAACTTAAAAAAATGAATTCAACACAATGACGTGGAAAGGTGAAAAATTAAACTTAAATAAAATAAAATAAAAAATAAAATAGCACGAGTTAATGCATCTAAAAATGTAAATATTGTTATTTAGCCTTGGTGTAGGTTGTAGCTATGGGTATATATATATGTGTGTGTGTTTTTTTTATTATGAAATTATCAATTTAAACGCATTTGAATTTGGCTCTTTGCGTTTTATTCAGCTTAGTCCATGTTTCAGCCATGTCCATGACGAGCTGTCATATGTAAACCATTTTCAAAACTGGAGTCAGGAGTCATGAAGTCATCCCTGCGTGCGTCTGCTCTATCCTAGGGTTGTTGTGGGGACGCGGAGTAAATCTGTCCCCTTTTGAGACCCCTTAAGCCCCTGGTTGCATTTAAAGAGTTAGCTGTAGTTAGTAGTCACCACGGCTAGGGCTAGACGTCATCTCCAGGAAACTGAACGAAAGTCAGCGTTATGTCCTCTGAAGTGATGGAAGCTGGATGGTGTTCATGTTTGTGTGTGTGTGTGTGTGGAAGGGCGTGGGGGGAGGGGGGAGCAGGGGGTCATATGGATCACTCTGCCGTTTCTGAATGGAGGGACTGTCTTTGACTTGGCCAGATCAGAGGGTTCACATCTGTCCCGTCGGCTGCAGGCACTCACTGTAAAGACAACACTAATGTACACTGTATGCCAGCGACGCAAAGAGCACTTTAATTAGTATTAGTATTTTCCTCTTAGTATTGGCTGAAACATGCCCCACAATTAAAACCACTCTTAACCTGAGAAGAACACCTGGCTAAAACACCCTAAGTCGTAGCATGGCTGGCAAAGTTGAAACTGTGCTAGAAGTCTGTGGTGTCGAACTTGTAGTGGATTCCTAGTACTGGTTTTGGGTCACTGGTGGAATGGATATGGACTTACGTAATAATAATAATAATACTACTACTAATAATAATAATAATAACGCTGCCATAAAGACAGACCAACGTCCTTGCCTATGAAGTTTTTGTGGTGGAAAGTTTGTTTGGACCTACTCCAAAGCAATTAATATTACACATGACAAGATGTACAAGATTAGCCTACGTGTCAGGGAGATCCAAAACATGGCCGAGGCTGCTACTGTGAGAGCACTGTCAGGCCTGAGAGCCGACAGGATTCAAATAGTAAGACGGCAGAAAAGATATGAGACTAGATGTGAAATATGGAAATACCACAGATCTCTGGTACCAGTGATGACATTAGCTTTCCCAAAAATCTCTTTCATAACTAAGCAAAATTGTTTTGAAACTGATATGTCTCCAAATGAATCGAATCGATTCAGTACAAATATCCAGGACCATATACGTGATGACCCTTCCATTTTACAAATGAGTCTCGAGAAGACAGTGATAGTAATTGCGAACAGACTCCTGCAGTTGACAGGAATCTGTAGTCTTCCTCCTGTTGGCGCTTTTATGATTAATTCGAAGGCTGGAAGCGTCAGTTTACATTTTTGTCAAACTACTTGAATGCTAGACAAACAAACCACAGAAACACTTCTCCCGTCCTGAAGTCCCCACATCATTCGTCGTGTTAATAGTTAAGGGTCTTTGCATACGCTGTGAAGTTATAATGGTGGTCACGGTGTTGACGTTTCAAAAGTAGGATGGTTGGAGTCAGTTTTTCTAACACAGTGTTGATGATGATGAAAGTATAACAGAAATATTAAGACTTACTCAGGTCAAGGCAGTTTCACATGGTGGGTGGTAGATTTAGCGCAAAGCATGTAATATTTAGTTGAATTATGGCAATTAGGCTTTTAAACTTCCACCTATATCGAGGCTGTACAAGCCCAGAAGCAGACCAACTTCCCCGTACTCATTTTGATTATTTTTTTTGGAGGTGGAACGATAGTTGGGAACTGATTATGCTCCCGCAAAGATCTGGCTGATTTGAGTGACCGTTACGTGGTGATGGTTGTACGACTGGGTATTTTTTTTCTCAGCGTCTGTTGAAAAACACTCTTTAATGAAATCCAAGTATTATCAGACTTATATTCTTATAAGAATAGAGTCTGACTACGTCCGGCTGTGGCTTTACCTGAGTACAGGACTACTGTCATTATTCTTCACATGCCTTAAATGTAGAAAACATAATTTCTCTATGACACCAGCTGGTTAGAACAGCACATGGAAAAAAGCTTTCATAAAACGTCTGTGACTGAAACAGCATCGAGTCACTAATTACTGAAAGTCTCTCAGCCTACATCAGAACACGGGGGAATCTCTCCTCCTTATTTCATGCAGTCATCGTTTAGGGTCACCTCTTTCAGCCAGAGAGATGTCACACATCAAGAGAGTGTGTGTGTGTGGTTGTGTGTCAGAGGAAGTGTGCTGTGGTTTACTGAATGGACACAGAAGAGGATGATGGGCCCCCAGGCGGGCCTGCGTCGGCCTAGAACACGCTCCCTCAGGGAAGCCACAACCTCTTTTATATCAGCCCGTGACTGCTTGGCCTTGATATGGCCACTTATTAATCCCTCTCTGTCTATTTGTCTCACTCCCTGTTTTTTTTTTTTTTTTTTCCTGTCTGAGGAAGTTGACCCACTAAATATCCTGACCAACCTCAGGTGTCCTGGTTCTGTTTTAAAGGGATTATTCCTGTGTGGAAAGCTTAGATTTATCTGCTGGTGTGTGTCTGGCCATTGTTTTGGTTTGGGGGCATCCCCACTTTGCTTCTGCTCACGCACAACCGAGTTACTACACACTGGCTTTATATAACAGCATTTAGTACGAGAGGGTTCGCACAATACAGTTGTGGCTGAAATGTGAAAAGCGTTTAGCAGCTTCATTGGCGTGTGTTGGCATATGTAATTAATTATTATAATAAGACATTTCCATCATTTTAGAGCCGGTAAGCGGCCGTAGGTCTACTGCACAAGGACTCCTGGATGAATCAGCCTCGAAACGAAATCGATTGTGCGCGTTGTTCTTCTCTCTCTCTCTCTCTCTCTCTCCAGAGAGACACATGGCTTCCAGGAAGTCACAAGGTGTGTCTCTTCAACTTTGTCAATGACAGTCTTGTGCATGTCAGCTAACTCCTAATGTAATGATCAATTATACATGAAATAAGCAGAGTCATGCTTTTTTTCTCTTTTACTTGAATAAACAGCCTAACCGGGCTGTTTAAGCAGCCCTGTGTGCTGGCACAGAAGGATGGGAAAGAAACGGAGACCTCGCAAAGTATCAGATGCAAGGTCAAACAAAGGTTTGGCTCAGGAAGACAACTGATACTATGTCACCAGAACTTTGTAAAAATCCTGGTTAAAACAGCAGCATATCTCTCTTTTTATGTATGAATTCTTGCGTGTTTTGTCAGGGGCCTACACTGGCCCACGACTTTACGCCAGTCTTCTGGTTTACCTCACACGAAGAGTCCACGACCTGTTTCCTCCGTGGTCCTAGGTAAAGATGTCGTACAGGCAGAAGCACGGTGTTTGGGAATGTTTTGTTAGATGCTATCTGATATTTGCTAGCATAAGCCTGGGGATAAGATTTCACGCGGAGATGCTACAGCAGCACGCAGTACAGCGTGGTGGCTGATTTGCATTGTCTGCGCTCTCTGGCCACCAGACCTTTGTATCTTGCTAGCCAGTAGCCACACAAATTCTCATGTCACCGTTATAGAATATACACAAATGACAACAACTTGGCAAAGATCGAAAAATTAAAAGTTAACACAAACTAAACTCTTTTTGTTAGATGATTTAAAGCTAAACAAGAAGTACAACATTTTATTTATATATATATATTTTCATTTCACTTCTGTTTTTGTGACTTGAGTGCTTGTGAGTAAACCACACTACCTTCACTACCTTCACACAAATTTTTGTGGTGGAAATAAGCCGTATAGATCGGCACGTGAAAATCGTGGGGGGGTTTCACGTGGTTATGGACAAGAAGCATAACAGCCACGTCGTCACAGAGGCACCATGTTAGCGCTTCAGAGCGGAATGTATTAACGACAAAATGGCCCTGATTGGTTTTTAGGACCACGCAGTCGTGCGCAGAGCCATTTTATTTCCTCTATCCGTTGAGACAAATATCATAATGAAATCCACATGCATTGTTACCAGACTCATGTTCTGATACGAATCGATTCTGGCTACATCAGACTAACTTGTCAGTTTTGTGGCTCGGTAGTTGAATGGCTGTCCTATTGGTATCAGTGGGTCTCTACGTCTCATCGTGGTTCAGCATGAGCTCAATAATTAAAGCGAGATGTACGTGTTTGAAGCTCTGTTTTCCTGTCTTGAGCCCTGATTCGATATCCAAAGAAGATTTCAAGCAGCAAAAATCTGGACTCATTCTGCACTGCAGCATTTTGCACTAATGTACCAGAGCAGTGTGTACTTTTAGGAGCATTCGTGTAACTTGTATGTTACTTTCTTAGTAGCATTATTTAACACCGACACACATTTGTTTTCAGTTTATATTGTAAGGCCTGAGCTCTGAAGTTGTGTCAACTGGACGCCCACTCATTTCCTGTGTAGATAATGCGTTGGGTTTTTTTTTCTTTACAATTGCTTTACTGGTCATAAAATGTTATGCTCTGACACTGAGGACTCTAATGCACAATGATGAATCTTCTGGTTTCCAGATGGGCTCTCGGAACCAGTGTGACAGATCAGCACCCCTCATGCTTTGCATTTACAGTGCAGTGTTTGCATTAGACGTTTCTCAGTGCTGATTTGGTGGGTTTTCTCCTGCTTTGAAATGGCTGTCAGCGTAGGAAATCTGTTTTCTGTGCAGCTCAGCTCTAGGATTGAACATTTGGCCGTTAGTAGGAGGAAAAGGCAAAATGTCTACATACGGTACGCGGGTCCACGTCTGCTACATCTGCGAGAGCTTCCTACTGCACATCCCTGCTATGGGAAGTGCTGTGAAGTTGGTTACTCTCATGAATTATTGAGTCATTCCCTTGTTGTTTTTTTTTTTAGCCAAGTATCTTTGAAGTGCAGATGAATGTGAGCTTATTCGGAAGCTTTGCCTATTTCTGCCTTCACAAATTGGCCGCGGTTCTCGGGGACTATTTGCAGATGATTGTAAAAATCAAAACGACATAGGTGTTATTGCATTTAATGTGTCACCATATATGTCTGCCTCAACAGGGAGCATCTAACAAGGTCATACAAATGTCGTTAGTCTCCTTCCTGAAACAGGAGAGGTGCATCACCGTCTGCATATAGCCACCATCGTTCACTGGTGCACTTCCACTTCAGCTCGATGATCATATCATGGTTCATCTGAAGCTCTGTCCGGAAGCAGGGAAACAGACAGCACTATCAAATTATGGGGCCATTGTCTCCACTCAAATATCTCACTGTGGTTGCATGAAATTCAAGGTAGTGCAACTGGTGCAGCGGAGGGCGGGTTGCATTGCAAACGATCCGCAAATGTCTCATCCCAAACGAAGGATTCTGCTTTTCGGTGAGAGTCTGCCAACTATAGCATATTTAAAAGCCACAGTTGCGACCAGTTCCATGAGCAAGTGGTTGTGTTTGTTCCCAGCTACACATGTCCAGTATTCACCTGACTTTTTGCATTTAGCTGATTTTTCAGTCTTCGACTCCTGGAGACAGACGCTCTGTGTTAATATCAGCTTGTGGCCTCTGACACAGATGGAGAAACACTAACAGGTCAGTAGGTTGCCCGTAAATACGGTTTAAAGCTGATGATTGCAAGTTTTGCAAATCTTGCAATTTCAGTTCCTGAAATACCCACCATTTCAGGATACTTTTAATCCCCAAAATATATATGACGACTTGCACATGCCGCATTTAGCATCATGCAAGGATGCACTAAGTCTGAGGGTTTTTTTTAACCCGTCAGGGCTTTAATACACATTATTTCCATCAGGGAAAATAAACCAGGTGAAGATATCATCTGCTAACATTTCAACAGTTTATGCGGTTTTAAAATGGGCGTAGAATCACATGACCTTTATGGAAAATATGAACACGACTGTTTGCATTGAAATCTGGAAAGAAGAATCCGGGAAATTATCGTTACTATTATGTTCACAAAAGAATAGGTGGATCAAATTGTTCAGGTGTTGAGAGAGGGCTAAAGGTCAAACACTAAACCACGGACAAGAGCGTGGAAAAAAATATGAGAATTTGACATTTGGGATTAATTCTAGCAGTGTCACTTCTCCTCATCACTGCGCACAGGTTTGACATTTTGTCTGTTTTTGTTTTTTAATTTCCACTTTCTACATGCCTTTTTTTAGCGGGGAGGCCATTGATATTGAGGGTTGAACAACTGGCACTGTCAGGTGTGCGGTTAGTATGTCAAATACGTAGGTAGGTGGTAGGTAGGTGGCCTAATTTGGGCGTACATGAGGAAAATACAAGAATTGGCCAAAATAACGAAACATTTCAACATGGTCATCATTTAATACTAAATGTTCAGCCAAGTGAGTTCCGCCAGTGATACTTGAACCTCAATCTGAGTTGTCGATTTTTTTTTTATTTTTTTTTTTTTAAATGCGATCCAAGTTTTAAGAGCGGATGTAAGTGAGCCCACGCTTCACTTCACATTTCTTCTGGCAGACACACTGCACAGTTAGCATTTTCTGACACAGTGATCTGCATATCTTGTTCTTTTTATTTTTCTTACACCGCGTGCATTGTGAGTTATCTGGTAATATGGGTTTATCTTGTCCTCATTTAAATCGGGGTTAAAAAATAGAGTGAATAAACACAGCTACAGCACTTCATGACGTCATGACTTTATCTCTCTATAACATGATACCTCCATGACGTACCATTCCATCTAGTTTTACAGGAGGTTTGTTTTTAGCGCTGCTATTTTTTTCTGTTTTATCTACATCCACGTTGCTTTCTGACTTCTGATGTTACCCAGATTATTGAGTGTTTGAGATGATGATGACATGGCCTTATGCTCAGTTTTCAGTGCCAAGATTAAACCAGCTGGGATTTCCCCAAATTTCGGTCCAATGCTTGTGTACATGCAGTCTTGGGTTTCCCTCCAGCTGACTGATGACAAATAACACTACCTCTAGGATCCCTTCTCATGCAAAACCACTTTCAAACTTCTTAATACAATAAAAGAATCTCACTATGTATCACGTCAACCATGAAATAAAACCTCACTTGTGTAAATGACTCATTGTGTAATGAGCCCAGAATGCAGTGACAGCGCCCCGGCAGAGTAGTGTCGATGAGGAATAATCTTCCTCTCGTTAAAAAAAAAAAAAAAGACACGCAGCCAGTCGACTGCGCACTATAAGTGTTACTGATAAAGAAACATAATTTGATATTAGATAGTCTGGAGGTGAAGGCTGTCTGTGCTTTCGCTCTGGAGACGCTCTCTGGACTCATTAAAACCACATTTAGCTGTGCGTGGCTCTCGCAGAAATTTATTGAACCCAATGCAGAAGCTCGTGTGTAGGGGAAGATTAGTCAATGTCACTGTCTGCCCGGAGTCCAAATCTTCCTCAAAAGCTGCCATTTATTTTCAGGGTGTATTTTAATAGCGCTGTTGTTTCCCATTGTGGAGGAGATTTATAACAGAAACATGTAGGAACATGTAGAAGGGCAGAACAATGCCACACTGACATGAGTCATCACAGGTGACTATGAACTAAGAATACTTTGCTCAGTTTTTTCAGTTTAGACTTGATTTTAATCTCCTCTGACTTGGACCTTTAACTCAAATGTGCTGTTTCTACGTTACTTTAAATATACACACTCCATATATAGG
Source organism: Mugil cephalus (assembly GCF_022458985.1). Classification (NCBI taxonomy): domain Eukaryota; kingdom Metazoa; phylum Chordata; class Actinopteri; order Mugiliformes; family Mugilidae; genus Mugil; species Mugil cephalus. The sequence continues at coordinate 17,935,633 of NC_061778.1, read as the reverse complement.
CGACTGGTCAGCAGTTACTGGAAATGTTTCTTTGATGTTCCTGCTTCACAAAGGTCAGGTCACATCAGATAGTGAGCACAAGTCAACAAGTCAAGGCAACTCACAGATATGTACAAATGATTACACAAGTTTGTTATTTCTGTGTCGCATTTTTTATGTAGAAATGTAGAAAATTCAAAATGGATCAGTATGTTGTAATTGACCCATTGTTTTGTTTTTTATTTAAACTTTCTCATCAAAAAAGAAATATAAGCCCAAGTCTGATGGAAAGCAGTTTACAGAATAGTCAATGTACATTTTTTGTAGAATATTTTCAAGTATGGTTACAATATAAATAATATATATTTTAATAATATATCATAAATCAGCTTCCCGGTGCCATCTCTTCTTAAATATTAATGTCAGTCTTCAAACCCACTGTATTCAGACTGTCCCCTGTCTCCCTGGCTCGTGACCCAACTCTCTTCAGCACATTTTAAACATTTATTTTCTCTTTCTCAGTTTTCGTGAGCAAGAATTCATGAGCCACTCTGCCTCTGCCTCGTGGGCAAAAAAGGCGGAGTGTGCATCTGCACTGCGAGCGCAAAATAAGAGCGAAATTAGAGCGATTGCTGCTTTCTTTCACAGCTCTGCTGTGTCCAGCTTGTCACATAGTGAGAAAGAGGAATGCGTTTTTTGTCCTGTGGTCGGAGAGGGCCTCTCCCTCTCCCTCTCTCCCTCCACCTCTCCACAAGAGCACGCAACTAATCTGTGAACACAGTTGCTGTTTTTATTTTGGTTTGTAAAGGAGGGCACTACAGGGTTGAAAGGATCAGGAGCTAAAGTAGATTTGATGTGGCATTTAATCCCATGCGCAGTTTGATGCGGACTCAGATGTGTGCGCCTGTGTGTTCATTCACACGTCTCAGTCCGTGGGTGGCTGTGCATTAATGCGTTCCGTGCTTATTTGCTGCTGTGTGTCATCTTCTGTCGAGGGGCTTTTGCGTGTCGGTGTGTGTGTGTGTGCGTGCGCGCGTGATGCGTGCAGCGATGACCAAGCCATCTGTGCTTGGAGTACCTTTGCCAATACAGTGACTGGAGCCCTTCCAGCAGCCAGCGTCCTCCAGCTCCTGCCGTCTGCCCCTCACACTCACTTCACAGAGACACGACAGGAAGCTGCTCCATCTTGGACCGGCTTCCTGCTCCGTTCTCCCTCCCACTGCTCTCCAGTAATCCTGCTGGATGACTGGACTGAAATGATTGGAGGAGAAAATAGATTTGATGAGACATTTAATTACAGGCCTGATTAGATGTGGATGCCGCCACGAGTGTTTCATATAACTAGACGGGAGACGTCTTTTGTCTTTAGTCCCATCTCGCGTCGTTGTGAATCTTTATTCAGTCCCTCGGTGCTCACCGTTGTGCACCTGGAAGAAGCACGCACCAACACGGCCAAACAACAGAGAAGACCTGTGTGAAAAAGTGTGAGACTCAGCGTGACCAAGCTGATGGGTGATAAAACACGGGCTGAATTGTGATGCTAATCTATACCCACATGTGAAAAGCAGAAACGGTGACGCAACCTTTCATGGTGAAGTACTCCTGCAGTATGCATCCAAAAGCTTTTATCATTAATAATGAGACAGTGTATCATTGCCAGAGAAGGAGGAATCTTTTGCTGCAGTTATCCAGCGATGTACGCACGGAAGGCAGTTTTGAATTCAACACCTTCCAGAGTCAGTGTTTGGCCTTGACTAAAAGACAGAAAAGTTTCCTTCTTAGAAACGCAGAAGCAGGATGGACTGATTTGTCTGACGCTGTACACTATGACGTGGTCCCGTTGCTCTTTACAGTAAGAGCTGTGCAGACTCACATAAACGTACATTTTCACAGAAATAGGTGGACTGAAAGAAACTGGGGTACGAGCAGGAGGTGTCACAGATTAAAAGCCAGACCTCCCAGGCTGGTTGTAATAAACCCTGAATATTATTTCTGTTCTGTTCTGTTTCTATTCTTTCCACCCTTCTTATTGTAATAACCTAATACATGCATCGTGTCATCTCTTCGAGTGCATTTTGCATATCTGCCCCGTGTATGATATGCTGCTCTGGGTTGACCGTAATAGCTTTCACTGAACATGTTTACCATATTACAGTTCACGCATGTGCTTTTATGTGTCACACGAGATGAGAACTGTTATTGCTCCAGTTAATTGGAATATGGTTTTGTGTTGTACAGTGAGGTGGAGGCAAGGGTTTATAATGGTCTGCATGCCTAAAATTTTAATTATTTGCCAAGGGAAGATAGCAGTGTTGTGCTGCCTTAGTTTTTAAATTAAGAAATCTGTCATTACTATTACAAGGCCCTTTACTTGAGGCCTCTTCACCCTCCTTGATACTAGGTTGCAGACCATCGCCAGATTTTCCATTTTCCAAAGCAACGTTTAAGCTACTTGTTTAAAACATTGTCTTATTGCCTTTAATGCTCAGTCACTGCTTTTATTTGGAAGCTACAAACGATTCCGCTCTGCATTTTGTAGTTAGTATGTGACCTTTTCCATACATAAACTGAGTTATTGTGGTGTTCTTTCGTGCAACCACAACCTTTCTCAGGCTGTGAATAGCTAAACCTTTAACCAGCGTTAACCCCTTAGATTCAGTCTGGTTGGTATGGCATATTTGCTTTTATTGTGTCTTCGATTGCAGCATAAGTTCTTGCGGTGATGTTTCTCAGGTGGTTGCTCTGAAAACTTGAATTCTTGTAATTGATTACCGTGCTTTCCACAGTGGTCAGAGGAATGTATACTATATATGACTCATTGTGTATATATATATAAGTTGGCCTGTGTCTACTTGATTAAAAAAAAAAAGTAGTCTTCCTGTTTGTTTGCCTAAACAACTACGCAGCTTTACTTAAACTCCTGCAGATCGAGTTGAAATCTGCCTTTTTTTTAGTTTAACTGTGATTATGTAGATTATATTTCTGCACCGAAGTGGCAGTACCCTTTGATAGATATTTCTTATGTAAGTGGATCTTACACTGAGACATTGTCCGTGTGTGTGTGCATGCGCGTCTTGTACAGCTATCGTTCGGAGGACCGGTCCCATACCATCGAAGTGAGGACATTTGCGCAAACTGAGGATATTTTGGCTGATCCTCACTTATTCATTAAGAAGGTTTGGTTTTAGGGAAAAGGTTGCAATTAGGATACGGGTAGGAGCTCGGGAATAACCTTCCAAACATGTGCCTGTGTGTGTGAACTACTTTATCAGTGTATGAATATGTTTGCATAATTGGACTGGCTTCAGTGAGGGAACAAGTTGTCTGCACACTGAACAGTCTCTTTGGGCTTCGGAGTTTGGCAAGTAACAAGGATCAATTAAGATTAATGAGTTTGGAGCACAAATAACAGAGGAATGAGTTGCAGAGAAAGATGCTTATTGTTTCCTCAAAGACACCATCAAAAGTCCAGAGTTCATTTTCACCATGGATAAGCAACAGGCTGAATCCCCCCTTGTTTCTGAACATATTTGAGTTTTAGCTCGACAAACATTTCCTGGAGGGTGCCTGGGTCATATCACTGCAGCCTCGAAGCTCAACACGGTCCCTCTTGATTCAGCAGAAAAATATGACATAAATTGATTTTGTTATTGCGGAGTCAGATTTAGAGTCTTTTTGCATTGAGCCTGAAATTGGTCAATAAAATTATCAAATATAGTTATTAAATAACAGTTAAACAATGACCAGAGTTTACTGATACTTGTCTTTCTTCTAAGTAAATTTATAGTAAGAGTTTACCAGTTAGCTCATGCTAGCTGCAGCAAGTTGGGGGTAGCTTCAGGAAATTACAGTGCTAACAAATCTTCCTTCAATTTAACAGAGTTTGTGGAATATGCTAAGCAATGAAGTTAGATTCAGTCCAGCTTGGTATTTCTGGGCAACACTGAGACAGTCGGCCAGTGTTAGTTATTTGGAATCAAAAAAGAGACTTTGGATTAACTAGCTGCTAACGTGACTCTTCACTCCACACTACATTTGATACTGATGCACATGGTTATCAAGCTCACCGACAGCTCACTAGAAAAACGATAGATAGATAGATAGATAGATAGATAGATAGATAGATAGATAGATAGATAGATAGATAGATAGATAGATAGATAGATAGATAGATAGATAGATAGATAGAATTTAATTTCCCCCCACAAATTTAAATTTCTTCAAAACACATCAACATGAATCCAACATATTTTGTAAATGGAAGCAGAAGATGTTACCTTTTATCTTTCAGTCAACACTTATCTCATTGAGTGATACAGAAGCTGTCTCTGTTTCACACTGTGCTACACTAAATGAGACCTGTCAATCTAAGCTTCCTGTTCTCACTAGGTCCCGCCCCCATCACTGCTGAGCCAATCACAAAGCCGCATATTACACACTGACTCTGCCAGGTTCCCCACAATTGTCTGAGAGCATGTTCAGTCCCCAGGTGAAATCCCACACCCATGCCGCTGTGTTAGCTAAAGAGAAGCTAACAGTAGGCTCGCTCCCATCAGTCAACTACTGAATAAAAAAAAAAAATATATATATGTATAGAAAAATAATATATATATTATATATATATATATATATATATATATATATATATATATATATATATATATATATATACATATTTGAACCTGTGTATTATTTGACTAGTTTAATATTTCAGTTGGGGGGTCCTTGGACTGAAAAACGCTGAAGATCTTTGATTTAGTCTTTCTCCTCACTAAATCCAGCCTCGCAACTTAGCTGGTTAGCTTGAGATGAAGGTAGCATGTAGCCTGGAGTAACCAGACTCTTTTGTTCTCAGAATATGAGTTCAACTGATATAAAGATAAAATAGCTCTGCACACAACTGGACAGTCCTACAACAAATCATAGTCGTACAACTCCTCTGTGCTCAGATGACCAGTATGACTGCTGTTTCTACCCCGTCCATCACCACAAGCAATCAATCAAATGATTTCATTGACCTGGGGATCTGTTCTTAAACATAATCATTTCCCAACAGATCGACTCAGAGCTAGGCTAGCAATGTGCACAACTTTTAAGTCAAAATAAAGGAAATCAGTTTTGTGTTTTGCTTTGTTTTGTTTTGTTTTTTTGTTTCTTTGTTAATCAATTATTTTAACTGAGTTAAAAAATATTAAAAGCTGTCTTTTTTATGGCTTTTAAGGAAGCTTTTCATCATGTAAACAGAGAAACATCTATATCCCTGCACGCTCAACTCCCTCATCCATGCAGAATTGCACACTAATTGGAATGCATTTATGATTGCATTTGTTGGTAATGCTTTGTGGTTCTTAGTCCGTCAGCTAACATCCCAGCTGGAGAGTGTGTTTTCATGTAGCTTTAATAAACACTGTCAACAATGCAAGGGACGTATTTCTGGGCCAAACAAAACTCTGCATATTTAAAATTGTTGCAAGCTGGCACAAAATATAAGCGTTCGGTGGCTTATATACAGAAATATCTTTATGAGGATTTGTACTTGTGCTTTTAGTAGCCACTTTGAGCTGAATTGTAGCGTAGTGTGCTTTTGTCTAGCTGTAGACTCCCTGAAACAATGTACAGTAACACAGGAAAAAGATTATCAGTTCTATTATTGTGAGGACGGAAGTTTGTATCCCCATCCGCCACACACAGCACAATGCTGGCTCAGTATAGCAACAAAGTCTCTGAGAACAAACACACACTTCTGCCAGTACAACCAGAGCTTCTTAAGCAGCTTATGGGAGCAAACATGAGAAACCACTGCACAGACACTGCACAGACTGCTTTCTGCTGGTATTTTCAGCTGCATGCTGGCATGAATGCAGGAATGTGCTGCGGTGAATGGCGAACACACTTACACTCAGTGTGTCCTATGTAGAGTACATCCTGGTGAACCTTTTTATCTGACATATACTATATATTCAGTGTATGCATTTAAACGTGTTAAAGTTTTATGAGAAATATGTGTGAATCTAAACCATATTAGATTTAGCTTCAGTACACGTTTTGGAGCACGTTGTATAATAGTGGACGAGTTGTTCACACCATTTCTATGACACCGGGGCTGTTTTTGGGTTACATTATATTAGTAGATTTAGGTCAGAGTTATTTAGATTGTTTTTTTGTTTTTGTTTTTTAATAGCATGCACATGCAGTTTTTCACTGATGAATTTCAGAGAGGTAGTCTACAGTTTTCTAAGCAGGAATCCAACTGTTCTTAGATAAAGCACTTCCCTGCACCTGCACCCTTTTCCCTTTTTAGCTGTGCCAGTCTGGCATTGACTGTAGCAGTCTGGTACCACTTCGTGAATAAGGCATCGTTTATGAATAGGTTGGTATCTCTGCTCTATGAAAGACTGTAGAGTCATGTAACTCGTGTCTAACATGTGCTGTTCCACTGGGTCCACACAGTTTACTGATCTATACTTATTAGCTGGTTGAGCTGCACCTGAATGTCCTTAAAAGCGGAGTAGTCAAAGGATGATGTTTAAATAGACCATAGACTTTTGTTAACTAGCTAAGCGAAGCAGACCCTATCTAGTAAACGACAGCCATTTCACTTCTTTCAGTTTCTTTTTGTGTTTGGTAAACTAACTTGGACATGCATTACACCGCTTGCCACAAGCTACCATTGCAGTGCACCGTGGTACTTTCCTAGTACAAGTACTTAAGTGCAGTTTCAGACTCAATTGGGACGTCCACATTAATAAATCATTAATAAAAGGTTATGGGTGCCTCACTGAAAGTTAGTAAGTCATCTGGAATTATTCATGCTGCTAAATCATTAATTAGCAGTTCTTGTTGAAATGCCATTAAGTCTGAAATGTAATGGGTTGTTAATAAATAGATTTTGGTCCAGATGCCACTCAACAGAATGATGAATTGAAAAAAGTAGAAGCACGGAGCTGAAGGATAACAAGCCAATGTTGTTCTTGTTGATCACTTGTGACTGATTTAAGAAAAGCTTTGGTTGGTTCGTTTTGCTACACCCAGTCCATAGACACTGTTGGTTCCCAAACTGGGTTGTTTGCGATGGAACTGCAAGATGACACCTGGTATTAAATGAGAATGACCGACAGTGCACCAAACCATTTATTTTTATTTTTTTTCAGGACCTTGATATTTAATCCGATGCAAAATCTGATTAAACTGCTTACAGCGCACGCACACATTCAGCCTTGCACTGCGTTCGGGCTTAAAAGTTTGCAAAGAGACACACATACAAACAACAGAACTGAATGTAGTTGAACAGGGTTAGTGTATAAGTGAGGCAGAGAGGAACTGAATCCTGTGGTTTGACTTCTGCGGACACTGTGGTGACCTACCTCATGAATCTATTTCTATTGGCGTATATGTTCAAGTTCAAGTCTTGACTCTTTGACAGCGTATGTGTGTGTGTGTGTGGTCGTTTGTATGTGCGCCTCTTTGCAAATGTGTGTATTGCCAGATTTGTAAACAGGAAGTGTGAGGATGCATGCAGTCAGAGGACACAGAGCCATGGGATTTCCCACCGTGACAGAACCACTCGACTGAATGAGGCTTCCCGCGAGTGGGTGGTGTATTTGTGTTTCCTTTTTCATGGGTGGGCTTATACGCGGCCTGTGTCAGTTCTGGACAGCTGATAAACAGTATGAAAACAAAAGAGATTTTAACTTATCACACTGCATCACATTCATGTGTTAGTTTTGATGTTAATGATATCATTTCACAGTGAAGATCTAATCAAACAAACTGCATCTTGTCGATCAAAGCTATTTAGTGTCAGCCCAGTGTATCTGCCGGAGTGTGGGGAACATGTGTGAGTGCAGTTGGTGTTATTGGGGCCTGTTTTCACATCTGTTACATTGGTCTGTGGAAGCAGGCGAACCAAATTAGGGTTCAGCAGTTGTCAGACAATACAGGGAGGGGCTCAGTGCATCTCAAATCAGCTGCCATCCGCATCGTCAAGACAACTGACCCTGGCAGCTGGTTGCTAGTTTATTTTCCGTCAACCAGACAGTTTATCTCCTTTCTTTGTTTTAGTTTTTGAAAATAAATACCAATCCTCTCTAAAAACTACACCCTTCAGAAGCCACACGGAATTGAACTGTTGCCAACTAGCAGCTGCTGTATGAAGCAGAAGACAGACAAGTGCTGCTGGTCGCCCCTTCAACCTGCTGCATTGCACGGACTGGCATATCTGGTGTTCAGAGTTATAAGTCGACTGTTATGTGATGAGAGCCAAGTCGACACCAGCTAGTCGTTGATGATGTCACTAATAAAAACACAGACCGCTTATGTGCTACATACTGTGCACTGCAGATACGTATAGCCTATATAAAAACAAGCTGTGACTCGGCACCATCAATAGCACTGAGTAGTCCTCCACAGTCAGTGTCCTGCAGCTAAAGGTTTAATAACTGAGAATTCACCAACTAATAGTTGATTATTCAGCCTCCTTCTTTGCGTTACCGCAGGGCGTTAGTTGTAATGTGACTGCTGTCGAGAGCACTTGGACCGCTCCTCTGCTAGCATTAGCGGGTGTCTTTTCAGATGAGTGTGCACTGCAGTTGTGCTTTAGTTGTGTTTCAGGACTGACTTACATATTTGGCACGTCACGGTAACATGGGCTTCATCTTTAGTGAATTATTTCCACGACTAGTCGACACGGTGCTTGAAGCTTAAAGGAGAGAAGTCGACGAACCGACTAGTCAACTAGGCTATGCAACCCTTACTTTGCACTGCAGTGACAGTCAATTAGTCTCACACGTCATCTGAGTTAAAATACACCCTATAATAAAATTTAAATGCCATGTTACCAGACTCTTCTCTTCTAACCAGATTCTGGTTAGAACTGAGCCAGGCTACACCAGGCTAGCGTGCAATACTGACACTAATGGAAGTATCAGTTTGTAAACCCTACAGTGTAATGACTGTTTATGGAAAAGTTTGTGGGTTTTGGGGGGGTTAGGGTCATAATCAAGCAATCATTCCTTTTTTCTTTTTTTAAAGAAACTAAATTCAAACTACAGCCTTTTCTTATCCTCTCCTCGTGGATCTCATGGGACCTGTTCAGGTGTAAAATAGAATCAGAATCAATCCATTGTTAGATTTGTTTGTCAAACTTCACTATCTTTGATGATGTATAGCTTAAGCATTAACTCTGTTACAACAAATCTTAAATCATAGTTCTGCTTAGACCAACATTATAAAACAATTCAACAGAAACCTCTCAGTTCTGTAAACTACTTCCAGACAACAGACACGTTCAGTCACATTCTTTAACATTTGGTTTTGGTTTGCTGCAGATCTAAAGCAAATACAAAAGCTTGGGCTTGGCTACGTGACCAGTCCGGTCCGATAATTTAAAAAAAACAAAAAACAGGCTTTGATTGTCCCCGATACCGATCGAGACAACTCTAGTCAGACAAAACCTGTCTTGTGCACAGCTTGACCCACCAATAATTTGCTGATTTGAAATGTACGTGTTTCATCGTCGTAGCAGTTAATGTAGCCGCTGAGCTCGGGCAAAAAAATGAAGTGGGCTACAGAGGTTTGGTAAGCTCACTTTTTATCTCCACGCCCTCGCACAGTTTTTCTTTTTCTGTAATCTTCAGCCCCACGTCGGCTGAGGACACATTTCAGACTTCACACAGCTGTATTTAGCGAAGAGAAAGACTTCATAGAACGTTTTTTCGCGTATAAAGCAGTCCTCCTCAACACACTTCAAGATTTTCTCTCTGTGCTCTTTTCGTGTAGGCTTCAGGTGATGCGTTGAATGGATGTCTGTGTGGCGCTGTACTATTTTTAAGACCTTTGTGATTCACGAAATGAATGCAATACTGTGGAAACTGCGCAAAATAAATGACTAAAGATGTGGGAACAGATGGAGTAAACCCAGGTTTTCTTGTGCTGACATGAGGGGTTTATTTTTTCGTTGAACAGTGAGTCATGTTACTCCATTATGGCAGCACAAAGCCTGCAATGTCTGATGTCTCATTGAATAATCAATGGAAATAACGTTTCATACATTAGTGTATTAATTATTTAAGCTTGTAAAATATCCATCAAAGGTCCATGTTGTGTCTTCAGTGCTGTCTGACTTCACACGCTTTGACCTAATGTTAAAAAATAAAAATGGATTTAAAATATTGCTAACTTAATAATATGAAATTAATGTTTAATGGTTTGACTTGATAAAAGATTTAGAGCATTAATTGTAGTAGACATGACTATCCTCAGTTACTGTGAACTGTAAGCTGTTTTTTCTGTTTCTGTTGTTTTTCAGTCTTTTTTCATTAAAATCTAAATTGATTTAAATTATCTAATTGATTAAATTGTAGCGGCTGAGTGACCAGGAATGTTTAGTTTAGCTAGTTTAGTTTAATTTAGCTTTTAAAGAAATGGACAAGAGGAGTTTCTGACAAACAAAACTAGCTAGCAACATTAGCAAAGTATGTTAGCCAAACAGGCAGCCAAAGGCTAATTTAGTAACATCCCACCCCCCTTAATATGTAGTTACACTGTCCCCCACAATAAAATATATCACTTCTTTCTGGCACCTGTAGTGCAATGTCTTGCAGATAACTACAGCTTTTACCTGTTTCACATTTTCCAGAAGTTTCCTTCCTTCTGAATTAGTGATACAGTAGCTACATACCCTAATTCTAACCAACATGCTAGTTTTGTAGATACATTTTGCTAAAACCTGCATTTATGATGTAGAATGTCCTTAGCTTCAGTCATGTGAACTATTTACTGCAGTATTAAAATGATTTAAATCCACTCCGTACCATGTTACTGTCTTAAATTGAAGAGAAAAAGGCACCCGGCTATTGACATCCACGTGCATCTGTGTGGTTAGGCCAAGAATAAAATAAAGTCTGATGCGATTAAAATAGCCCTCGACAATATTGTGTGGAAATGCATCATGTTTCCGTCTTAAACTGAATCACACATTTCTATAAGGTTAGCTTGGCTTTATAATATAACACCTGAGGGTTTCTAGCGGCATGCATGCAGTATATTCAATGTGACAATCGAGAAATGAATGGGATTAATGAATGAGGGTCAGGATTTGTTATTTACATTTCACTACATCTAATATGGAACATCAGATGTAGTGAAATGAAAATTCCTTTTTGTAAGATAAGAATAAATAGGATTTTATTAAGCCCTGTGGGGAAATTACAGTGTTGGCAGTGGGAGAGCATAAATACACTGCAAAAATAAAAAATAGAATGAACTAAAAAAGAATAAGGTAAGAGAAGAAAAAAATAGCAAATAAGTTAAATGTAAAATGTAAAAATATTTACAGACCGTATGACGTTCTTATTAACTGACTAACTATTACTAAGACGAGTTAGTACAGATGGTGTAAAACTAAATGTTTGACACACATGCTGAGAATGCTTTTGCTTAAATGAGCTTAAATCAAATTAAAGACAACACTGAGTACATGTGTCCAAATTGGCATTTTACATCTTATTTGTGATTGTGAATCACTGCACTGCAGGGATCAGTTAATTGTCCATCTGTCTGTTTTTCTACATTACAGAGAGACCGAGTAGCAGGATTCATATAGCACGACAGACAAGGATGTATATGCTGTTTGTAGGCCAGATACATTGACATGAATATTCATGCATTATCGCAAACTATAGGAGGTAATTGTTGACCACAAGCACATTTTAAACTGAAACTTGTTTTTCCATAACCCGGTTCAACCAGAAAGCGTCAAGTCTGTAATCTTTGTCGCCACTTCCTTTGGCTTTTGGTCTGAAGTTTTTTCCATTGCTCATAGTAAAGTGTCTACTATGCCATTATTGTGTTTCTCGATAGTTATTAGTTATTCTGTTTTAGGCCATACAGTAATGTGCGTAGTTTTAAAGTTAAGCGTACCCTAATCTGTGCTGCATGATGTATAGGTCTGAGCAGTGTTGCGTGGGCGTGTTGCTCACTGCCTTGTCTGTTTCTCTTCCTGTCTCTGTGAGCTGCTAACAGAGGATCTCTCTACGGTTGGAAAGGCTTTCACATCTCTGTGGGCGAGAAAGAGCCAGTGGTTTTCTCACAGTAAATGTGATAGATTGTCTCAGTATGTGTCAATTTGTAGACAAAAAGAAAATATTTACCGCACATTTGAGCTTCACCAGACGTTTGTATGTTTTCAACTAGAAAATGATTGTAACGCACGCGTAACAGTGTTGACCAGATAGGGCCTCTCGTGATGAATCAAACTATTTGTTATTTTAAAGCCAAGAAATTCCAGTGCAACTCGCACAGCCTGTATTTTATTTATTTTTTTTCCTCATCTTTCTTTCATTGGCAATGGAGAATATCATCAAGGGATATTTTCCTACAAAGAGCTTTCATTCAGCCGGCTCCCAGCCCACACTGTTCTGTATACTCACAGGTGGAGATCCTCTAAGAGTTTTTGTTTCGACTGTCAGGCAACGAAACAGCTGTGGAGTAGTCAATGTATCATGGAAACCGAGGGAGTGGTTACTACCACAGATTAAAAAAGAACAGTAACCAAAATGTGCCTCCAGTCTAATATTGACAGCTAATGTTTGTTCACAGTTTACACTGTTAATTAAGCCACAAATTTTTTTTTTTTTTTATCAGTACAAAATCGGAACAATCAAGCGATTCAGATGTCTCATTTTGACTTTCCATTATCGTAAAACCCAGAGGTTCAGTCATCGTCTTCATGAATATTCAAACCATTTTACTTAATACATATCACATACAATACATCAGATTTTAAATGTATCATATGTGCATTATATCATCTAACTGTGAGCAGAACAAGCAGTTTATTTAAGATTTTCTAATATATTCTGCAAATTTAAAGGTGCTTATGGCTGATGTTAAATTCCATTTCCGGTTTAAATTGAACTAAAAACTACAAGTAATAAAAACATTATTTAAATATAAAGATATATGTGTAACAGATTTGTAAATACTGTAGCGTTTGTCCTTTAGACATGTATTCCTGTTAAATGTGAGACGGATATTGCATTTAGAAATGTTGCAAAAACTTAGAAAATCTCATTTTTATTTTCAAACTATTAACTAAAATATCATTGTTTTTTTTTATTATTATATATTTAAGCGACATTTAGTCGCTAAAATAGATAAAATGGGTTTCGGGTAACATCGTGGCTAAGCTCAGCAAAGTTCTCGCAGGCTTTCACTTCTCGAGCCAGCCGTGGTTAAACGCATCCTCGACCGAACACTGATCACACAGATGAAATGAATGTAGATCTCCTCATCCTAACGCCATATCACACGGGCACAAAACTAGGATTAGCTTAGTAGCACCATCAGACATGTATTAATTTGAATGATATTTTATTACCTCCAAGAAGAACATAATGCCTGCTCCGTGAAGTTAGCATCAAAGCCAGCTTTGTTTGCTTTTAATGCTTTACATATGTTTGTCACTGACGTTTCTCTGTCATTTACTGGTCCATAATTTGTAGCTGTACTTTAAAAGTAATGTCTTACAGGATTCAAGCATGCTCTATTTAGAAGCTTAGTGTTGCAAACAAAACTAGCAAGAGAGGAACCTTAATATTTATCCTACTGTTGATATATATATATATATATATATATATATATATATGTATATTTATATCTTCAGATCTCCACGTGGACCTCTTGGGAGTTTCAGTAACCAGTGACATTCATGTAAAGATATGTTGCTTTTGCCTGTGGTTTGGGTTGACAGCTTGATTTTATGCTGTGACTGCGACTCCCTGAAGCCACTGACTTCTGCTCAGCCATGTTAAAGCGAACCGTGTTCAGGGTTGAAAAGTGTGTACATAGTTGCACTGTCATCATGAAGACAGAGGGAGTGGCAAGTATCTGGCCTTTGAGGCTTTAGCGAGGTAGGTTCTCTGTTCCCACCAGACCTAAATGATAATGATCCCTCCTCGCTTTGATCAGCAAACCTCAGGCCAAGCTTTCTCAACACTTTATACTTGATTCCTTTCATGATTCCAAGTGAAATGTGTTTGCTCTCAAAAAAAAAAAAAAAAAAATGAGAAAAAAAAAACTCCGTGCTGTGTTTACATGGGATCCTCTTGAGCCCCCTCTAGCCTCTAATCGACATGCCTCACTCTGCTCAGGGCTCGCCTTGTGAAACGGCAACCCGCAGCTATGAAAACTCTGAGAGGCGGCTCAAGAAAAAGGAAGTGGAGGTTGTCGGGGGTAATCCAGCAACATATGTTTAGACATATTTTTATCATTCTGTAACAGTTATGAAACCTCATCTTAAACGTTAAATGTAACTCTCTGCAAGTACAGTTCTCATATTTGGATCACACCTTTAGCAACACGGGTGCAGGTAGGATCTCACATCATTTGAATGCAGCACATTAAACGATAGGTCACTCATACTGTACCGGTGCTCACATTATTAACCACTCAATAACAGCAAAATCACAATAGGAAGAGTGAATATAATCGGCTTGATCCTTTTGACCTGCTTCTCACAGCCGTACGTTTAGATCTAAAACCTTACCCCGAAACTTTATTGACATTTTTAACTTTCTTAGCAGGGTTGTGCTGAGCTGGGCTTAATGCAGATGGTGGAATGGCTCATGTTTCTACCTTCTTTCGCTTTGTATGTCGACTTGTTATCGTGTTCTGTAACACAGTGAGCTCTGATTACTCGACTATGTGCAACTGCAAAGTGAAAAATAGGCCAGTCATGCATGAATTCTGCTTATTTGGCCACTGTCTTTTGGTGTAATCACCTGACATTACGTTGTTAGATATAATTCATATACAACATAGAACTATAAAAATATTTGGATCTCAGAATAAATAAGTGATTACCAGGCAGAATTGCATCATGGGAGCTGAAGCATCCGAAGTGCAATGCCAAATCAGTTCTGCCTATTTGTAAAGACCGCCAGCTCCTTCGTTAGGCACATTAGTTAATTGTTATATAACAGGCCTGCACTAAATCATAGTTGTGGTGTTCAGTATTACTTTCGAATATCAGAGAGCTGCTGATTCAACAGTGTTTTCATTTTAGAGGCTGTGGTTCATTGAACTATTGAGTTGTATTGTGTTGTACCGACATGTTTCTAATATTTTGACATCTCTGTTGTAGTTAGTAGGTTTGGCTAAATAACAGAAATACGTCAGTGCTCAATTCAATCCAGTTTAACAGCACCACAAACTACGTCCACCAAAATGATCGTCCTCGATCGTTGAATGACCGCCTCTCTGACTCTGTTTCAACATAAACTGAACACTTATTGCATGACTGTTATATTAGACTGCATTAAATCCGCTTCAGCGCACCGACATATGTTTGCTTTCAAGCTTGGCTTTCTTGCACAATGTTTGGATTGCTGCAAGATTGTAAAAAATGTCTTGTTCCCGAACCATTCTTGATTGGCGTGTGGTGCGACTCTGCTGTGTCCTATGCTATGTGCAGCCCCTCTGCAAACTGAGACTCCCCTGCCACCACATACGAGGGTCTTAACGTGGAATGCAGTGTTTGCTTTTCCCCAGACATAACAGGGGCCATGCCAGCCACATATGCCCAGTTGTGACTCATCTGTTCACAGAGCTCCGAGAATCATTCATGTGCTCCTCACTCATTTGAAGCCCTAATGCTTTTGCCTTTTCTGGATGAGGAGTCATAATGAGGCAAGCGTGCAAGGGAGACTCGTTGGAGGAGTTTACTGTTGCTTCCTGGTGATACATGTTACATGTTGATAATCCCAACCACTTGTGCAAGGATTGAGTTCCTCCTGCTTCTGGACGATATATATATATATATATATTGCTTGTATCACGTTGCTTTTATCATTGATATATATATTTGACAATGATCATATTTATCTGTCTCCATCTACATGTAAATGCTCATGACCCAGCAGAAGAAGACGTATGACTTAATTTGTAACAAAGGCGTTTTCTCAGAAATGATGTAGACTCAGAATCACATGAGCTTACCCCTTCTTCACTTACTGTCATTGCATTTGTCAGTCTTTCTCTTCCAGCACAGCACTTATAAAGCATACAGTCACAGGATTAATTCAACAAAGTAGGTTGTCTTTAATATGCACGTGATGGCAGCATTCATGCTATAGGGACTAAATCCAGGTGCTTCCAGTGTTTCGGTGCGGATTTGGTAAACATGGTAACTAAGAGACATTATAGTTGTAGTGTAGAGTGTAGAGTGGTTTACGCTTCAGTGTCAGTTCGACACCGTGGCTAAAACAGCCCAGAGCCTAGCGCCGTAGCCTAACATGCACCTTCCCAGAAATGTAACTACGTGTCACACTGATGCAACCACAAGAGATCTGATTGGTCTGCTTGGTCTTAGCATATTTCTGCTTTAGTATTTAAAGTATATACTTTAGTGTCGCTGCGGATCAAGGCATGAACTGTATCCATGGTTGACCTTGTGTCAAATTTCTTACCTATGCATTTGAGTATTTACATACAAGAAGCGTGGCGCTGCCTGTCTCACACGGTGACTAACACTACTGCGAACTGAGTGACACAGGTATCACAGGATCCACTTCTCCTTTCCAGTTCTTTCTCATGGTTGCGATAGCCTAATGTGCTACAGTCAGATATCACGTCCTCACCAGTGCTAAGCACATCCCAGGTGTTAGATGGCCGGTGGCAAAGCTTAGTTTTGAAGTTCTCCGCCTCCGGCCTCATTTGCTGTTTGTGTGTGGGTGTATGTTGATGTGGTTTCGGGCCCTTCCTTAAACAGCTTCCTTCAGCCGCTGCTCCACGCACTCTCTTCCTTCTTTGTGATTCTCTCACACGCCGCACATGCAGTGCAATGTAGGTCTACACCTGTGGGACACGGCAGCTTCATAAAACACAGGCAGCCGTTAGCGCATCAGTGAGCTGACTCTGATGTAGCTGACTGTGTCTGCTGTGGTCAGAGCTGCTGCTTACTGAGCTCTCTGTGGTTGTAGTTGCATTAAGAATGTCAGGGTGCTTTTTTTTTTCCATTGAAGGGCGTTTTTTTTTTTTTTTTTATTCCACTTCCACTGAACGTACAGTAAGTGTTTCCCTTTGTCGGCATGATACATGTGATCGCTTTCAACATATCAACAGGAGTCAGGGCGGTAACAACCCACATAATCCTCCTACTGAGTGCTGTTTAAGGGTTTCATTGAAGTCCTGAATCATATTTCAAGACCAAGAAATAACCCAATATGGGTAAAACTATTTACAAAGAGTGTTTAAAAATGTTTTATTTAGACAAATGGACTTTTAGACCCCTTGTCAACACAATTTCCTTTTTTTTTTTACGAAAATTAAAAGTTAAATATTGTTAAAGTTTGTTTATATCAGATCATATACTAATCTATTTTAAACTTTTAACGTCTGAGCTTCAAAATGTCCAGAGTTACGTTAATCCAGAGCGTGCTAATGCAAACGTTAGCAAAAAGGTCAAGACAAGAATCTAGTCACATTGGAAGTTACATTGTGGTCATTACACTATGTTTATATATTTTATTTTAAGTCCGTTACAATGTGCAAGCTTGACCTTTAAAAGCACATTAATATTAGAGGCAAAATAAAGGACTAAACCAAGCTGAAAAACACTCACCTCTGCCCTAGTATCACCTCACAGTGTTAAAAAAGTGTTATCTACCCACAGACACAGCACACACACACACAGATCAACGTTGCCACTAACTGGACGTTGTATTTCTGGCCACCGTATTTAATGTTCGCAGTCAGCTTGTTTAGCTAGCTCTAGCTGGTTGCTGACTGTGGCTGTCTTCGTCTGTTTGGTATATTTTAACTGGAGGCAGCCTGCTACGTTGTGAGCATTGAGAGCGGAGATGTGAGTGTTGAACCAAAATCCCATCCCACAGGAACAAATCACGCAGTGCTGAGGAAGCTGCTTCTCCCCAGAGATGAAAACCACATTCGAGCGTGCACTTTCTTATCTCCTGAGGGGTGGCTAATTAGATCCTGTGGCTCTAAGATGAATAATCTGATACGCTGCTTATCAGACAAACATCCAGGTGCTGCTGAGGTAGGCAAGGGACGAAGGCATGGACGGCTCGGGATCGTTCTCTGTTTGTTTTTTCTTTCTTTTGGGCAGGTTTGAATCTCTGATAATTCATTCCACATCCCAGAAAATGAAACTTTGTTTAATTGCGAAACTGAATTATAACAGATGTGGGTCCCTGAGCTTTACCTGCAACCTGGTCAGGTTTCTCTGAAATAGTGAGTGATCAAACTCTTCGGTTATCGAGCCTTCAGATGAATGAATCACTCTGTTACAAATGGCTTGGAGTTATGGTTAAGAGGAGTCACTCTGTGTGTAGATGTTCACTCCTGCCTACACACGCTGCGTGTCTTCTTCCATGCTGCTTTGAAGGCCTTGCGAGGAACTGATGCTTCCTCTGACTTCACCCCACAGACTGTGTCACATCTGGTCTTTCTCAATCCCTGGTGTGACACAAATGCACAATTACTCAACTGATACACACTGACCTTTCAAGCAGTGGGTGTGGAAAAAATTATAAAAATGCTCTGTTTGAATGTGCTTTTTACCTTGAAGTAGGGACGTGTTGGAAAACACACACTGGAAAACATAACTTAAGGGTTATCACGGGTGGAATGAAAAAACGGTGTGTTGTCACACTAATGTGCACTGAGTCAACTTCGCATCACTTACCTGGAGACTGGTGTTCACGTCTTTAAAAACGTTACTTTAACTCACGTTGTCATAAAATTGCTTTGATTTATCATTTAAATGACTAAGTTTGCATTTCCATGAGAAGATGCATTAATTATTGACTCAGAGTGTAACTTTGTTTTCCTGCTATGACAAAATACGTTAAGCAAATTATACCTTTACGAGACAAAGTCAGTGTTGGTAATGTACGTTCCACTACCCACAAGTACAAAATCATTTAATTCCACATTGACGTCAATTAAACATATTTTCCATGATGCGCTTAGAGGTAATTCTCCATTAATTGGTGTCTAAACTCGTTAAAGTAAAATTATTTCTGATTTCAGCAAATGTTTCGATGCTAAGTTACGGCAACAAGAGAATTTAGTTTCTTCTGCTTCTACCACTGCTGAATACACAAACTAGTGAGAGAGAGGATGAATGGACGGTTTGTGTTTAGATGTTAAATTCAGCCAGCCAAACCAGGAAAAACTGAATAATTCACCAGTTTTCTTTTTCCACTGACATTGTTTGTACCCAACTCCAGTTATGGCTCTGTTCAGTCAACAACTCTGAAGCTTTTTTTTTTTTTCCATATTATTTCCTTTACCTTTAAAGCTGTCGCTCGCCTCTGTTTGCAGAGTCAGAGTTTCCACATAGGTGTGGATCCTGAACAGTTCTCTTGTTTATTTGCCATCTGCTTCCAGAATGTGTTTCTCTGCTGCTGAATCCCACAAAAACTGTTCCTCTGTGTTTCTTATTGCTCCACTGCACCTACCAGTTGCCAGTCGATATTAATGCTGTACACACTTCAGAATATATATCAGTAAGATGTTGAGGACATAATTATATTTTTGTTCTTTTACAGGCTCAAAGCTCTGGTGTCAACTGGAGGTCGGAGCGTGCAGGCAGCATGTGACTGGTACGTTTATACAGTGCAACTACTCACATACAGTACAAACATCACAAGACAGGGAAATGTATGTTATACTGCCCTCTGCTGCACAGGCGTGTCCAACAAGATGAACATTTTTGGACTACTGAATGCAAATCCTACACATATGTGATATACTATACATGTGATATACTGCACATATGTGTGATTTGGTCTCAACACGTTGAACTGATTTGTTATCATATAGTCGTTGTTGACTTTTCATTTAATAGTGTTTTTAGTGTTGAAAACATCTTCTAATGGAGAGACCTTTTCAAGATGGCGAGATAAAAGGTCCAGAAATCCAAAATCGACTTAATTGACAGCAGATGAAGTGATACTGAAAACAAATAATGCTACAAAATTAAAGCTGAACATTTGGCCCACAATATAGATATACACAATATACACACCCCTTTATCAGATAAGCAGATAATTTTGAAATAATCTTTTATTAAGAGATACCAAGCTCATTCTAAATGTAAGTGTGAAGTAGTTTCAGTTTCACAACAACATGTGATGGGGCTTTTCTGATGTATTTATATATATATATTACTGTATATGGTGAGTTATATATATATGTTATATATAAGTGAAAAGACTTAGTGTTTACTAGCTTAACAAGAGAAACAGCGTTGAGTCGGAAATTATGAAGAAACAAACAGTTTCACTGGGTGGGTTGAGACTACAAAATATTATATAAAGCAGTAGGGGAGCACCAGAGACACTAGATCCACAGCTATTCAAACCAAACTGGCTTTAAACAAATATTCATTCATTATTTAAATTGTGGAAATGAAGACAAAATTAAATGGGCCAAGCATGTAACCTTGGAGGAATCCTTTATGTGCAGTAAGCCTGTTTGACTTATCTCTATTAAAAAAAAAGTAATAATAATAATAATAGGTGCAGCTCACATCAGTAGAGTAGTTCATCAGAGGAAGCCTGTTTTACCTGTGTAATTGTGTATTTAAAGGTATTTGGGAACACATACGCCCACAAATAATTTTACATTAGATCCCTTAAAACACTGAAAAAAATAAATAAACAAGAGGCTTCTTCTTCAATCTCTGCCGTCATTAGAGCAGGTAAGAGTGATAACCAGCAAACATGTAGACAGGGAGGACAGTTTTATGTCCCAGCATCTCAGTTAAAAACAGGAAAAAAACTGTACCGTGCACAACTGAAATCACTTGAATTCAAGTTTTACAATTTCTTAAACTGTACCTCATAATCACAGAAATTAAATGCATCACATAGAGTGTTTGTTAGACTGCAACATAAGACTGTCCTGAAAGCTTATGACATCTCCCACCCAGGCTGTTTTCCCATGTGGACGATCCATTCCTGGACGACCCTCTACCTCGGGAGTTCGTCCTCTATCTACGACCCAGCGGACCACTACAGAACCAGCTTTCTCACTTCTGGCAGCAGAGCCGGGTCACTTGTGGCAAAAACAAAGCCCACAACATTTTCCCCCACATCACTCTCTGCCAGTTCTTCATGGTGAGCTGAGTCGCAAATGAGCTCTAAACAAGGCTGATGGTTTCAATGAATGTCACATAGTAATTGTGGATGCAGTGATTCGCTTTTCTACCTTGTGTGTTAAGCCTCTCACACATACACCGCTTTGTGTAAATGGGACATGGCCTTAACAATTCCCATGTGTAGCATTGTTAAAAAACACAAGTGAGAATACCATTAGATTTACATAAAGCTTAAAACAGAATATGTTTAGAAAGAAATGCACTTTTAGCACTCTTTTGCATTCTCATTTGAAATTCTTTCCTTCCTGAGGCAAACGAAGCGAAGCATTCACACTACTTAAATACTTACATTAAATGTCAACTGCGTGCACGTGGCCTAAATTAAATTAGTCGTGCAAAGGTATGTGAGAAACTAGGAATGTTCTTCTTGTGAACATGTTGTGTTTCCCACCACTTTTCATGTCTTTGTTCCTTATAAAACATTTGAAAATTTCCTGGTAATGTATCACATCCTGCACATACATTCACACATGCATGTTTTATTTTAAAACGAGAAGTCGCTACAAGGAAACGTGTCTTCAGAGAGCTACTAGTAGTCACATCCTCCACCATATGTTGTCATTCTCTGCTTGTGTTCATTGTGCATGAACATTTGAAAATTTGCCGCTGAGCATTTAATTATATGTTTGACTTTTTATGTGAGACAACCCAGCGTCTAAGAGTGTCTCCCAAAGACTACACGATATGCATCCAGCCCAACAGCTGCTGCCCTGTTTTTTGCACAAAATGTTAATATAACCCTTTTTATGTTTTCTTCAATATTTTTTGACATTTAAACACTTCAAACACAGAATTCCGTGATCAGAATTAACAACTAAGCTGACCCTGACTTTTTTTCTCGACTTTCTCTTTATGACCAGTGTGCAGACCACAAAGTAGAAGCTCTCTGTGAAGCCCTCCAGGCCACCGTACAGCAGTGGCGGGGTCGATTCCCCAGCCCGCTGCCTCTGGAGCTCTACACCTCCTCTAATTTCATCGGCCTTTTCGTGGAGGAGCAGGTGGCCGACGTCCTCAAACAGTTTGCTGCTGACTTTGCCGCAGAGGCCACCAGGAAGGCAGGTACGAACCAGTAGCCTTAGGACTAAGAGGCACGCGTCATTTACCCGCAATACTTGACAGGGGCCGGGACATGTTAGTCACTGTGTTGTTGTTGTTGCCGTGTGTTTAGAGTGTGTCATCATCTGTTCAGGGTAGTCATCGTGAAATGTGTGGTGACCAGCTTTGTTTTTCCATCAGCGACTGTGAAGTGATTGGTGTGGATGGCAGTCATAGTGGGTTATTAAAGAACTCACTCAATCTGTCACTGTATATTTCTTTTAAATATAACCAAAACCGAGGTTGACTTCCCGACGGTCATTCTGACAACTTAGTGCCAAATTAGATTAGAGCCGTGGCGTTATATTTTGTGGTGAAGGCACAGGAACAACATCCAGTCTAAGTGTCGTTGGTTTCACATCACTGCTTGTACAGATTTGCTGATTTCTATAACCCATCCCAGTCTCATTTTACACCGCTTCTCTCATCCAGAAGTCCATGTGGAGCCTCACAGGAAGCAACTCCACGTAACTCTGGCCTACAACTTCCCCTCTGATCACCTCCCATCACTGGAGAAACTGGCCAAGGGCATAGAGGTCAAGCTGGGCTGCGATTGGCTGGCTGTTCTCTTTTCCCGGGACATTCGTTTTGCTAACCACGAGGTAGCTAATGCTCATAGTAAAAAAGTTTCATTCATATTTATTAACCAGCCTGACATGTGACGATTTGTTGGAAGTCTGAATCAGTAGCCTTTGAATGTCACGTCTGCAGACCCTGCGGGTGATGTACCCCTACATACCACAGAATGACGACGAGCTAGAGCTGGTTCCTGGGGACTTTGTCTTCATGTCCCCGGTAGAACAGACCAGCACTAGTGAAGGCTGGGTGTACGGGACGTCGCTGGCCACAGGCCTGTCTGGACTACTGCCTGAGAACTACGTCAGCCTGGCCAATGAGTCCGACACCTGGATCTTCCATGGGTGAGCACAGCGCCTCACACTGGCACAAGAAGTAGTTTTTAGGCCTCTGGGCTCATCAAGTGTTTTCCACCTCGCTTCTGTTACAGAAATGTGCTTGGCTGCTCATCAGATGACGCATTCAAATAATGATGAATCTTTAACCAGTTTACGTCATCAGTCATCGCATATTGCACTGTGCACACAAACTCTCACACTTTCTGATGTCTGTCAGAAAAAAAAATCGTTTTCTTATCAAACTGTCAAAAATTTATTTTCAAAAACACACACTAACAAGCCCAGTTCTCACTTTTTTCAAGGCATACTATTACACATGGCTTGAAGTATTCCGGCACCGTGCCCAATCTCCGTCGTGTGGCCTTCGATTGAAAAAAAAAAAAAAATCAACGTTTAGAAAAAAAAGCTTTTCCCTCTCCAAACTAACCCTAATCCCTAGCCAGTTGGAAGTGGGGAGCAGTTAACATTCAGCTGCAGCTAGTGCTACATTCAAGACAACTTGGGAAAAAAATGAGCTCTAAGTTGTCAAACTCAGAAATTACTGCTTCCAAAATAAAAAATAGCTGCTGTGCATTTTTCAATATTTAGTAAACGATGACAATATACCAAACTTTTTTTCTCCTCCGACTTAACCTGTAACGTGAACGCTATGATGTTGGAAGTCTGAAATTTCCGAGTTGGATTTTGAAATTTCCGAGTTTTATGAAGGCATCGACTAAACCGGTGTTTCTTTCATCGAAGTCACTGTACAACACAACAACGGACTGTTCAGGCTCAGGGTTTTTATTTATTTATTTTTACTGTACTGTACTATATTCAAGAATGCCCTGAAAGATATTACTGTACTTTTAAATACATACTTAATTGTTGGTCAAGGTAAAATATCTTGTTCTCAAAATACAATCTGTGAAATAAGTGAAAATAAACCTGATCTGAGGTCTTTCCAAAACTGATACATGAGTTTGTTTAGACTAATTACATTAAAGACCGATTCCATAAATGCTATGAAAGTTTCCATCATCGATGAGTATTGATATATAAACTTTGAATATTTGGTAATAATTCTTTAAGAACAAAGTTTAGATTAAATGTTTTAATAAACTACTCATTGTATCTGAGTAATTCATGGCAATTGTTTCAAATATCCAAACACTGGGTAATGCCCCAAAGGAGGAAGTGTTTTTCTCATTTGCACCTGTTTTCCACCACAGCTCCCACTCATTCTTCAGCTGTGGGCCCAGCGATAAGAGCGGTAAAGAGAGAGGGATGTTTGATGGGCTGCTGGACAGCCGACGCCCTGAAAGTACGAGTCCTGGAGACACACCCACCCTCAGCCTCATTTGTCATCCAGTGCAGGTAGTTTTGTTGTTTTGTATGTGACTGTAAATTATTATTATTGTATTACTGAAAACCGCATTTCATTTATTCATTTCATTAAGTTCACTGAGGTTTTTCTTTTTTTATTATTATCATTTCCAGCAGGTTCTGCGGATCAGTGGTGGTCACTCTCGTCAGCCCAAGCGGACGCTTTTTGTCTGCCGGCACGGTGAGAGGATGGACGTGGTCTTTGGCAAACACTGGCTCTCTCTCTGCTCCGACAGTAAAGGTGAGCGTTGGTACTGAAATACTCTGGAACCGGCCACATCATCTGTTTGAATAAAGGGCTCCAGACTTTAACCATCATGTGCTCTTGTTGCCCTACAGGCAGATATGTGCGCTCCAACCTGAACATGCCTTCCAGTTTGCCTCTCTGGGGAGGACGAGACTACGACATGGACGCTCCCATCACTGTGTTTGGATCCACTCAGGCTCGATTAGTGGGTACGTCACCAGAATAGAAATGAGTGTTGCCTGGTGTTAGATGAGATGCCGCTGCTTTGGGGAAGTGTGGGTGCTAAATACGTGCTGCTTTCCAGGTGAGGCCCTGTTAGAGAGTAACACCGTGATAGACTTTGTGTACTGCTCCCCCGCTCTGCGATGTGTTCAGACTGCACAGAACATCCTGAAAGGTAAGAAGAAGAGCCGATGTGATGGGTTCAGTATTCACTCGCTGTGCCCTCAGGTGTCACATTGAGTCTTTCTCAGAGACGTCCAGGAAGTGGGCCCTCCCACTCTAACTTTCTACGAGGTCTGACGCTGTACTCGTGTTAACAGGTCTGCAGCAGGACGGAAAGCTGAAGGTGCGAGTGGAACCGGGGCTTTTTGAATGGACCAAGTGGGTGTCTGGGAACTCTCTGCCTGCATGGATACCTCCCACTGACCTGGCTGCTGCCCACTTCAGTGTGGACACAACTTACAGGTGAGACAAATGATCTCAGCACGGACAAGATGCACACATGCTATCCAATGAGTCTTGATGAACTGAAGTAACTAGTATTTCAAAAGTATTCGCCGTCTGCGAAACATTTTATTTCGTGGGATTCCCTAGATGCTTTGGCTCCACAGTATTATGTGACATAAACTCATCAGCCACAACATTAAAACCACCTGCCTAATATTGTTTAGGTCTCCCTTGTGCATCCCAAAAAGTTCCAGTGCATCCCACAGATACTTGATCAGTGTGGGATCTTCTTTCCTAATAATTGCTGTTTTTCTGGATGTAGACCTCTGATCCCAGTCAGCAAGCTCACTGTGTCTGAGTCCTACGAGAACTACATGAGTCGGAGCTATCAAGTGACCAAAGATATCCTGTCAGACTGCAAAAACACTGGTAAGACGTGCAGCAGAGCCGGGGTGGGGGGGTCAGCCGGGAGAAGCTGTTGAGTTTTGTTTTTTAGGTGAATTTTTACTTTGTTCTCTTACACGCTCATGGGTTTGTGCGCTGCTGACGTTGCATCCTGCCTGGGTTTCCACTCTCCGTAGGAAATAACGTGCTGATTGTAGCCCACGCATCTTCCTTAGAGGCCTGCACGCGCCAGCTGCAGGGCCGCAGCCCACAGAACACCAAGGACTTCATTCAAGTCGTCCGAAAGGTCTGTTCCCTGCATGCCTGTTTTGATGTAGTCCATCTGTTTTTTTTTTCTTTCATTCATTCGTCCAACTTTTCTCTCCATCAATCATGGCTTTCATCTGGTTTCCTTAGCTCCTCTCTCCATGTCTGTTGTGGTTGGATGAGCAGAGACATGGGTTTGTAGATGTAAGGAGTCCATGTGTATAACTCAATTGAAAACTAAGCTCAAGGTTTTCATTTTAACTCACCTGATGCTCCAGTGGCGCGTTTTATGGAATCTTTAGTCGAGAATAAATAAGAAACATGGTGCGGATATGAAAGCGTTAGCCATCAAAGAGGATTAATTTGTGAGTCCCACTGCTTGACCAGATTTGTAGCATGAATATCGACTGTTATTGATTTTTAAATTTTTTTTTTTTATTGGGCTTTATTGGATGGCATCTGATTTTCAGCTTGTCCAGCAGTTGGAGCTCCTGGATGAATGAATGAAACACTGTGTACTCACAGAATCAATGCCATCGATCACCCCTGGCAGCAACTAAGAGCAGTCTTAGCTCTCACAGTATAATTTTGTTTATTCAGAGTCTTGCCCCATCCCGTCTCCTGAGTTTGGAGTTTAAATGCACAGTAGTCGATGAATTGATCCAAGAAAGTCAAAGTTTGTCTCCTTAGATGACCCATAATGCAACGCTTCGCAAGTGTTTCCACTTTTGATCGCCCCAATAAAGAAGAATGACTGAAATAATCCATGATAACTGTCCTCAAAGGTTTTATTATTATTGTCATTTTTTTAACATCTTCTCATATTTGGGCAGATGCCTTTCTCTTCTGAGTGGTATCATGCTAACACTGTCCACTGTGCAAACGTGAAGCCCGAGCACGTAAGGCCATCGAGGTCAAGCTGTGTCCGTAATGAACAGGTCGAGATGTGTGACGCTGGCTCGTCACGACATCTGCTGTCTGCTCTTCTGATGCGCTGAGATCGATAGCCATTAATAACTCAGCAGCTGTCTGCTGGCTTTCAGCGCTACTCCCAAACACAGTTAAAGTCCTCAGAGCAGATTTATAACTAGCTGTGATCTACTGTACGTTCCCTGGTTTTTAATACGCATCGTCATCCACCAGCAGTAGCTTTTACTCTTTTTCCTCTGTTGCTGATGATGATATTTATCAGTATCAGATCGTTATTTGAGTGAAAATAACAGAACAGGGCGAGTTTGCGGAGGTTTTATCAGAAGAAAATATGAGATGTTAGAATTATAGCAAAGGAGGTTTGAAAAGACAGATTTCCTTTGAAAATTTGGTAAAATGCTCCCATGACATTGGCACTTTTGACGTTTCATTTCATTTAAATTAAAATTATATCGTTGGTGTGTCATTTCCCCAAATTACTTTTCCGAGAACCAAATGACTGATTCCTCTTCTTGGTCCTCAGGTCCCCTACCTGGGCTTCTGCTCCTGCGAGGAGCAGGGAGACACGGGGGTGTGGCAGTTAGTGGACCCTCCCATCGCCCCCCTCACACACGGACCAAACCACACCTTTGACTGGAGAGAGACACTTCTGCAAGAATGACACCTGCCTGAGCTGAACCCCTCAAACCTTATTATGCTGTACTCCCACAAACTGCAGAACCACATTTCAGACCAGTGATCCCACCCCGCAAAAACAAAAACAAACAAAAAAAATACTGGCACTGTCTTTCTTTCAGCTTCTTCAGCAGCTGCCGGTGTCCGAGCAGGGTCAAGCTCAAGCTTCCGGCCCGGCTGTGAGTGAGCGGTGAGGGGAAATACCTCCCTGACCGCTTCAGCAATGGTTCAGAAAATGCACCACACTCACGCGTCATCATATTGTTACTCTGTTTAAAGAGAGGACGGTTTGGGCGGGATGGCTCGATGTCGGCCGCGCTGTGTAGGAAAGCTGAAATATCCAAACATATTCTCAGTCTCTGCGTATTTCTATGAAATCAGAGGTAACACTGTTACACAAATATGTTTTCCCAGTGGAAGGGCCAAAATGAAAATTCGAGAGTTTCTGCTCAATATGTTCATGTGAACAGGCCCAGATTTTTGCCTTTGGTATTTTTGCCTTTATCACTAGCTACAGTGTAGACAGGCAGGACATGTTTGAAAAGAGAGGAGAAGAATGACTTGTATTAGTGATATATTTTAGTGAACTAAATAGTTTGTGTTCCCCAAGTGAGATGAAGCTAAACTCTTGGAACTAAACGCTTGGTTACCTGTGTCCAAAGCCATTCCCCTGTTTGCCCCCGATTTGCTTTAATGAACAGACGTTTCTCATAAATCTTCATCATTTTGCGTCCTCACTTAGTGTCAACCAAGGATGGGCAGCAATAACTAAAAGAACCGGTTCCAACTGGTTCAGTTCATCGATATCATCAGCCTCCATGCTTATCAATTCCCCTTATCAATACTTTTTGTGACGAATCTTTACATCAGCGTCCAGAAGGTGGCAGTAATGCACCAAAAAGTTGAGGAATCTTTACGTCGAAGCGTCGTTCACATGGCTAAGTCTCAGCAGAGCAGCGCTAGTGACGATCCAGTGGCCAATTTCCCATGTTTCTTACACAAGATCTTATGTTTTATTTAGAAACTCAATAAAAGGAGGAACTGATAAGGAAATCGATGAAGAATCAGACTGATAAGCAAAATCGTTAATGGCATCAGTGTCAATAAACTC
This sequence comes from Mugil cephalus, assembly GCF_022458985.1. NCBI lineage: Eukaryota > Metazoa > Chordata > Actinopteri > Mugiliformes > Mugilidae > Mugil > Mugil cephalus. The sequence goes on along the minus strand of NC_061778.1, from coordinate 17,906,813 downwards.
CTATGGATGCCCATCCCTAGTGTAACTTTGGTTTTCTATTACATTGCGTTATTAGAAAGCCACATTCATTCATTGCTACGCTATGTGGGTATAATTGATGGCACCATCTACTCAAATCACTCAAGTCACTTAAATTCTGTTCACCCGTCCATCTCTTCTTCTTTTTTTTTTGTTTTTTACCCACAAAGTAAAATTCAAACCAACCCAACCTAGCAACGCTGCTAGCATGCAACATGTATTTGGTGTTTGGTGCAGAGTTCATGTGCTCACTCCCCTTAATTGAAGCAGACTGAGGGTGATTTGTAATGACAGCGTACATGCTTTCCTGCACAGGTCCTGGCAGCAGCATCGAGCCACAGGGCTCCCGACCAAACATGAAAACACAAGGTATTTATTGTTTTGAAACGGATTGCCTCCTTTGTCCTGCTAACCCTGCGTCACTAGCCGTTGGGGTGTGGGGGGACTTCAGGTCTTCATCTGGGACTGCCCTCATGCTTCCCGCACAACGTGGCCCCACATGTTTCGCATTCAGTACAGAACAGCTGCAACTATAACAGCACAACCTGCACTATTGACAATCACACAGTAGCTTCTTGATTCCGGTCCAGCAGCAGTTTTGGTGTGCGTTCATTAGTTAATGTCGTATTCTGATTCCGGAGAGAAGAGAAAAAAAAAAAAAAAAAAAAAAACGTCTTCCAGTTTTATTTGTGTTTATTTATGAGCCTTTTCTTTCAGATGTTCCAAGCAAAAATATTAAAGAGGATCATTTTTAACAGCATGCAAGAACTTACGCTCTGTATCTCAGGTCTTGACAGCATTTAACACACGCACATTCAGTATATATGCAGCTTCGAAGTGTCTGTGATGTTGTACCTCTTGAAGACGAACGTCTCCTGGTGGACTGACTGCCCGCTGATAGCCGCAGCTTCAGGAGGTGGAAAGTCCGCCAGCGGCAAACGGAAGTAGTCGGTGCTTCGGCACGTCGCACACGTAGCATATTATTACAGCCCAAACGTTGCATGCTTCCACCTTATTATCTCTCATCCTAGCGTCATTTAGGAAGCCCTCTCGGTTTAAGGCTCATTTTGCACTGGAGTATTCTGCTTCATTGTTCACACTGATGGATTTAACACAGCCAGAGAAGCTGGAAAATAAAACTCTGACCGCGTAGAATGAGTAAAGACATTTACTCTCTGTGATGCTGGGGACATACCCTAATAGACAGTGTATTAACACACTTGTGTCTCCCGGAGCTTTTTCTCAGCGCCATTAATCTGTAGCAATTGGTCGACATTTTCAGCTGTTCAGCTCTGCCCACACCCGATGCTAAGCATTTTAATAGAATAGTTTGACATATTTTGGGAAGGATCATTGTTTGCTCTCTTACTTAAAGTTGTATCATATTTGATACTACTCGTGTCTAAATTTGTTCGATAGCAGCAGCTGACACTCCTCAGCCTTTTACTTATACACATGCTTCATCTTGATGGTTCATCTTTTCACCGGTGTAGCTAGCAGCTAATGCTAATGGTCATACATTTGCGTAGACCTTTTTTTTTTTACCTACCTACTATTAGATAGAAAAGCAGTACTCAAAGCAACTTACACAATTACTCATCTACCTGTTTGTTCACACAAGAACACACACAGTCACAACTGGGGACTCTGTGTTGCTCGAGGACACTTCGTCACGTGGTCTACTGGGGATAGAACGGCTTATCCCCTGGTTCGTGGACAACTTGCCGTACCTATGTGGAAGCACAGCCGCCCCATCACACCTTTTGTCCAGCGTGAGCTTAATACAATGTTATATACATATTTCCAAAAATGTCGAACTATAAATTTAAAAGCATTCTGGTCAATTTGCACTGCCATTTGCTTTCTATGTAAAAAAAAAAGATCTTCAAATCCATTCAGGAGAAATCTTGCCACTTGGAAAACATGTTTAACATTGACCTTGTTGTGCACATGATATGTTACGTTGCCGTCGTCCATCTTGTGAAAACAGAGAGCATCTCAGCCTGACCTGACAACCATAAATAGTCTATAAAGAAGGAGCTGAGTGTAGGTGTTGGATTGGGAAGAAGTACATACCACAGAAATGTGAACGGTTTTCTCTTTTTAACTAACTGTTACTTTCCTCACATAAAATACTGGAGCAACAGGTATTGGATTCAAGAGTTACTAACTGTGTGTCCGTAGAAAGTGTTGAGTTCTTTTGTGTCAAACTCAAGAAGAAGAGGGCCTGTGAGATGTAAACAGAGGAAGAAGCCATGTTGTTCCTGTATTTCTTATTTATTGTCTGAACATATCACCAAATGTGTACAGCAATTAATTTAAATTAGTTACTTCTTTCTTATTTCTTACATTTGTTGATTTATAATTTAAGATGAAGTGTGTTTTTAGTTTTAAAGTTACTATCAAGTATCAAGTTCTGAAGAAACAGGCTGTGCTTTTTAAGCAGCTGTATTATTTTAATATTTTGAGTGTAAGAAAACGGTCAGTCTATGACGGTGTTCATTTGCAGTTTGGTTTTGTTCTGATGGAACATGAAATAAAAGCATAATTTTTCTCCATAGCAATAGCATTGCAAAACCACATGTGTGCCGAGTCAATCTTTATCTCTTTGGTTTCCACCTGTGTACAAATTGGGTACATCAAATTTGCAGCTACCAGAGTATTAAGAGGTCTTAACTGCATTAGCTGCATATGTCCAAGCACGGTAATGTCTGCCCAGCACTGTGTTACGGACAAACATGTATCAGTTAATACTGGATGAATTTCCAGTAAATATGTGACATTTGTAATCCCCATCTTCCTCTAGCACCTCCAGGTCTTTCATCTTGCACCATTATGAGATGTAATTTTTAATTTGCACAATCTTTGATCTATGACCACATACATAAAACCTTTCTTCAGTTGTCCCTATCTAATACAGGTGCAAAAGGTTTCACTTTTTAAATGTAAATGACCCTTGTGCACACTCATGTCACGAAATGTTTAACCTGCAGGTCATTATCAGGTATTCAGCTCCGATAAGGTTCCGCATAGGCCTAAAACTGCATTTACATGGAAATGTGCAGTCTACAGTAATAAAACGTGTGGTTTCTCATCACATTAAAAGCCTGCTTAGAACACGGCTTACAACTAAATGTGACTCAAAATAATGACTCAAGGAGATTTTATTTGTGTAAAATTAGTTTACCCGTTCCCTAAACATGAAATCCAAATGGGGAGTTACCACCTGACACATATTCTGATCAGACTCATAGTCTAAAAGGAAAATCTTCAATTCTGGCTCTTCAAGGGCTCTCAGTACTTGGTTTTGTTAGCATGCTAACAAGCTAGCCTAAGGCCACAAAACAGATGCATCTAGTGTTGGGATTATTTTCATTATTGTCATTATTTTCATCTAGATATGAGCTCGTAGAGATTTCTTAGACTTTACTTAGAAGTGAAGATATTAACATTACTGACATTTTAAACATACAGATGTGATTCTAATTAGATGTGTGGACATTAACATTACCAATAATTATATAATCAAATTTACTGACACTCATGTAACCAACAAGAATGAAGTCTTATGATAGTGACGAGGTTGGAAGCATCAGTCGTGTTTAGGTTATTTGTTTAGGGGCCTCTTATGAGGGGTCACAGGCCGTAACGAAAGGGAAGGAGAGCATGTGAGGCATAACGGAGGACAAAAGAGAGGCTGTTTGGAAGTAGTACAATTGTAACTGGCAGGATGTGGGTGATAAGGAGGGTTGGTGTGAAACAGAGAATGTGAGGCCTGTGTCAGGGAGGATCAGGTAGGAAGGACTTTCTTTTCTCTCTAGGGCGCTGTCCCTGGGGATTGGAGGACCTAAGTGGCCATAGGTCCGGACCGACCCGTCCACCAACGATGGGAGAGTTAAGTCTAAACCACAACTCCTCCCCATCTGTAGACAACCAATCATATTCATTTTGTTGAAGCTGTTATAATGGTGTGAAACTACTGAAAATCATCCTTTTCTGGGACGTCAGCCAAGGCTGACTGAACAGAATATGAATAAGGTCCATGTGCATGAATTTATTCCAAAACATATTTGAATAAATAGCTTAAATTGACAGCAAGAAGTTGTTATAGTGTTTTTTCCAGAGGAACTAACGAACACGCTGACACTAGTAAAATATTTGACACTTAATTACATTTTTTCCAATCTCATGTCTAATTTCCCTAACATCTGTGCTATATTTAAATATTTAGACCCAGTGAAAAACTGCCAACTCCAGTAAATAATACATTTCCTTTTTTTTAATGAGCTATTATTTTCTATTATTATGAATATTGTTATTATTATTGCTCAGTTTTGAAACCCGTTGTTAGTTCCATTTTGTGAAAATTCTAATTTTAATGTTTAAATTTAAAATAAATGTGAGTGACAGTAGAAGTGCGGGAGGCCTCAGAAAGGCTTGCAGTAGGTAATAGGAATATCATATATAAGAGTCATATATGGGTAAGTTAAAAATAATTAGTTTTGACAACAGTTTTGGAAGTGTATTTGTTTGTGGTCTTGCCCTAACAAGACTGAAAGCACATTAGTTATGGGATACATGAAGCAGCTGCTTAGCTTAGTTTATCTTAGCTTAGCTTGGCTTAGCTACCTAATAACATCTGGATAGAGCAGCTTCTTTTTGTAGGTCTAATTGTAACAGAGCAGCATCTGGCTTAGAAGCAAATAAACTACATGTACTTTTTGGTCAGTGCAGATTAGTGACATTAAAGGTATTGTGTTTAACAGCAATGTTTGGAAAAATTGTTAGCTGCAGCTTTGTTAGCTGCCTTTGGATTGAACCAAGCTGGCTTTAATTTCTCCACACATTTCTATATATATAAGCCACTGGTGGAGGCCTAAGAAGTTACAACAGTGTTTTCATGTAAAGCAATTCAATGTTTTTTGTTTTTGTTTTACAATGTTTCAAGCATTCCTCCTTAAAATTGAGGTGTCCTGCGGTTACAGCTAGATGTGGTTTGAAGCTGGTGTCTGAGCTGATTGAGAGGGCTGAACATCACATCATGTCTGAAACTGCTGATGTGGACACAGAGCCTCTGAAATGGCCCATAGCTCCAGATGGTTACATTCCCAACTCTGTGATCCGTGCCTGGGGGAGGAAGGGAAAGGACCTCTGTCGGACAGACAGTCTGGGCGACAGTTTTCTTCTTGGTCATCATCACTGGGTGGATGAACACAGCACGACAAATGAGGAAGTGGCCACAGAGATTTTCTGGTTTTTTTACAATGACGAGGAAGAGGAAGAAAATGCAGCGGAGATGAAAATAATGAGAAGGGATAAGGAAGAGCACAGGAAGAAAGTGAAATATCAAACTGATGGGAAGGGAGAAGAGGATACGAAGAAAGAGAAGAAAGATGAGAAAACTGTGCACAAAAAGGAACAAATGCAGGTGGAGGGAAAAGAACGAACAGAGCAGAAGCTAACTGTAGAAGAAAAGACAGATATGTTTGTCACCTTGAAGCCGTCGTTCGCCCTCCAGACTGAGACTATGAAGAAACAAAAAACCTTGGATGATATGACTATGAGGCCTCAGCCGCCTGAAGCTAAATCAAGATCCAGTACAAAGAATGTTGACAACATCCTGTAAGTGTTTAAAATGTTCATTCAGAATATCCCATGCAAATCATAAATAACAAAATCTTATTCAGTCCAGTTTTTGTTATACTATATATGGTAAAAATACAAATTTACTTTACACTTAACAGTAGTCACTGTACAGAACCCAGATATTGTTATCTAACTATACCTTTTAAAACATGTAGAATGCCCTCCTGTGATGAAAATGGACATAAACCACTGACAGAGCAGATTGAGTGTAAGGAGATTTATAAAACTGTCACCCCTACTCCTCCACTCCTCCATCATCTGTCCGTGCCCAAACACCAGAGGACATCCAGTTTCATTCCTAAAGGTACAACAATGTCATGATGATCATAACTTATTAGAAATGGTCAGTTCAGCCTAAATGAGTGACAGCGTATTTTTGTAATAATTTGTTCATTTTCACAGGTGGTCTGGAGGCTCCAGTAGAAAGTCCTGTGGTGCCTGTCATCCCAAAGCAAGGTTACTGTTCTAAATATTACATAGTGTGCATACTAACGGGTGGTGCAAGAGAGCCTAATTAAGGTTCCGTGTTTGTCGTATAGCTAATTATATGCATGCTAATAGCAGTAATGGCATCCCAATTCAAGGTTAGACTGTCATGCAGATTGTTGAGATCAAAGAAGGTGCAACATCGTGGTCAGACTTACAGTAATTCTTATCAGAATACAAGCATGGTAAAACATCATACAGAGAAAAAAGTACATCTGCTTCCATCTTGGTAGTAATCAGAGCATGTTTGACCATGTCACTGTTCTGTCCAACACCGTTTAAGGCTGGATTTAACTAGCCTGGCAGATCTTTGTCAGAGGATAATCAGTTCCCAACAGTTCCAGACAAACTTTGAGACACTAAAGTTTAAAGTCGTGGAAGTTGGTCCAGGCTAGAAACGTTGTAGATGTTTTTTTTTTTAGCCAGACAAGCTCCATGAGATTCAAGAACTTGGAATTATTTTGTCTTGAATGACAGCAACTGTTGTTTTTACTGTCTGCCCCCAGTGGCCAGGAGCCGAATTGCAAAGAAAGCCTAAAAAAAAAATGAGAATATGTACTGTTTTTGCCTGAGGCCTGTTGCTTTTCAGACAATCACTGTTCTGGAGTTTTCTCATTTGTTGTGTTTTTCAACCTTCTTTCCATGTTGGTAGAAATTAGGCATACAGCATCTGTGTACCAACCATCTTCAGAGACCGAATACCGAGTCCCTCCTCCTCTAACTACTCCTCCTCCAAGTCCAGAAGATCCAGAACCTCAATCAGTACTTGGCCACCCTGAACCCTCTCCACCCGAGGATCTAAGGTTCCTGCTTTCCTCTGCCAAATATGACAACATCCAAAAACAAGTACAGGTGACCCTTGATCACAAAGCCTTGCATCTCTACAAGAAATTCAAAGGCTGCAACAACAAATCAAAACACAGTGGAATGTCGACTCAGTCCCACAGCATTATCGATCCCGAAAATCCACTGTTTTCTGAGTATCTTGCCCAGCTATACCACCAAGTCAAAGGCAAAGATTGCAAGCCCATTCCTTCATGGAGGAAGAGTCTGTACAAACTTATCTCTCTCCAAGGTTTCCGCTCTCCAAGGGCTGCAAAGTTGGCTGCTACAGAGAGTTCAGTAAAGTCTTCCAATGTCACACAACTTGTGGCAACCATGCCCTCACTGCAGACTGATCAAGGAGCACCACATCAGAGGGTGGTGCAGAAGATTAAGATAAAAGACAACCTGGAGCAAGCCCCTGATTGCTTCTGTCATGTAATCCCAATGGCCCCCCAACAGACCTTCTTCACTTTGAATCACTGTGGGAAAACTCAGTATGGATGGCTGCATTTTGACTGGCTGAGGGGATCTGAGGAGGAAAAGCTGCTGAACTTGTTATTAGTTAAGCCACAGAATGGTAAATAGACAGTCTGTGCAACAATAAAATAATCTGTTGTGGGTTATTTTATTTCTATATGTTGGCTTAAATCACTAGTCATATAGAGATGACAATGTTGGTTGGTTGGTCCATATCTCAACAAATATTGGTGTGATCATTATATTCTTGATCCACGGAGAATGGGTACGACTGACTTGGGTAATCTTTTCCTCTAGTGACACCTGTTAAGTGGTACTTTTTCATTCCCTGTCAAAATACCACATCGTGAACTGAATCTGACAAATCTTGATACAGTCACTCATAGCATACTGTGACACATCATTCAGGTCACCCTGATGGAAAAGTTTAATTTCCATTAGTCCTACTATGTTTTGTGAACAAATTTCTGAAAAGCTTATATTTATATTTCATATTTGCCTTCAAGCCTTGTTCACCTCATACTCATATCTCGTACTACAGTACTTACGCCTACAAGTGCTCACATCATCAAATCAAGTAGTCCATAGACCATAAACTACTACAAATGCCTTCATTAAACTGAACCCAAACCCCTTAGTGGCTTTATTGGCGTCCAGGGGGGAGAGAGGCATTTGACCTCAGAAAAACAATGCACTTCAGCTTTTGCCCTTCCTGCTTGATTGGATTCTTCCCACCCACACACATTGGCTGGAAGTCGCTGGTTCAACCTTACGCAGCTTGAACGTGACTTGGTACAGATGGATGTGCTACTGTACCTCTGGTGCACTGGTGTCGACTGGAGAAGGGTATTTCTCTTTTACGTCAGTTCGTTGTCTGTTGCCATTAATTGATTCCTATGCCTATTTTATTTCTATGAAGACCACTCGGCACTACATTTTATTTGTTGCCCTTTTATTTCTGTATGTTGTAAAATGTTTTAAAATACTAGCCACAAAAAAATATTAGTTTACATTTATTTGTCTAATCAACAGCAACCTGAGTTGTCCACTAGCATATGATGACACACAAAAAAATAGACATGTTTAACACACAAAACTTTATTGACAATTGTCTCTTGACATTAGTGGTTTTATTTGACACACCATGTACATATTGTGTTACCACTTTTGGTTAGACCGAGCCTAAAAAGTATTCTACGTTAACTCATACAGAACAAATTAAAGCTGAAAAACAAATATGGCTAACGTTACCTCACATTTTCTCAGGAGGTTTAAATTATGTATAATATATAACAAAGACCTAAAAAATAAAAGGAACAACATAGTCACACTAACTGTACAATGGGTATACTGATGAAAAATTAAGAAACAAAACAGATCTAAGGCAAATGTGCAGCTTATGTAGACAGAAATGATACATTTTACTATGATGGCACTGACGGTTTTTCATTAAGTTTGAAAATCTAATGAATGTCTTGTCTTATTTGTACACAAAGTCTAACATATGCATTGCATATATTGTATAATTATGTACTGTTAAGCCTACAACCTGTATGTTTTGTGACTCCACATTTCATTCCAATTTACAAGAAAACTACTTTTGGTTAGGACTCCTGATTATTATTTTGAGATACAAATTGTGTAATTGTGAGAAAAGCTTAATCATGAGAAGGGACTACAATACAAAGACTTTAGGAATGAGCACGATATCTCATAATCAGGAGATGGAGGAGTTTCAATCAATATGTCAGGATGACAACACTATAGAATATATTAGATAGTTTTCTCATAATTAAACTATGTAATATAGTCATGAGATATTTTTCATTTTAGGCAATTCAATGAACGCAATGTTCTTCTACATAACTGTGCCACGACCTACAATCGACACCTACATGAATGGCTCCAAAATAGAAATCAAGATTTGAGCCAGTACTGTTCTCGTTTAAAGGAGCAATACTGCCTCTTGAATAACGTCTGGTGTCTTTTGAAATTCAAAGAGTGTTCTTCTATCAGTCCAGCACACTACTGTAAATCCACTTTTTAAACCAGCATTTTAAAATCACAAGTTTCCAGTTAACACTGCCTACTGCAAAGCCTTCTGGAGAGTTAGTGCACCCATATTGTCAATATGCAGCATCAACTAATCTTAAAATGTCAACAGTGCACAATTAAAATCCAAACAGGAAGCTGGAAAATGATGCGGGGATGAGTCTTTAAACCCGTAGCTTCAAGCCTTTACAGATCATGTGAACACCAGCTATGTGAACAGGTCAAACAAAATGCTCCTTCAAGCTTATTGTTTGTATTAAATATATTATCTCTGTCTTGAAGAAGTAGCCAAAAATAGATAGATAATCTCAAGATGAGTGAAGGAGATGCTGGAAGGTTAGATTTGGATCATAACAGGTACAAAGTCAGTAACGATTGTAAACTTAAATTTAACATTTCTTAACCTTTTACATCTATAGTTATCTCGTTGTTGTTGGTATTGATAGCTCCCGACCAGAAAATGGGCTAAAAATGGGCTTTTTAATTAGTCTTTTTCACAAGAGCTGAGAGGGCAACTCTGGATTAATTTCTTGTTTATCTGCTTGTGAAGAATGGTTTTTGTTGGAACGTCCTTCGGTTTGGGGAGATAGTATTTGTGAGTGCAGACGACCTTAAGTTAGTTAGTTAACATAATAATGTGCTTTTAAAAAAACAACAAAAAAAAAACTACCAAGGGTTTGACCGTGAGAATATCAGCCAGCAATGTTACTGTAAGTAAATTATTTGAAGGCCTTTCAGTGTTTCTACTAAATAATGTCAGAGAGGTGATTTCTACAGTACGTGGCCCAAGAGACGGTTCCATGAGGTACTGTGAATAAGAACAGGCTAGAACCAAATCCATGATGGACACACTGACAGCGGTAGTCAGTTTAGCAGCTTTGTAACCCACTGAGCACAACGTTGGTCCAAGTAAATCCCCACCTGGCGCAACAGAAAGTCACCAAAACTTTACAAAAGTCAACGTCAAATGAGCATCAAAAAGAAGGAATTCAAGTTTTTACTTGACACAAGGTTGTCACTGACTGCACACTGTGGAACCGCGACAGGGCGGGATTATCTGGCGTCGTTGAGCTGCCTGGCCACCGTCAGGATCTCCTTGGCTCCTTTGCTCAGTAGCAAGTTGGCTAAATCGACCCCCAGCCGCTCGGCCCTGTCCTGGGCCTCCGCCGGGATCTTAGTGGCTGTGACTCCCACATGTTGGGCCCGCTCGTCCACCTCTTCTAAATTCTGGATTAGATTATTACAAAAAGGTTTAGTGTGGTGTGGCAATCAATAAACAATAATCCTGGTTGTGAGCAGAGGCCTGAACGCTGAATCCAATCAGCTGTTACCTTGTCGGTAGCTGCAGTGCTTGTCTGCATGGTTTCCTTCAAGCTGTCTGACCCATCCAGACTGTACACTGCCCCCGTCAGGTAGAGCTGGGGAAACATTTCAAAACTGTCAAAGCTGACCTTTAATAAATCAGCATTTTACAGCACTTTACGTTGAAGTTTCAGAACATAAATGTCCTGTTTTGAAATAGCTGCCAAAATGAATGTTGTAAGTTGCATTGAAACTAAATGGTGTAATTAAAAATGAATGACTTTTCATTAGACTGAACTACAACTATGAAAGTTGAAAATGACTAAAAGAATGAGAAAAAAACTAATAAGCATTTTGACTGAAGACTAAGACTAAATCAAAAATGTCTGTCAAAGTTAACACCTGTCATCCATTATTATCCCCCTCACCTGAGAGTGAAAATGTTATTAAAGAGTGTGAAAGCTCGGGTCTTCTTCTCACAGTACTCAGGTATCAATAACTCAAATTACTCATTTGCATAACAAGATTGAAATTAACTATAGCTACACTATGCTGACGTTGTGCAGCTTTACCCACCAAACACCAGGCGTCATTTCAACGTTGTTTTTTGGGCTAAATCTGGTCGGTCTGTCATAGTCTTGATTTAGTCCAGAAATAGTCGTTGAAAATTGGGTTGTGTCTTTTTGAAGACGTCTTTTCAACGACATGAAAATGACGACTTTCCACCTTTCACTTTTCAACCAAATTTAGACGTTGTTTAGACGCACATGAGTGACGTCTTTTCAATCTCTTTTCAGCTACTTTTTGCTGGGTGGGTACCCTGTCTCTTTTTGCACTTCATCATATATGTAGCCAATAAGTGGATATTAGACGACATTCCTATGGACCGGGCTTTAAAAAGTCTTTCTTATGATAACAGCACTTTTTAGAGGACAATATTCATGTTTCCTTGCCTGTTTTTCTAAAGTTTTGTCAAAAATCAAGGGTTTCAAAAAAATACTTTAATAACTTTATAGTACTGAAGAGCTTTAGCTGTATCAGAACAAAGCCTGATGGGTGTAGCAATTATGACTGAAGGAGTGTCCTCTTACCTGGGAGTCTTTGATTTGAGTGTGCACAGCGACTGGAACGCTACAGCCACCCTCCTACAAACCAAACAGGAGTGAGAGCTAGATTGAATACAGGGGATACTGACGTAATGTGACAATTTGTTGTGTGTGTGTTTGTGTGTGCGTTATACCAAGTGTCTGAGGAAGGCTCTCTCAGCGATGCAGCGTAGCACCGTGTCAGGATCATGGAGGACGGACACCATCTCCAGGATGTCTGTATCTCTGGCTCTGACCTCCACTGCCAGAGCCCCCTGACAGCAAACACACACATATACAGATTTGTATCTCCCGCAACTTTTACATGTGATACACGTGTATATGTATACACATGCATGAGGGTAGTGTTTTATTAGAGGCTCCTACCTGTCCAACAGCGTACATGCAGTCTTCAGGCCCCAAGATCTATGCATGGAGAAGAATCAGACAAACCGTTGGTTGACAAATGTTGCACAGAGAGATTGTAAAGATAGGATCGGACATCATACGGTACCTGGCTGATCCGGTTCTCCCAGCCCATTCTCCTGAGACCAGCAGCAGCCAGGATGATGGCAGCAAAGTCTTCCTTCTCATCCAGCTTCTTCAGTCGAGTGTTCAGGTTCCCACGCTGAAGGAAAAGGCTGAGGAAAACGTCTCCAGAACCAAACTCTGCCTAAACTAACAACAGTCATTTATTTTATTCTTACATATATTTAGTCAATACAGCTCCCTGAGAGCACAGCATAGATTGCTAACATGTTAGCCATGTTAGCAGTGTAGTGTTGGTCTGGTTGCCAGTTGCTTTCTTACTGTCCAAACTGTCCAAGATACTGTCCAAACAAGAGCATGGTAACTACTGAAGTCGACAAAATGTTTAAAGTATAAACATAAAAAAAACTTAACTCTGGTTTGTTGGCACGCTGACATTAGCATTTAGCTCACTCCTGGGGCTGAATACTGAGCTGCTAGCATGAATTTAGGCTTGTCTAATTAGCCAAGTTTAATTATACAGTTTTTTTTTGTAAACTAATTTGGTTTTAAAACCTAAGTAAGTCTAACACACTAAACAAAGTACATTAAACCTGTTCCAACATCTTTGCTGCAAAGTGCCAGGTGAATGGCTGAGAGAAGAAGAAAATGCTTTCTTTGTTCTTTGTGCAGTAGAATTAAACAAATTTTTATGTTGTTGAAAACAGAAAAGTTAATTGTAGGGCTGTCATTAGATTAAGATATTTAATCGTGATTAAATATTGCAATTAATGCAAATATCGTTAACCTGCATGTACTGCAAACAATGTAAATGACCCATTCTTTACTTTAAATGTACCTAGAAGGTTTTTTTTTGTTATCAATTTCCCAGCTGCTTAAGGCTTAGTTCATAACTTTGTTCACATCAGTAAATGCTGATAACTAAGGTTTCGTAAAAAGAACAATCTGAAAGGAATTGAAGCTGAAGTCGCTGTTTAAAAGACCCATGTCTTCCTTTCTGTTCTGCTTTTTTGTTTCCACTTCCTGTTTTACAGGTTATTAACGAGTTACAAAACACGTTACTAACATGAGATCAACCTGTTAAATTTGATGGCCCTTGTTTTGTTGCGGATGTCAACACAAAGGATACAATATCTTTGAACTCCAGGTGGGGGAACCTTTTCTTCAACTGAGCAGCACGGCGCAGTGAACTGGTTCCGATCACACTGTGGAAACACAAAGTACCAAGTTAAGATATCCATGCTTCAGTGAACAACAAACGGACCTATCTGCTGGACTGTACCTGTTTCGTGGCAGCGTGTCCAGAGTTTTCCCCACATTTTTTGGATGTAAGACCACTGCATCATGGGGGTTTTCTCTCCTGAAAGCAGAAGGAAGCACAGACACAGGTGGTTACAGCTGGTCAAACGGCAAATACAATGAGATCACACCACAAACTCCACACCGATTTGGAGACGGTGAACAATATTTGACTTGTCAATAGGAACTGTTTGAACAAAGAAGGAGCTGATCCCCCACATGGTCCTTCTATCTCCTCCACTCTGCTTCAGTGCAGCAGCTTGAAAGAAGCAATAAAGACCTCCTGATGTGGACAATTCTCAACAAGACTTTCAAATGTTTTAACCCTCTGCTGTCCCCAGGAGAGACCTCAACTTAATGACATAAAGACATAAAGGGATGTGGTTCACAATAGTTCTATTATTTTTTCATGATCTTGAGGTCTTAATTTTTGCTGGTGTATGTGTACAATTATTGTACAGCAGAAGAATTTGCCAACCTGCTCTAGCCCAAGTACTAAAGCACTGTTTCATAGGATCACCATGGGTAACAGAAAGAATTTGCTTTGCTGTACACTATACCATGTTTGTTTTGAGCAGTTAGCAAAAAGAAGTGCATTTTATTTTCTATTTTATGTTCAATTTTATACAAAATCCAATATTCAGCTGGAATCTATTTCATGCCTAAATCTTGTAAGTTCACCTTATTCGCACAATGAAACACATTATTCACATTTGAGCAGCTAAAGTCTTTCTAGGAGACACAAAAACAACACATTAAGTCTATTTATTCACATATTCCAGACAGGATACTGGCTCAATAAATGATTCAAAAGCAAACAAAATACACAAAGCACATTTACGCAGACCCACTAAGAGTCTGAGGGCACTCACTTCAGTACAGCTCCGATGGTGAATCCCGGAGGCAGACTGGTGGGAAGGTCTTTCAAGGAGTGAACAACCAGATCGACCCTGTAGGAAACACAGTCATGTATATGAGCTCCATTTATGTTTAGCAGCATAATGAAGCCATTGAGCTTCAGAACAGACCCCTAACCCCTGCTACATCTGAGGAGGCAGAGAAATCAAAGGGTTCCACGTGGACACCTTCCTCTTATGGATAAAATGTCTTTTTCAATGCCAAAAACATACGATATCAGCTAAATACTGGCCAAGTAGTTACCCTGCTACAGTACACACATCAGTCTTCTAGTTTATCTTTAGGCTTGACTCATAGATTAACCACAGACGTCAGCCACAGATGACTCCCGTCGGTCACACTCACTCATTCCTCTCCAGAGCGTTCTCCAGCTCCTTGGTGAACAAACTCTTCTCACCAATCTGCACAAAAAACAAAAACAAACAACAGGATTGTTTCGTCAGATTCATTACATTTAAAGTAGATAAGTGGATGCGTTCGCGAATAGGCTCACCTTTGATAAAGCTGTGTCAAGGATTTTGTCCCCTGTTGTTGACATGGCAACTGAAAGACAAAAGGGTCAGTAACTATTAATAAAAGATGAAAGATTGACTGACATTTTTCTTGTTATCTTTTAAAAAGCACTCGCCTGAAAAGCATCTTTCACCGCACACAATCATTGTGTAAAATTAAACGTGAATACATTTTTCTGAACCTGCTAATCCTTATTATGACATAATTTGCTCCAGTGCAGTGAGGTAAGTCTGAATAGATGTATGATTCATGTGTGGGGAATCTTGTAGTAGAGTCCACTGTGCTCTATACTGACCTCACATGAGTGACACTCGTGCACATGATCTATGAGCCAAGACCTGCAAAATGAGCTGGTCCATTCAGGTACCTCTTGGAGGGACATTTTATTTATTTAATTTTTTTCAACAAGTGGGACAAATTAAAGGATTATCTTATATGTGACTCAAATTTTACATATACATGACAGCAACATAGAGGCCTTGACGTTCTCTTGGACAAACTATGTAATGGTGAAACTATGTTGCTGCAGCATCATATGCAGGCAGAGTAATATCTCCAAAGGAAAAAAAAACTAATTCATTTGTACATTTCATTTTAGATTTCTGATATGAACAAGGCAAACTATTGCACTGACTCTAGATATTTAAGACCTAGGACGAAAAATAAGCTGAAACAAGGAACTTAGAGTAGAGTTTTTTGAAGAAGTGTCGCCACTCATCCTAGCAGCTTCTTCAGTACTAAGACTTAGACATGTGAGTTTCTGATGGAAAACAACCACAGATGTTTCTATTTAAACCCAACTCCCCACCAGAAGTAGAAGCACCTTGGATGCGTGTAAAAATGTATTTAAGAAACTCTACAAGCCCCCTGCTCAAATATGTAAAATAAAGACCCAAAGACGATTCCTACCTATTTCCACGTGGATTTCAGGGTAGAGTTCCTTCAGCTTGTCGGCCACACTGTCCGTCTGGATTCGAGCCAGCTGTAACAGAGAAACGCTCGCCATGAGCTCGACTGCACTAGATAGATTTCAAACATGTCAAACACTCGTCCACAGAGCCAGCAACCATCAAATCAGTATGACACACTAGAAGGGCAGTTATCAAGAAAATACACTTTGAGTCAGATTGTGTTATCTGTACAAGAAGGAGCCTCAGACCTCTGGCTCTGGTGTATCTGAGCCAGCGTGGAGCATCGCTGCATCAGATAATTCACAGTCAACTGACACTCGCTGCCAGGCCTTTATTCTATTTAAATTGCAGCAATATCGACAGGTTGAAATACACACAAAGTAAGTTTCAAAGTTTCAAAGCTCATAGGTTCATGACTTAGTAATGAATGTAGTACTATACCTGGCTCTTGCGGGTTCCTATCCGGATGACCCGACTGACCTTGCCGTTCCCATCCTGCCAAGACAACAAAGCAAATCAGCCACAGGAGTTTCAAATTCACATTCTGCAACAACCTCTCCCAAGATACTTTTACTGACGCCCTTCAGCCACCGTTTACAGTCGCATCTGTGGTTAGTTTCTAAATGAGCTGAACCATTTTCTCTGCTCTCCTCACCCTGATGTACTTGTAAGGTCCTTCCTCCATAATCGTGTACGTCTGCACTGAGCTACTGCACTGTAGAGGCTATTGTATCCGCCGTGTGTCTGGGACCGACCGCTGTGTCTTGGCGAGTAGCTGCGTTGAGGTCATATATCTTCCAGATACTAGACAGCAGTGGTCTTTCTTACCGGAGCTCCCCCTCTTTCTCCTCCCCACTTTATCACCTCCACCCCCCAGATATCTCTGGCTCCAAAAGATAAGTGTGCCAATTCATTGAGTCCGTTATAAAGAAGCAGGGAGCGGCAGCTAAGGAGGGTCCTTATTCTAAGGTGTGGTCATTGAGCAGCCTGTGCGTGCAGGCCTTACTCATCTGACAATGTGTATTTTATGAATGAACAGTAGCCGGCAACACGAAGAACAAATGTGCATTTAGATGATTTTAGACAAGCGGTTGTCACTTCCTTTATCTGAGATCACCCTGTCAGAAATACGTTTTTCGGTGGCGAGATGCAAAAACAAAGGAAATACAATAGTGAATAGTTTGCTTAAACGAGAATGTGACTGGATGCTGTCATTTCAGTGACTTAGGACGGGGAGTGACTCTGATTGGCTGGGGGTTAAACCAGCTAGGACTGGTGAAAACACACAAACCCATCATATGATTAACGAAATAATAATGCATTAAGATATTTCAGAAGTTCCTGTTTTAATAATGCAATTGTTTATCAGTTAATCCAAATTATACAGCATACGTAGCCTTTTTTTTTAACATGTTTACTTTTTGTGAGATAGATAGTTTTTAAACGTTTTGACCACAGTATAGAACCTACTTTTTATTTTATTTTATTTTTTTTACAGCCTATGGACCATTAATAACATTATGGGGTCTGGTCTCCTGACTGTGTGTGAATTGCATTCACAAATCGGCCCATTTAACGTCTCTTCCCTCTTCTTACAAATATCCCATCACACAGCCACTTAATACTTTGCAGCAGAGGTTAGTGGGCTACAAACATCCACTCGGCATCAGTGACAGAGAACAAATATCACATTTTAGTTAAGTTTTTAACTTTAACGCGTGGTTCGTACGCTGCTGCTAAATTTAAACCACAAGTATGATAAGCTAGAGGCGGGAGCAAAGTAATGCCAACTAGTTTTTCAACACGGAGCAACTGAAGGTTACAAAACTTAATGAAACAAGACACAGTTCCTCGTTTCTTAACGGAAAGCTAATGTCATTTCCTATTTTAAAAGCATGTTAAGATCATGCTCGGTGTCATTAGCCACCAGTTTTGCTTGTAAAGTTCAGTTAGTCATGAATTAACAGCTGATGCAGAGTACAACTGTTGTGCAATGTCGTGTCCCTGTCCAGCTCATGTGGAAACCCGGTCAGATGGTACACAAACTGAAAGATTTAGCTTGATCTGAGCATTTTTCCTAGTTTCAATTTGTCAACTTTGACAGACACCGCCCCTCCGTTCTCCTGGCCAATAGCAAGCGAGATCCTCAGACAGACACGGGCACCAGCCAATCACCGCGCTCCGATTGACGACGCACACGGAAGTTAGACTGAACGTGTCGGGTGCTGAATGTGCCCATACAGTCACTGAATGTGCCGCATGCATATACGGTGGAAACCGTGAGACTACTTTTTCTTTTAAAAACCTACCGGTGAACTTGCTTCCTCCGACATTGCGGTGATCCGGTTCACTCTGTCGATGTTGCACGAATCAACAGCGCGCTTCGGTAGACGCGGAAATCATTAAAAATCACCAAATCTTTGGGAGTAATAAGGGCAACCCTCCTCCGCATATGAATGAACGTGAAGCCTCTGATGTCATTGGGCCGGCTAGAGGTCGTTTCCTGCTTACGTCAGTTTCCTCTCGCGAGTCGTTCGCAGGGAACGTGGGTGTCAAAATACATACGCGACAAGATGTTTCGTTCTTAGAAAAGCGGATAAAATATGCGTAATATCATCTCAAAGAAAACCGCAGTGCAGAGCCTACATGTTAAGTATGTATTGAGAAAGTGCCATAAATAACTGCCGACTCCTAATTATAT
The DNA here is from genome assembly GCF_022458985.1 of Mugil cephalus. Classification (NCBI taxonomy): domain Eukaryota; kingdom Metazoa; phylum Chordata; class Actinopteri; order Mugiliformes; family Mugilidae; genus Mugil; species Mugil cephalus. The sequence continues at coordinate 17,888,091 of NC_061778.1, read as the reverse complement.
CTAGATACACCTAGTTTCCACTATAAATACAACTGGTTACCACCGTTGTCAGTGCCACCTTACTGGAAATTTGTGACAAAGAAATGCTGCAAGTCCAGTTTTCAGGGAAGGAGATGAATATGTCAGGGAATGAAAGAAGAATAAAAACATTAAAAACTCATAACACGGACTAAGCACTGCATACTAGTTGGATTTATATTTTCCTGAGAGAGATATTCTTCAAGAACGTAGGCCTTTGTTTTAGCGTGAGTTTTGTTTGTTTGTTTGTTTGTTTTAATAAAACTGTCCAATTATTTTAATTCTGATTTCATTACATTTTTAATATTCAACCTAAGTAAAGATCTGAAGGCTTTTTTCTGGAGCTCTGTTTTGGAATTGTATTTCCATATTGCTGTTATACCTGCTATGGACCACAAACACCTTACAGAGCACCAATAGTGTGTCATTGTGAAAAGCATTTCCAAGGCATCAGAGGTGCCAAGGAACACACTTAATACGGTAATCAACAACTAGAAGAAATATGACACAGGTACATTATCAAAAAAGGAATAATTAAAAAGAGAAAACAAGATGAGGACAGCAACCATCAAGGAGCACCATCTCTTTCTGGCAAGTACTGTAACAATCTCTCTACCCTCTCTGCTTCTTGAAATATGCCTTTGTTTATGTTTATTCAGGAAGATGAGCCAATATTAAATGTCTGTGACTTGCAACAATATGTGAACATGTGTGATGAGACTCAGGTGCCATCCAGTGCCCCATAAAGCCCGACCTTACCAATGCATGTCTGTGAAAGTGCATGATAGCACAGACAAAGGTGCATACCACAATTCACAGGTGATTGTGATTGTGAAATTTGAGCATTAGTTCGTGGGTGAGTCCACTTATGTGGTAACATTTGTTTTTTCATTCTTTTATGCCTGAAATATATCAGGGAGAGGTACGCCTTCTGTGGTTGAACAACAAGGACCGGACTCTTAACATTTGCAAAAATACCTGTTGTGGGGGACATGGACGATTCCTCACCCATAGTAACTGCCCCAGAGTCAAGGTAAGCTTTAATGATTGGCACCATATCATGGGTAAGGTTGAAGTAGTCAGACCAGTGTTTATTGGAATATGAGTCTGTTTACATAGCTGTACGATGCCCTTATGTACAGTTCAAGCTGTAAGTCTGTTTCAACACGGAATGAAATACAGTAATTGACAAACAAGTGGTCATAACACCAAACAAACAGAAAAACGGCTATGAAGTCGTAAATAAAATATGCACATAATTCCAGTTACATTGTATTCTCTTTGGTTACTCTTCAGATACTTCATATTTTGTAAATGGCAATAACGTAATAATAATAATAATTCCAACTAAACATGAAATGTCAGATAGCACCAAATGTGACTGCATGAGAATGTTGTGTCCTTGGGGCACTGGACACAAAACAATAACGATACATGTACTTATCTATTTTGTATAAATACATTAATATGACTGCATATGCATAGAATATTAAAGATAATACAGCAGAGGGTAAATGATTAAGGCTTTACAATTTGCAACTAAGATTTAAAAGATTTTAGATTAGATCATGGAAGTACAAAAAATACCAAATACCAGAAGGCAATCATATGAAAGCTTAATTTACAACTATCAAGGTTTTTTTTTTTTAAATGAAAAAAAAATAAAGAAAGACAGTGAAAACAATGTTTTGATTTTCTTGTTAAGTTTGGGGGAGTGTCACATGATTTGAGTCACATGACAACACAAATATATATATATATATATATATATATATATATATATATATATATATATATATATATATATATAAACTGCTTTCATCCACCATACAGACATTATCTCATGATTCCTACCGAGAAATGGTCATTCATTTCCACACTTTCAGGCACAAATCATTACACTTATTTTCCAGTGCATTTTTTTTTTTTTTTGGCTTAAAGAGTAATGTAAACACTGTTTGTATTTGCATTTCTCAAAAGGGGCAGTTTTGTGGACCAAAAGTCCAAACACTACAACACTGACAGAGTGGCAGTACAGTGTGGAATAAGCAAACATGTCCATTCTCATGTGTGCTACTGCATAAAAACATTTCTGTTTTATCAAAGTACGGTATGCGCTGTTGGATGAGGCTCAGTCTTGTCTGCAGAGTCGCCTGCTCACTGCCGGTGTGGCTTTGTGCACTTAAGTCTTGATGAGGTAAAACAGGTGCAAGTTGATTTAGGAGATGGTTCCTCTCTGCTCTGCACTGTAAGCTTCGTTGTCAGCTTTGTTGGCAGCAGAACAATCGGAATTTGCGTTCAGTCCTTTTAGCAGCAATGAATTAAATGAAATGAACCTGACATGTTTTCTGTGCACAGTAAAGGGTCCAGGTCTGGTGCGACATTGGGGAGAGCTGATGCTCTGAAGACGAGCTGAATGAAACCTATCTCTCAGACTTGACCTTGTAGCGGAGGACGAGGTAAGTAGCCAGCCGGAGGATGATGAAAAAAACGCCCAGGACAATAAAATCTACGTAGAGCTTTGCGTCTTCGACATCCAGCAGCTGCAGAACCTCTTCAGGCTGTTGGAACTTACACACTTGCCCCGGACACTCCAGCTCGGAGCGGTTCATCCCGTAGATGGACAGGATCACCCCTTCAAACCCGTATCTGTAGGAGAAATTAAATCAATGACATAATGCGACTCAGTGTGACTCAAAACTAGGAGATTTTGAGTCACACTGAGTCTAGATATTGATGACTTTGGTGATCTTTATATATCAGTGTGCTTAAAATGTGACTATAGTGCTTTACGTCAGCATTGACAGATACGTTTCAAGCCCAAGTTTAGTCATTGAGTGGTCATAGTTCACACTGCATCTTGTTCATCTAAACTCAAACATGCATAGTTGTTTACACACCTGACGTAAGACACATAGGAGCTCCACTGCAGATACTTGGGGATTGTGTCAAAGTTCACAAAGAATCCAGAGAAAAGAAGCACTGGGATGGCTGTGACCGGTCCAACAAATGTGGCTACCTGTGGATAGGCGCAGAAGACAGGAACATTCTTATATGTGTAACATCAGCCTCAAAATTCTACCCTGAACAATGTCGACCCATGGTACCTGTAGTGAGGAGGAGGCAGCGCCCACCAGCAGGCCGAGGGACTGGGCTACCAGGGCGGTGCAGGTGGACAGGGCTATGAAGAGTAGGTAGCGGGTGGCCTCAGGAGGCTGCTCTGTCATCCAGTACACTATACTGCAGTACATGATGGGGCAGATCACCTGGAATAACACCTTTATTAACTACTACACAGGAAACAGTTTGGTCAAAATGAAACATTGGTTTCGCTAATCTCAATGCAATAAGCTCCGGTACAGGCATGTCAGGGGCTTCCTTTTGGAGACACTGGCGTCTATAATTCCAACGGATGCAAGAGATAACGACTGAAGTCATCGAATGGAGTCAGTCTGTGGCAAAAAGTTTACGTCATATGACATAATGTGTTCAGAAGAAAAGGGATGAATCGTTTTATTTTTGGAACTAGGTGTTATGTCAATTGAAAAGTGATCTCAAGGCAATTCAGCAAAAATGTGACGTACTACCTGATAAAAGCCCATGTCTCAATCTTCGTGCGGCTGCTCATGCCCCAACACCATACTGACAATAGCAGCTGGTCATAATATATTAATAGCACTGCCGGAGACAATTTATAGCCCTTCTAGCTGATGCGTGTTTGTTCACTGGAATCATGACTAAGGCTCTTCTCCTTGCTCTGCCATCTTTACATGCTAGTGTTTTGTTTTCTCAGACAGGCTTCATTTCACCAATATACCAGCTGCACACTTTCACAGGTGTTTTACTGCATTCAGATCTATATCTGGAGGCTCCACAAAAACCTTGCAGTGCCTGTAAGTGACACTAGAGTGCAGTGGACTGCAGCTATGAGAGCCACCCCGCTTCTCCAATCCTATCTACTCGTGGCTCACCTGGAATGGGATATCAGCCACGGTCTTGGCAAGGTAGTATGCTTTCAGGCTGTACCAGTAGTTAAGATGCTCCCTCAGGAACACAGACATCTCCAGAGGAACTGCCAGATGGAGCATCGAGTGTTTACATACATAAGCCCATATCAACCTTTTACGGGATGTTGAAATTAGCCAGCGCTGATATACAGAAGTGTATCAACACAATGCAAATATGAGTCCATAGCCTCCTCTTGATCATACTCACAGGTTAACACGGTCGGCATGAGTGCTCCAAACATGAGGAAGAGCATAGAGAAGAAGAGAAATCCGGTGTTGTTAAACACTTTGCTGGCGTCATTGCCAATGTTCAGATAGAGCAAACCTATTAACACACCTATGGAGATGTGAGACATCAGTCTGAGGTGGGTTAACACCTGAAAACACAACAACAGCAGCCTTAGATCACTCAACTGTTCTAGGTAACATCTCTTTTTCTTTGACTTGACTTCGTCAGCTGGGTATAAGGTATTTCTGTTGAACAGACATCGTTACCCACCTGGTCTCGACATATAGTTATGAGGGTTCTCTTGAAGAGGATACAGAACTGTGTTAGTGTGCTTGTGGCAAACGTATGGCTCTCTATGTGGCCAGTCTCCTGGGGAGAACAGAAGAAAATACGTTGTCAGGGCCAGATTAAATGTACACAGAAACACGTCTTTGTCATCTTTGTCTGATTAATGGATGATCAAAATTATGTACATTGTTATTTTTGGTGCAGCCACACCTCTGTGACCTTATCGGGTGAACTAGCTGATAAAGTTGTCCCTGCCCAACAGGGGTTTTCCCACAATATTATTCATGAAACATTTTTAAGTCGAGATATATCGACTTAAAAGATTAAAAACAAAAGAAAATACAAAAATAGCCAATTAATACAACAGTAGTTCTTCACACAGTTCTTCACACAGTGCAGGTGAGGCCTGGTGCTGTTAAGGTGCTTGAGAAAATGTGCTCATGAGTCATCTTTATCACAACAAATAGATAAATGTAGGGGTTCCGGTGGGAAAAAAAACTAATCTCCACTAACAGTGTAGCATTGGTTATCATGAATCCATAATAAAATGTTGTGAGTTTGGTTGTGTACATTACCAAGTACATGAGCAATTAATCAAATTATAAAAATGACGACATCTAGCACCTACCACAGGGAACTTTGATGTACAGACTGATTGCCCGTTGGTGTCGCACTTCTTCTTCTCTTCTAACGCACACATCCCACCTTGGACTGCCTCAAACAGCACAGGGTTCAGGTCTCCATATTCCCCTGATGCCACTTCAATGACTGAATTCAGCACAAAAGCAAAATATGTAAAAATAATGAATGAACTTTAAACAAATTCCCATTGTCCTTAGCAAAGTATGGAGAAGACACGAATAAATGTGAACATACTGAAGTCTGCCGGGTTGTGGTAGGTAGGACAGTACAAGCCCAGGGTCTTCAGATAGGGGATGAGGTAAGGGACTGTACCTTTGTAGATACACTGTCCCTGACTGAGGATGTAAAGCTGTGGAGGAGCGAGACATTCAATGCTAATGTTTTCTTTAAAATCGCTGATGATTGTCTGTGTGCAATGCAAGTGTTGGTTCACAGATTTTCATAAACTGATCCAGGAACTTCCTGGCAAACTGATGACTACTGATGAACTGTGTGTGTGTTTTTTTTAATTTTTGTTAATTTATTCACACCTTGTCAAACATCTCAAACAGTTTGGCACTTGGTTGATGAATAGTGCAGATGATGGTACGTCCACCCAGGGCCAAGGACCGCATTAGGGACACCACCTGGTAGCATGACACACTGTCTAAGCCACTGAAACACAACAAGACAAAATGAATGAACGGCTGGGAAGTCATCTGAAGAGAAGACACACCAGCACCAATGCCCTGACGCATCAACTACTAAAGGAATCCAAACTTCAGTCTGATATTTTTTACATTTTAACTTCCTTCCTTGCCAAAAACTTGGTACCACTAGCAGGTCTGTACACAGTGTGAAGCTACGGCCAGCAGCCAGCAAATTTAGCTTAGTGTAAACACTGGACACTGGAAAACAACAAATGCCAGCAAATGTTTCTTGTAGTTTCTTGTAACCACTGACCCACGACACCTACTTGACCTATTTGCCAGATACTACCACAAAGACAATGAGTATAATTAACACCATATGTCCCACTGTCACAAAGCTCTTTATAAATATGCAGCCTGATGTATGTGACTTTTCTGTAACAGAAGAATTCAATATGTAAATCCATTCAGTAATAAACCTGGCAATGTATACTGCTAGTGGACAACTTTTTGTATTGTGGTATTCCAATCCAAACTTTTGATTCCATGGAAGCAAATCAACACTAACTAATAATCAAAATATATAGTATAATGTTAAATGGTTCTGAAATCTTAGTGGGACCCATGAAAGCATACCCTGGCCTCGCCCATCTCACCTGGTGGGCTCATCAAAGAACATGACTGGAGGATTGTTGACCAGCTCCAGGGCAATGGCCAGACGTTTACACTGACCACCAGACAGCGAACTGGTACGAGTGTGAGCGCAGTCGAGGAGCCCTAAGGCAGTCAGGATCTCATTCACCTGAACAGCAAATGTGAGAGAGAAATAGAGTTTAAAAATATATATATATACTCACAAAGTATTTTAAATCCCTGGCTGCATTCATTATATGCGTGTTTATTTTCCCTCTAGACCACCAACATGAATGAACTAAACGTCATTTTTTGCTACATATTCATAATGGCAGGTTCATACTGCTCCATCAGTACAACAATAGCCCAGCTTAAAAGACATATGGTATCAGGGCTGATGTCAGATATTTGTTCATTTGTTTATTTCATGCCATGTAGTAAATCCTAGTGGGCAAAATGTTTGCTCATTCTTACTTTAGGCAAGTCTCAGAAGTGCTACGGCTTTTTTACATTCCTGCTTCTGAAGGTCTGTCCCTGACACGTCCTTACCAATGTCAAGATGGCTTGGATTGGTTGAGAGTCAAATTATCACTCCACAATCTTATCAGATGCAAATATTATACAACCTGGCATTACTTTGTGTTTCACAGTTGAACTGTTAAACTTAACATAATTTAGTCATTTGTTCAGAGACATACATCATTACATCCTTAGATATCTAGTTCCTGTGCCTACTTAGCTGGAATGTACTGAATGCATTGATTTGGAGCAAAGCTTTTGCCAAATGACTGTAATGTAATGTTTGATGATAATTACTTTATTGTAAGGGATACCGTCTGATGAACCTGCAACCTTGGATCATTTCACCCAAGGTGTGTTGAGAGAGTGGAGTTTAAGAAACAATATGAGTCCATTCTTCCATATTAACTGTGACTGGCTGCTTAAGTTGTAATATAACTTGGCAATGTTTATGGTCAGCGTTTACATATTTTCCTTGTGTATATTAAGTCGGTAGATATCAGATTTTTTAGCTTACCAGCTCTTTTTTGACATCCATAACTTCATCAAGCTTTAGGTTGGCTGAAACCTGCAGCAAAGACAAAATATGAGACCGGAGTCACTCTCAAGCCACAAGGCCATTTTCTACAGCAACAGTAATTCATAATTTAATTGTAGTATTCATAACTAAATTTGCTGCAATCACCAGAAAGTTTACGTGACCAGTAGGAACCCACCATCATGGCCTCCCTGGCAGTGAGATGTGGCAACAGCATGTCTTCCTGCATGATGTAGCAGGACATTTTCCTGAATTTCCGCAGGTCCCTGGGTTTCCCATTTACCAGGATCTGACCCTTCATCCCTGTTTCCCTGAGCGGTTTGAAGGTAGCAAACCATTTGACTCAATGAACACAAAACAAGTGTACATGCAAAGTCTGGCACTACAGACATTACAATACACATTTTACTGTTGTACTGTACTCTACTGCATGTATTGAATTAACTGTGCCACATGTTTGTACCTCTCACCTGTATCCAGCTAAAATGTTCATTAAGGTGGACTTCCCGGCCCCTGACGGCCCCATGATTCCTATCAGCTCCCGACTGCAGAACTTTCCGGACAGGCACTTCAACAAGGCTTTGAAACCTGGGAACAGTGGGAATTGATGACGTGAAACAACAGGAAAGAAAAGCTTCTTTTATCAGACAGGGACTTGTAATAAAATAATTTCTGCTCATGCTAATTCTGAAAGAAAAAAACACCAACACAACACAAGATTAACATTACAAAAATGCGAGGTGGAAACTGAGAGGTTAGCTTGAAAGGGAGAGGAGTAAGGAGAAAGTAGGTATCTCAACATTTCAACTATTTTATGCACCCACTAGCAGGGCCAACATTTTCCAGTGGGGTCAAGTTTCTCATAAGTAGGTGAGTGCATTCTCAACTGCACTATTCCTGTACCTCAAACAGATTTTAGTTCAGCCTTAACTTGAACTGATGCACCGTGTCTGCTGTTCTGACAGCCCATTATATGTCTATCAAGATAAATTTGGGACACACGCACTTCTCTACCAAACCAACAAAAATATAAAACAAGCCGCTTGCAAATGTTTTAATCCATACATATTGTACCTGTTTTGTACACAACACAGCGCACTGTGCAGTATCAGATGTTGCACTCATGTCTAACAGCATTATCACTGAGCACTCACCTGCGTAAGCTTTTAACAGGATATTGTTTGCAGTGTTTGGGAGGAGTGGTATCTCTGCTCTACTGCAGTAAATGTACAAACATGAATACCAGCCTCCAACAAAACCAGATGGATGTCCATATCCAGGGGTCACGTACAAACACACAACTGTACTACTACACGTGAAATGTGGTTAATCAAATAAATGAGAAGAGCCTGCATCCTTAAACAGTGTGTTTTTCTACTACCCACTCTTGCCTCTTTATTTGTAGGAACATATTATGTTGAAACATATTATGTTGGTCTTACTCTGCTTGGACCCAGTAGCTTTTGTTACTTTGGTCTGTGGGCCAAACATTTATTGAATTCATCTTTGTTCTTCATCCTGGTTTATTCCATGTATGTTCTGCGTTTAGGTCAGCCTTTTGTAAAAAACGCAGCATTTGTCACAGTCAGTGTGTCCTTCATGTGCACATTTTCCATCTGAAAATGTCAAGAATTGTCAACCAGCATGCTAACCACAAAGCTGGCTACACTGACTGCATGATTGCTTTCACACATGCTCAAGATGTATTTTTGCAATTGTTTAGCACTTCGTGAAGAAAGTTTCTGTCCCTTTCTGAATAACTGTCAGGACTGAGTCATTTACATGGGTTTGTGAGTGTTGGCTACATTTTTTAGTAATGAATAAATATTTGTGTGTCTAATAGAACATTTAGTAAAAATGACTTTGCGCGTTCACGTTCTTAGGAATTTTTAAACAGTCCTGTAGAGCCTCTAATGTAGATTTATGTAGTTGCTGGGGTTTCATATTGACTGTATGATTGTATTGTCTAATGTGGAGGAGGTAGAGACTAAGACTAATGCTGCAGCCAGCCACCAGGGGGCGCTCCACATGCTTTTTTTTTGAGAAGCTATCATGGCACCCTTTTTTTTTTACAGTCTATGGTTCAAACGCATTATGAAATCGCAGGGAGGAACTGAGCGGCACACTAAACAGCAAGAAGTTCAGTTCATTTGTTATTCGTCCACAGTACAAGAGGTGACAACCTGCAAGATCTTTAAAGCTTGAAAGCAATTGTCATTTGTATGTCCTTGAAACACGTATTTCCCAAATGAACTCTCCTCTCCTATCAGTTCTTTACCTCACCCACTCAGTTACATTATTGATGACCTAATCTGTCTCGCACAGTGTAGCACTTACTGGAAACCTCAGATGATGCACTCCTGACATTAGACTTACAGATAGAGACAAGCACGTTAAACACATTTACTGAACACTGTCACTGACCCTACAAACACAGTCTCTTAGCGTTTTGGGGTAAAGTGAAAAAAATGACTTTAAAATGTTGAATGAATAAGTGACTACATGTGTTCAGGACAAATGAGTAATTTATTTTTGGACAGGTAACACTGGGACTGTTTTGTTTGCTACAATTCAAATGTTTAAATAAATTTTGGGCTGTCTCACTGTAAGTACGTAAGATTTTTGTTACGCTACAGACATGGTTTGGGGAGCACACTATCCAAAGTGAGATAACTAAAAACTTCAGTCTGAAAAGCCATCAAATTCGTGGTACATATTTGAGTTCCTTGTAATCGTGATCGTCTATTTGGATCAGTTCTATTGCGCTATGTGTCTATTTGTCAAAGTCCAGGTGCTCCTACCTTTTGTATAATGTTAGTTGTAATCAGTTGACTGCTTTGAGCCTCAGTCAGTGAGTTATGTGCTGCAGTATTTAGTTGATTAGCCTTTGGCGCTTTGTCGTCTTGCAGTATAATTCTATACCATTGTTAAAATTTGACGTGACTGACAGATGTGTGTGAGGGGTGGGCAGATATGTGTTACCTCTCCTCCTCCAGCATGGTCCCTCCTGGATGGTATAGGAGACGTTGATGAACTCTAGGTCCACAGCCGAGCGTTTGGGTAGGTGGGAGAAATGCTGTGCATCAGTGATCTGGTTCTCAACCTTCTTCAGGTGGGTCAATATGGACGCCTCCTGCTGCACAGGAGGCTGAGCTAAAGGCTGGCTGCCTCCATTACACAGGATGGTCTCCTCCATGGGGATACTCACAGAATCAGGTTCCAATGCCTTATTATCCATACCAGCCTTCTGACTGTGAGACAATGGGTAGAAAAGTAAGAGATGAGAAAATTAAAGGTCAGTCTTGCTTCCTTATCTGGCGCAATGTCTAATTTTATGCCTACAACTGGGGATACGCGGCCTTGCTAGCATATTAGAGGGTCATTTTATAAAATTGAAAACTACAGGGAAGTTAAGTCAGTCAGCAGCTCCACTAGTGTTTAAAGGTAGGAGAATTGGAAGATGCTGTGATATTTGTGTTAACTGGATTTTTGCCCTTTCTAAGACAGAGTGAAATGGTGAGTGCAACAGCTTTTGAAGGTAATAAATGGAAGTGGTCAAAGAATCTGTGAGTCGCTGCGAATCAAACAGCCACATTTTAGCTACTTCTGTGCAACATGAGATTCACAGCATTCTCCAACTTCATGGCTAGAAGACCCAAAACAAAAAAATTGTAATATAAATCAAATGGCATTCCAATGGCATTGATACCTCAGTATCTGTTACATCAATGACCATGTTCTTGTTTCCCAGGAGATTGTATTACCTTTGGTGATCACATCTTGCTTGCATGCTAACGTGCTAGACTATATGTGAACACTGTCAACAGCACTTGTGCTAAACAACCTGTTAGCATTTTCACTGTGAGGATATTTACTTACTGATATTAGCATCTTGCTAAGTGCCACTTTACCTGTGCCTCACACTAAGTCCTGTTGCACAACAGAAGGATGGTGTAAAATTCCCCAAAATAATAAAACATAAAACGGTACACTGATTTATGGTGGAAGCACTGTCTATCAGTAAAGCACATTTCAATGACCCCCTATGTTCATTTCCCACAAGTTCAGGGACGTTATGTAACGTTTGTATGGATAGTATGGAAGAAATGAAACGACGTGTCCTAAATCATTAATGTTGTTCCAAAACTGAACCAGAGGCAGGTTACCACAGCTTTGAGTTTGTGTGTGCTTTTTCAGTTTAATTTCTGATCCTCCTCAGAACTTCAATTCAGATTGCTCACTTATGATCCCTCAAGCCTTTCAGGATGGGATCAAGTCAACAGTATCTCAACGCAATGATCTCAGATTGTCTGGCAAACTGTAGAACTCCAGCCCGAGGAGCAATTGTCTACCTTATCAACTAGTACTTGGTAGGTATCAGCATCCTGTCCTGATCTCCACCATCATGCTGTCTGCTTTTGAGGCCCTGCTTATGCTGCTGGCCTCCTGCCTGGACTCAGTGTGGTCTTTTTTTGGCAAGGACATCTATCTCGGTCCCACTGAGTGTTGTGCCTCACCCGCTGCCTTACCATCCCTGACTGTGTTCCCTGTCTTCAAGTCAAGGGCTTTTACATAATTAGCAGTTGCTGATTTTACTATTTCACATAAAATGTTGCTTGTGTGTGTCTCCATTTCAGGAAAACACACAAAACATCCTACAGTTTTGTATAATTTGTGGTAGCAGGTTTTCCAGTTTGGACCAGAAGGTACAATATCCGAGAAGACAAGTACCACCTGGGGAGATCTATTGTAAAAAAAAAAAAAAACACAAAAAACACTGATTTGACTGGTTAGAGACACCCATGACAGATTTATTCACACATGTCCTGAACAACTTTGCTGGTGAGCTAATTATTCATCTAGTGAAAAAAAACTATGTACATTTCCTGGGAAAAGGTAATTTAGGTACGACCCATCAGACAAAATCCATTTCCATGTTCCTGGCAGGGCTCTAAGCAGCAGAACAATGCAGCTGAACTCCTGTGATCGCAAAGTGATTAATGATGATCGAAATGGAGATACGTTTAATCTACTTTGTTCTGCACAGACCACTGTAAAAATGGTTCCCAAGTCTGAGGTGGTACAGTAATTCTTCCTTTTTGAGACAGAAGTCTCATTTAATCACTCATGGGGTTCTTAATCCCCTTAGGGATTAAAATCAACTTTCTTTTCTACCCTTGATCTGCTCGAAGCAGGAGGGGACTAGAGTTACCAGCTTGGGAAAAAATCTGCAGACTCATGTACACTACCAAGCACCAAGCCAAGCTAACGTATGGGAATTGACTGCTCCTTCACTTGCCCCCCAGATCACACCCCCATTCACTGACGGCAAGGAGGGAGAGGCCAGAGAAAAGTCTCTTCTGGGTGTCAACGGGTCGCGATAAGACGAACGGAGACATGTTACGTATGCCAACATGTCACGAGTCACGTTGGATGAGACTGGGTTGTTCTGGATGAGAGGGACGGTCCAAGAAGGGTAAAGGGGAGAAGGAAAGAACTCAGTGACCTGAGATCAAACCGCTTCAGATTATGTACTCTACCACTTTTTTCTGACTCTAAGACTTGATGCCCCACATGCAGCTGGATTAAAGGCCCATTAGAATCAAATCAACTGGTCAGGTCTGTACAACCACAAGAAGACATCAAAGCGATGATGCGAGGTTATGATACTTGCCTGGTTTGACTGGAATGAACTCAGAACAAAGGTCTGACCAACCAATTTTGTACAAAAGATGCAGCGGACGTAATAATAATGTAGGCAAAATAGCACCAAACATTTTCATAATGAATACAATTTAAGAGTTTAAGAGTTTGTTCAGCAGCAGTTTTGATAAAGGTTAGGGAGATACTGTAGTTTATCCTTTAAACTTTTCACACTAGTTCATTTGAGAATAATCTAAACACTTTATTGCAGAGAACCCCGATACCAATATGTTAAATTAATATTAAAATTAAAGGAAAAGTTATTTGTTAAATATATTTGCTCTAGTTGCAGAGTTTTGCTTAGGAAATGGAGACCAGTAGCTTTTTTCCTACCTATTAGTATTCATAGCACATTATTAGTCACAATACAAAATGGCTAAACATAAGAATGGCAGCAAGTCCTCCACACTGGGCATGGAGGACAGGAAGACATAGCAGTTTTGTAAGTTAGCATGTAAGTGTACATGAAATGTTCTTATTTTAGTGAGTGCAAGCAGACGTACCTATTCCCGGTTCTGGTCAAAAAGCGTCCGTTGTACAACTGTTACTGTAATGCAAAAAGTATTCAGATATTTTATTGAAGCTGCTTCAATAAAAGTCTGCAACCCTGTAAGTGCAAGGCCCTGCATCAAGAAATCAAAGGTCAATGACGGGCACCTATTCGGTTAACCAAAATGATGTCAGTCTTAGGTCCAAGCATGGATAGAAGCAGATGCAGTACACAACGAGCAAAACATACGGATGGAAATCTAATTTAGTTATTATTTTTTTTCTTGCAAAATTTGACACTTGTCCATTAAAGAGCAACAAGTTTCTTAGCAGCTGTAGGCAGGAAAAATGTCTAACTAATGTTAGAACGCGCCCACAACTAATAATATTGAAGGAACTTAATTCCACCCATTATCAAGAACCGCTTATCCTGTAGAGGCACACGGTGGTCTGGAGTGGTCTGCAGGGCTAACACACTGTCCTCCACACACACCTATGAGCCTTCATTTAATCTAACATGCACGTCTTTAGACTGTGACAGTACTCAGAGAAAACCCATGTATGTAGAAGGAGAACGCCACACAGCGAGACTGACATTTGGTGAAGAATTTGTATGAAGTACAAATACCTTAAAATTGTGCTGTATAAGAAACACTCAGATCGTTTACTTAAATGAAAGTAACAATACCTTAATTTGAAAATACTCAGTTACCAGCAGATATAAAAAAAGGAAGAAAGTAAAAGCATTCATTTCTCACCTATATGTCATTGTTCTGCTTAATTTAATGTATTAAATATTATTATCATTCATTATATAATGATTTTTAAAGACCTTATTGAGTCAAGTTACACCAAGTATGTTCAAATCTGCTAAAACTGTACAGCATGTCCTGCCTGCTGGTGGATGTAATGATTACCTCCGAGAAGATGACTCAGAGGTTGTTATGTCTATGCACTGTATCCTGCAAGATCATCAGTTGATACCACCACATCAGAGGATACCTCTTTAAGTCCTAAAGATTATTCGTTGTTCTGCCAGTGAAGAGAAGCCTCATATCAAGGCTGGCTTTACTTGCATAACATAAGAGCAATGAATGGAAGGATATTAAGATCAGACCCAGGGAAGTAGGTTAACACTGCTGGTCTCCCATGACTTTGCAGGAGTGCGAACTCTTTCTGAAGAGGCTTTGACAGAAAAAAGAAAAAAGTAAAAGCTCACGTACATTCCTCATCAAAGCTACAGCACACAGAGGCTCCGTAAGCTACAGCAGCACGTTTTACACATGAGGAGTTGAAATCAGATGGGTTTAAATGGAACACAAATAATCTGCAATAGAAATTAAACCCACTACTCTACATACTGGATCCCAACTGCTAAACCTGCAAATGGGCATTTGACTGGACATTTTACATGAATAAACTGAGGGTGCACTATTTTCCATTAATACCTCAAGTTTCTCTCCAGAGTTCCACTTCAGCAGATATTTTTAATTGTTCAAACCTCTGGACTTTCACTGTCGATAATTCAACATCCGTTTCTACGCATTTCCACTTTGATCAGTTATTTCAATGGGATTCATGATGGGATCAGTAATTGCAGTTAGTATAAGGAAAACTAACAGTTAATATGAAATACATATAAACTTAAAAACACAAGCATATATACATTGCTGCATCCCTTTTTACAAGTTTACATGTAATCATTAAAAAAGACTGAAATATGCTATAGGTGTCACGTCCTTTCAGACAAAATATATTTTTAAAAACTACATACAAGTGTAAGTAGTAGTAGTAGGTAGGTAGTACAAGACTAGGACCAAGTAAGGACTAAAATCAAATAATTGACATCACATAAACAAAAACTGACTAAAATATACACCTTTAAGCCTTGCTTAATTCAAGAGAATAACAACTTATAGAATAAATACAGTGCCACGTTTACATTGGACACGAAATTAGTCTATTTTAACAGTACTGTAAAACCGTTTAGTTCTTTGAAATAGTAACATGTGCTCTATATTATAATTAGCCAAGTGGTCCGTTAGGAAAGATCATCAATTGGACTGCGTAAACGCAACGTAAAGACATCAAAGTGGACGAGGGGCAGACTGGGATTCACGCTCACTCCAGGGAAAGATGAGCATATAAGATTAAAAAAAGAGGACTTGAAGAAACACCGACAAAAACAGAGAAAAAATCAAAGCGCTTACACTGACTGCTTTCGAGTGAAGTATCGGTGTCCTCCTCGCTGTCTGTCAGGATGTTGTTATCCTCCCCCGCTGCTGCATTCACTGTCAACCGTGTCTGTTCCAGTGAGTCTGGCGCATCTACAGCATCGCTGCACGCCGGAGCGGAGCGGGGAGGGCGGGGAGCAGGGGGGGAGGAGAGGGGTCCGGTGCACGGTGGTCGGATGGATGGAGGAGGGATCCTGACCTACAGCCTAGTGTACAGGCCCTCCTGACAGGGCTGGGTCACATGGCAAAGGGAAAGCATTGTTCAAAATTGTAACAGAGACTATTTCTGATATTAAAACCATCATTTGTTATCATTGTTTCTGATGCTGAACCGATTCGAATTATGTGAGATTAAGTGTTGTCAGTGAAATCAATTCATTAAACTGAACTGTTTTCCACAAAGAAAGATTGCAAGATGCCATCGAAGGCCATTTAGGCAATAAAATAATTTTGTTTGTTTGTTTTATGTTAGGATTTATTGACTTAATGGAAACTATCTTGTTTGTGTCAAAGTCACTGAAATGATCTTGAAAAATAATACAGTTTTCAACTACTGCTCAGACTGAATTCCTCAGAGTCTTTGGGGATGTGACAAACATGGCAACAAGCTACAACTCGCCAACAAGGACTGCATGTGCCGGAGACCGAATCCACCTATGAACGTGAGCATGTCTCTAACATGTCTGGACATGGTAACTCGACGCATGCATAGCTACAACATACAGTGCTACACACTATTTCTTTTGTGACCCCCACCCCCTCTTATCTTCCATCCATCTCTGACTGTCACTCTAACTTTGGGTTAGGGTGAACACACCTGGTGTCAAACAGGCATGATGGGGCACTTCAGACTCCTTCCTTCACACACCATAAGCAGTGGATGGAGATTTGGCCTTTGAAGTTATTTTAATGACTACCAACAGCAAAAACAAACAAATAAATAAACTCAAATTGAGATAAGTATTGAGGGTAAACGAGACCGTTTTACAGTGCAGACTGGCAAAGTTACGTCATAATCAGTCATACTGTACTTCAGTTCAGTCAGGATCACTTTGTGTTAGAGACTTGAGGCAAGAAGAGCACACCTTTCTGCCCTTCATGAGCCATCGTGAATGGCTACAGCAGGGTCCACAGTGGCAAAATACAACAAGAACCCTAACCCTAACTTTATTTTTTAGCATTAAAAATAATGTTTGGCATAGCAACAAAAGTTGTCTGTCTTTTTACAGTGTCATTTTTTTCAGTTTTTGCTAGGCTAGGGACCTGTGAATGCGCCTCCAGGTTATAAAACGTCATATTTTGCTACCGCTGTTTTTTCCTATAGATGTGTCTATTATAGTTTCTATTTGCGCTAATATCATGCTATAAAATAATAATAATAATAATAATGATAATAATAATAATAATATATATATTTTAATGTTTTACTCAATATTATACGGGGAGCATATATTTTATAGTTCAACAACACCCATCAAATTATTTTCCCAGTACTCAATGCATATGAAGTCGTTTCTGTCCGGCTGGCCTTCAGCAGATGGGTCCCTCCATATGATTTGGGTTCTGCTCCAGGTTTCTTCCTGTTAAAAGGGAGTTTTTCCTTTCCACTGCCACCTCCAGGCTGCTTTTGTAAAGCATCATGAGACAGTTTGTATTGTTATTGAAAATTGAACTGTATATTCACGTCACTACATCTGTGTAATTAATTCCAACATGTATTGATAAGACTGTGTAGACATAACTGCAATCACAGCTGGGCAAGATGTTGGCCCTGAAAATGAATCAGCCATCACAGCAGTGTGGTACAGTGTCCATCCAGCAAAGCAGAAAGATGACTACCACCACAACAGTCAGTCTTCAGTTTCGAGAGACAGAAGTAGAATTGAAACTTAAGTTTAGGTCCGGAACTGAATTAACCAGCTTGCATTTCAGAAGGAAGACAAAGGAGTTGAAATCCTTACAGTGATGTATATATGATGATTATGATTAAATCTGATTAAATCTTTCATGCCATAGTAGGATGCAAAGCATGTTAAGCCCCGTTTCTTTTGTTTCTGAGTAGATCAAAGTGCTATTGAGCTAAAAGTCTCCTAATGAAGCTATGGGTCTGAACATACATTGCAATGAAGCCTTACCTCATAATCCCGAATCTGAAAATACACTACACATTAATTCACATTAATATTGTGCATCAGCTATTTTATCACATCTTAAAGTTGTTCTTTCAGTTTCAGAGCTTAGCCCATTTAGACCTCATTTCCAAGCTTGAAGAGGTTATTTAGTTAGCCAGCTGGCTAGCTCACTCACTAGACAACAACAAGTAATTGTTGTTATTTTTTTTAAACTAGAATATTATGTGAGCTGAGATATGACACAGTGCAAGACCTTTGCTTGCTTTATTTTAGTAACCAAAACCAGTACATACCATGTACTTATGCGTCATATCGCAGTTTTTGACAACTGAGAAAAATTCAAACTATGACAGTAATCAAAATATCTCACTTCTGCACCAATGAGTAAAGCTGTAATAAAGGAATCTGATATATTGGGCATCGTAGATAGGTACAAAGCATTCAAGGACAGTCCTGTTTGAGTTTGGAGGAATCACACTACATGTGTTTGCTTCCCCAACATGTGCTCGAGAAAATGTTAAGTCATTGAGGAAAATAAATATTACCATTTGGCCAAACATCAAAACCAAAGAAATGACTTTCCAAAATATGTTGCTGGTGGTTTTGGAAACAGATGCCAAGTTTCTACGCATGAATTCCACAAAGTAATTTTTATTCCTTTATTGCAGGTTGCAGTTTGTGTTGTAAACATAGCAGATCGCCACAATCAGCAGCAGTAATCAGAAACCAACACACTAGCGTTGAGCGATTTCTCTGAGTTCCACAATCCATGTACGTGATCAAAACTGGGACAAGCCTCATACCCGGCCTCC
Source organism: Mugil cephalus (assembly GCF_022458985.1). NCBI lineage: Eukaryota > Metazoa > Chordata > Actinopteri > Mugiliformes > Mugilidae > Mugil > Mugil cephalus. The sequence continues at coordinate 17,869,218 of NC_061778.1, read as the reverse complement.
TGGTGCACATCACAATCATGTGGCGGTTTGGATCATTATTGAACTGGCAAGTCTCCTGGTGTTCCCAATAAAGTGTTTTAGATAGATAGATATTACCATTACCCAACAAAACCTTAGGTTTGTTTGTGAAAGTTTAGCTGCTATGGAAATGAAAGACAATGAGGTCCTTGACACTAAATCAAAAACAGTATTATGTTGGTAAAAACTTTTTTGGTTTTGGTGTTGGCAGTCTTTGCCCTCACAGCAGATATTATAGAAATTAGAGTAACAGTGTCACTTGAAAGTCAATATATGATATCAAATTGTTTGGGGGCATCTGACAACAAAACATAACTACAAGTTATAATAAGCTGCTTGTGTAAATGGGCTGTGAAGTTGAAGTTAATGAGAGGACACCCTGTTAATATTTTATTAACTACGTTGTGACCACGTTTGGTTAGTAGTTGTCACAAACAAGACTTTAGACTTTATTGTCCCCTTGGGGAAATTCTTCTTCACAGTACTGTCTCCGTTCCACAAAGACCACCACAGTACACTGGACACATAGCAAAACACAAAAGAGACACACACTCAAAGACAAACAAAACATATTTAACATTTAGCTCAGTTCGCTCTGAGCGAGTCCTCTTGTTTGGGGCTGCCATGGTAGCAGGACGACTGAAATTGTGGAGGTTTTGTCTCCCCCTTCAGGCAGTGGCAGTAAACACATAAACATAGTTGAAATGTGCTTTCCTCTAAGTTTCTTTTTTAAACTGGAGCATCAGAAACCTTTCTTGGATGTTTCTGTGTGTCATTCTTCCTTAACATCAGAGACAGTGAATTCATAGAACCCAGGTTTCATAAATAACTTTCGTTTGTCTGCCATATAACCCCCCCTTACTCTGTCACTTTCCACACAAAACTTGTTTTAATAGCACAAGCTATAAGCAATCTGAATACAGCACCACCCTGGAGAGGTCATAACAGAGTTAACTGAGCTTGACAAATGATGCAGTATTTTAGCAGCACAAACATGACTTCAGCTCAAGGTGACTCTTTAACTAGTTCAATGAAAAGCATTATCAGCATTATCAGATAAGCTCAACAAATTCAATTCAGTTCAGTTTATGAACAGTGATAAGGGCATTGCAATATAAGTAATGCAAGCACATTGTGCAGTTACTTCAGCTGAGTCGACCAACCAACAGCTATGATGGCATTGCCTGCTGTCTTTCCTGCAGCCCTGTTGCTGCTGCTGCTTCCTGGGACTCTGACACAAAGTAAGCTTCAGAATAATTTGTTCAACTTTATTTGAAGAGGTTTTTATTCCATCTGAATATCTTTTTATTTATCTATCTATCATACAGCTTTTCGAACACTTCCTATTAATGTGGTGGTGGAGAACAGCGTCGACAAAACTGTGCCGTTGACCTACAGCACATATGTGGTTGATGGAGGGACTCTGCTTGATGCACTGGAGACACTCATGGAGACCAATGCAAACTTCAAGTAAGCACTGCATTCTTGGATGTCATCTGACTCTAAAATTTGTACTGGTTTTATATACTACCTCTTTTTGATCACGCAGGTTCACCTACACGAAGTATCCAGACTTAGGACCATACCTGGAGAGTGTGAACGGTGTGGCTGGAAATCCTGCAGAGCATACCTACTGGGAGCTGCTGTCCCAGAAAGAAGGTGGCAAAGTTGTACCACTGGATGTTGGTAAGTCCACCATGAATATGTCTGTCAAGCTAATGGTGATTTGACTGTAAACCCAATTATAACACACTAAATGGATATCATTCACAGGTATTGGACTTTACATTCCCAGCGAAAATGAGACAATCATCCTGAATTTTACAAAGTGGTCTGAGTCAGCTGATGGAAAAAAAAAACCTATAGCACATCATCATACATGAAGAACACAAGGCATTGGTTGTTGAGTAATAATATCTGAATAAAATGTTCTAGGGAAGATTTTGTTCCACAAGAGGAATACAGTGTTTCACAACATTACTATGATGGAAACGGCTGATATTATTGTGAAAGTACGCTGGACACTTTTTTCTTGGTGTATTAAAGATACTTACATTGATCTCAGTGTGCAGATCCTCTTTTTCAATCTATCATAGAAAGACTCATTCACTCATTTTAAACTCTGGAAGGTGAAGTTGGTGTTTGTCTCATGGGTGGACTAAAACTAAAATATAAGAATATCAAAAAATATATAAAAAGATATATATCAACAAACAAGGCAGTGTTCAAGTAAGAAAGATGCTTATAAATATAAATGTACGTATATGTGCACACATCTCCTGTTGGCAGGGAGATGCAGACAGTGCAAAAACAGCAGGTATATGAAAGAAATATAGGTATATGTACATATAGTTAGGATTGGAAGGAGTATTGCACATTGACAGGATATGAAAAATTAATATGCATATATCTGTATCTGTAAATCTTATATACGCACACATCTACCCATTTAGGAGGGATGCAGACAGTGTAAAGCAGCAGGTATAAGAAAGTATAATTATGTAAGAGAGCTTTTATTAAACTTTTATTAAACACGCCCACTACACAGGTGGCTTGTCAGTGTCACAAATTACTTTTTCCCAACATCAACAAAAATAATTACAAATAAACTAATAATTATTGAGAGTACAATTCAACACTCTCACTTGATCTCACATTATTATGTCAAACACTTTACACTCAGTCAAAAGTAAACACAATGACGTCACTGTTTCCATTTTATTTTCTACTTTAGTTATTCTTTAGTTATTGGCAAACTTAACTTAAATTTTGTTGCAGGTTTAGTCATCAGATCTGCTACCATCTTGTCAGTTGGACAATACTCCAAAAGTACTTCCTCGTCATTCACAGTGGACCGTATGAAATGACACTTTATATCCTCGTGTTTACACCTCAGTCGTCTGACAGGAATCTTAGCTAGCTTTCACTTGTTTCAGTTGTAGCCCATATATGGACTCCTCTATATGTGGACTCCTCTAGCTTGCACACCAAATCTTTGTTTGTGTGAGATTTTATCTCGTAGCCCTCTGAGGTTGATCTACTTAAAAAAGGTAAGGCAACTTTTTACATAAGATTATTATGTAGATAATGCAAGGCTAGTCTTCGTATAGGCTACTTAATTTCTTGTTGTAAGAAATGAGTTTTGCAAGTAGAGTAAAGGGCCGTAGCTAAAGCAACAGTGTCCTGATTGTCCTCATACACCATCAATAGTGCATACAGATGGTTATCAATACCATCTTAGAGCAGTTTCAGGTACGGACACTCTTGAATGGTTGTAGAGCCTCACAAGTGGACAGTGCTACTATGGGTTGCTTTTCGATTTTCCGCGAGCTGGCTTGGGTTAAGTTTACATGAAAACCAGTTGCACTTCATCTATCATTAACATCAGCAGCCCTGTTTGCATCACTGTAAGCTTGTATACTCATGTTCTCATCACATTTTCTACGACACAACTTCCTGTCACTTGTACCTTTGAATTAACCCAAAAGGGGGTTTGAAGGTGGTTCCTTTCAGATACTTCAGTACATGTTTGATGGCACATGCTGTTCAGTATGTTCAGAAAGGTACTCTGACAGTTTGCTTACTACAAAACTCAGAGCAGATCTTGTACAGACAGTCAAATAGATAAGACTGCCCACTGCTACTCTGTATATGGCAACATCACCCATCAATGCAGCATCATGAGTGAAATTTAATTTCTGTTCTCAAGGTGTTGATCTGGGTTTACAATCCTGCATGTTGAACCGTTCCAGGATTTTACCAACAGGCTTTGATTGTGATGTTGTTACACACTTGTCACTCTGGTCAAAAGCATTTGACTGAATCATTTGTAACACAATCCCATTCCTAGAGCGTAGCCTCCTTTCACGGTTAAACCTGAAAGTCTGTACTTCCAGTGTATCTACCCGGTTCTAACACATTCCCATTCTTAGAGCCTAGCCTCTTTTCACAGTTAAACCTGAAAGTCTGTACTTCCAGTGTATCTACCCGGTTGTGACACAATCCCATTCCTAGAGCCTAGCCTCTTGCCATGGTTAAACCTGAAACTCTGTACTTCCAGTGTATCTCACCTTTGCATCTTTATTAAAATACACATTTCATGTGAAAATGTGACACCACCTTGAAGGAATGATAAATGTTTCTCCAGTCACCTCCTTCGATATAAAAGCTGATGCGTGGAAGCAGTGATTTGTTCCTCTTTCCTTTGATTGCTGCTTGGACAACAAGAGACAACACAAAAATGGCAGAGACTGGTAAGTGAATTGTGTCAATATCAGAAATTTTTATTCCAGCAACAAAGTATTTAAAATTCTGTTTTTAACTATTATTTTTTTTATTATTATTATTTTCATTCCTTTGTTTGAAGAGAGATTTTCATTCCATCTGACTATAGTTTTGTTTATCTATCATACAGATTGTAAGACAATTTCTTTTGTTCTGGTGGTGAAGAACAGCATAACCGGAGCTCAACCATTGAACTACGATGCATCTGTGGTTGAGAGAGGGATTCTACTTGGTGGACTAAAGAGACTCATGGATACCAACCCAAATTTTAAGTAAGGACTGCATTGATGGTTGTCATCTCAATTATACAATTTCTACTGGTTTTATATACTACCTCTTTTTGATCACGCAGGTTCACCTACACAGAGAATCCAGACTTCGGCCCATACCTGGAGAGTGTGAACGGTGTGGCTGGAAATCTTGCAGAGCATACCTACTGGGAGCTGCTGTCCCAGAAAGAAGGTGGCAAAGTTATACCACTGGATGTTGGTAAGTCCACTATGAATATGTCTGTCAAGCTAATGGTGATTTGACTGTAAACCCCATTATAACACACTAAATGGATATCATTCACAGGTATTGGATGTTACATTCCCAGCAAGAATGAGAAAATCATCCTGAATTTTACAAAGTGGTCTGAGTCAGCTGATGGAAAAAAACCCATAGCACATCGTATGTCATAGATGAAGAACACAAGGCATTGGTTGTTGAGTAATGATAACATCTGAATAAAATGTTCTGGGGAAGGTTTTGTTCCACAAGAGGAATACAGTGTTTCACAGCATTACTATAATGGAAACGGCTGATATTATTGTGATTTGAAAGTACGCTGGACACTTTTTTCTTGGTGTATTAAAGATACTTACATTGATCTCAGTGTGCAGATCCTCTTTTTCAATCCATCATAGAAAGACTCATTCACTCATTTAAAACTCTGGAAAGTGAAGTTGGTGTTTGTCTCATGTGTCAGTGAGCCAGACAGTGCACATATGGGTGGACTAAAGAACAAAATATAAGAATATCAAAAAATATATAAAAAGCTATATTACAACAAACAAGGCAGTGTTCAAGTAAGAAAGATGCTTATAAATATAAATGTACGTATATGTGCACACATCTCCCGTTGGCAGGGAGATGCAGACAGTGCAAAAACAGCAGGTATATGAAAGAAATATAGGTATATGTACATATAGTTAGGATTGGAAGGAGTATTGCACATTGACAGGATATGAAAAATGAATATACATATATCTGTATCTGTAAATCTTACATACGCACACATCTACCCTTCAGGAGGGATGCAGACAGTGTAAAGCAGCAGGTATAAGAAAGTATAATTATGTAAGAGAGCTTTTATTAAACTTTTATTAAACACACCCACTACACAGGTGGCTTGTCAGTGTCACAAATTACTTTTTCCCAACATCAATAAAAATAAATACAAATAAACTAATAATTATTGAGAGTACAATTCAACACCCTCACTTGCTCTCACATTATTATGTCAAACACTTTCTACTCAGTCAAAAAGTAAACACAACGACATCAGCGTTTCCATTTTATTTTCTACTTCAGTTATTCTTTAGTTATTGGGAAACTTAACTTAAATTTTGTTGCAGGTTTAGTCATCAGATCTGCTACCATCTTGTCAGTTGGACAGTACTCCAAAAGTACTTCCTCGTCATTCACAGTGGACCGTATGAAATGATACTTTATATCCTCGTGTTTACACCTCAGTCGTCTGACAGGAATCTTAGCTAGCTTTCACTTGTTTCAGTTGTTGCAATGAGTAAGTCATCAACCCAGATTACCATGACCACCTTGTCATGTTTTGTTTCCCTCATTTTGATTCTGTAGAAACTTATTTTGGGTCAGATACTCATGTAACAGCTTGTTCCAATTCTTGCAAGATTGTTTGAGTCCATATGGGGGCTCCTCCAGCTTGCACACCAAATCTTTGTTTGTGTGAGATTTTATCTCGTAGCCCTCTGAGGTTGATCTACTTAAAAAAGGTAAGGCAACTTTTTGCATCAGATTATTATGTAGATAATACAAGGCTAGTCTTTGTACAGGCTACCCAGTATCAATACGCACATCACTATTATCCATTCCCAGCAAACCATTTTGTTTATCCCTGGCCTGAGGGTGATGCACTTTCTGTTCCTGACTGATACGTTTAAAGTTATTTTGTTCACTGTTTCCACCTCACCACGAAACATCCAGATACATTTACCACATCAAATCAGTAATCTGCACAGTTGTGTTCCCGTTTACCTTACATCTGTCGTACAGATCAGAATTATACGTCTCAGTTTTAATTTGAAAAGACAACATCCTGTTTGCAAAAATTGATTCATGCCACATTCATGCCAAGTCATGCCAATTCAAGTCACATGTCAATCAAGAGATAATAAAAACTGAAACTTTCTAGACGTGGGTTAAGGTTTATAAAATTTTATTTCAATCTTTAATCATCAGAGTTCTATACAAACCCATTGTAGACTACTGATTAAAAGTCAGGGGAAAAAAATCTGAGAAAGTTGCACAAAGGGACATGTATTCTTTTAATTCTTGCTTGACACCAAGTAGCAATAGATCTTAGCTGATTAATGACAATAAAATATGTGACAATATTCCAAGAGATTCCTCAGTACATGGTGTATTTCAGGATGATTTCATCGTTGGATTCGGGAATGTAACATCCAATCCCTGCAAACAAGACCCACAGCACATTATCAGCTGAACCGTGTATAACCGGTTATCAGGCAGACAGGTCACGGTCTTGGCTGACTCACTCACCAACATCGGGTCTGACGATTTGGTTGTTCATTTTCTTGACCAGGAGTTCCCAGTAAGTGCGATTTTCGGCACTACCAGGCAGACCGTTCACGCTCTCCAGGAATGGGCCGTAGTTTGGATCCTCCGTGTAGGAAAAGCTGGAAAGGAGTTGAGACAGAGTCAGACGTGGCTGCGATATTGTTGTCTGCCTCTTTTCTGCAGAAAGTTACAACACAGCATTAAACATGAAGACAGAACTGACTCATGAGGACTCATACGGAACTAAATTTAACCAATGAATCCTTAAAGTTGCCATTTCTAAAGACCAAGAAAATACAGTCATGATCCTATTATGACTGTGTGTTGCCTAACCAGGAAAACCAAGGTTGTGCAATATCAGCCGGCTAACAATAGAGAAAAGAATGACACAGAGAAAACAAGGATGAAGTGTGTTGCCTGCGTGAAAATAAAAACAGCTGAAAAAGAAAAGGAAGAGATGACGGGAGGATCTTACGTGAAGCCTGAGCTGGACTCTTGCAGCCGCCTCAACCCACCCAGGAGGATCCCTCTGTAAACCACATAGGTGCTGAAGGTCTGGTTGGGAGGGTTGGTCACAGAGTTTGCCACCAGAACCGTGATGTTAGTTTGACTGGGAACTGGAGGAAAAAAAGGTCACATTTAGTATGATATAAAGATACAAAAAGAGCCTGAAAAAACTAGATAAACTGTTAAAGAGATGCAACCTGTTATGGGTTGATGGTCTTCCTCCTCATCCTGCTCCTCGCTTGATTCCCCAGTATATTTACCTCCATGCCTGTCTGAATCTTTAAGGACAAGAAAATAGAATCATTGTACATTGTGCTGACATGTGATGGCTTTTTGACCAGAGGCCGAAAAAGGGACATAAAATACACAAGAGCAGAAAAATGACATGCGTATGTCTTAGAGGGGCACCACCTTGGTCTCGATCCTCCTCGCTTGAATCTCCGCCACGTTTACCTTCGTTCTTGCAGGACTCTTCAAGGGTAACACGAGAAAGAAAATGACTGCATCGCTCATTATTCATTCAGAAAAACACTGAGAAACAAAAGAACAACTCACTTTTAGCTTGAATCCCCAAAACCAGCAGGAGCAGCAACAAGGTGACACAGAGGGTCTTCATTTTGGCTAAAGGACATGGGACAGGCAGAGGACAAAATATAAAACAAAAACATCATCCTCATGACATGGTTTAATGAAAGAAGAAGAGTAGGAGTGCTACTATATAATTAATAATATTACAACTACTTTCCACTCTATCTTTTATTTAACCTTCTCTTTATTTTGTAGTTGAACTTATCTTTGTAAAATGTTAAAGTATCCGTTGCTAAAACACATAAAGTAATTAATAAAATCAACAGAGATTATTCTCTGAATTCTTCTCCCATACAGTGTATGACCGATAATTGGTTTCTGAATAATATGCGCAATAATTATTGTAAACTCAAGTCTAATTAAATCTTGGCTCCTACACACAATGAAGTCATATCTGGTGCAATGATGCATACGCATGAGGCAATCAGATGTGCAAGAATGGTATGCAATGGTATGTTTGCCAATAACAGCTAGAGCAGCTGCTAGACTTATGTCAGTCAGCTGATATATTTGATTTTATTTGTTAAAATTTACTTCTTTCTCTCCGTTTTTTATGTTGGAATTTATTTATTATGTGCTCTCACAAACTTTGTGAGAGCACGAACATAATCTTATCATATATATAGTTTTCTGTGCAGTACAAATAATTTGCCATTAAATTATTTAAATACTAACAAACTGTATTTACCTTTATATATAGGGGACATTACAAAACCTGAGCTATAAAAACCTCCACCGTTCAATATTACAGAAGTATTATGTGACATTTAGAAAATGTTATTGTTCTGTAATGCAGGTAAACACTTCATCTAACAAATGCCCGCAATAAGTAAATCAGCAAGCTCAATTTAATATGGCAAAAAAAATAAAAAATTAAGAGAAAAAGGAAAAAAATCTTACCTCAAACAGATGTCTAAGAGTGCAAGAGATGAAGAGTTCGATCTGTTCTCTCTGACTAGTTTATGATGCCGTTGGATGAAGCTTCTTATATTCCTGTCCTCTTCGCGTAACCTCTTTCAGAAATAAACAATTATGACATTACTTAATATTCCCTCCCTAGTTAACACTGGTTAAGCTGAACAAGTCTCACAAAAGACAGGTTCTGTTTCGGGACACCTGCCCAGATATACACCCTCTTGTTCAACAAAACCATTGTTAGAGGAAGTGTCAAATGTGTTTCATTATCAAACACTTGAGAAACTATGTGGAAATCAGACTTTCTCTTCCTCATGACACTCAAAAAGTACAATGTTTCATTGTTTCAGAGGTGTGGGGTCAAAGAGCGCAAGACTTAATAGTTGGTATGAGCTCAGTGACTAACATCATTACAAGTCAAACAATGTTTGATCAGTGATGTTATTGTGTTGCTTCTGCACTTGAGACTTCAGGTATTTGCAACTATTTCATCTCTTGTGATTGCTTTTATGGCAGCTGTTAAATACAGACATTAAATACAGATCAGCCAGAACATTATGACATCATAACAGGAAAAGTAAATAACATTGCCCAACTTGTGTCAATTCATTGTTCTGCTGGAAAACTTTTAGGCTTGGCATTCACAAGGATGCTACTAAGACACGAACACCCAGTTAGACCAGACCAGGCACCCGCACCCCATGTCAATGACATTCCTTGGTGGCACCCATAGGACAAAAAGATCCTGTTGCCAGACGCCACAGGACGCCCTTAGAAGGCCCGCGTCCATTCTCTGATGAGTCCCAACTGTTTTGGAGGCACAAGTGAGACCAACACAATATTAAGAAATACACTGGATTGTTGTGTCAGTTTCTTATGGTTGTGGGCCTATTACGGGCTCCAATACAAATATTATAAAATAGCCTACAAAGCTACTGCCGTCTTTAACAAGCTTCATCTATAATGATTGTTGTTATAATAATCTTTATGGACTTTGATATTAAAAGGAGTGTAATTGCTTCCTCCACCTCTTTCTGGGGAATTTTGCTCAGACCATATTAAATACCTGCAGATAACAGGTATTTAATTTAATAACAGCAGCTGGGCGCATGTCAAAGTCTCCAAGGTAAATGTCATCCAATGCTACAGGACTCAGACAATGACTGTTTCCAGCGGAGGACATGTTTATTCAGTCAGATGTATCTGTCAGATTCCCCGCTTCTCATGTGTCATTGTTGAACACCGAATACCTGCGCTGGGTCAGTGAAGTGTGTTTCTGCTGTTTCCACTTTAAAAACTGAAAACCTGCCACGGCAGGTGAAGCAAGGCTGGAACTAAAATCGTCAGTGATGTCCACGTGTGACCGTGCCAGCGAATGAACACAAATGATGCAAAAGTCAAGAAACTGGCCATAAGTTAAATGAATACGTTCACTCTGCTCCTATGAATGTGTCTGTTTGGGCTTTTCAGGGATTCACAGACACGTTCATATTGTCACTCTGCAGATCTTCCACAAGAGGGCGCCATACAAAAAGCAATGTTCAATGTTCATGCAACGTTTCTTTATGAATCTTTGCCACCTGCTAACATTATAGAGTGGCTGGAAGTGAATGCATGTGCCAGCTCATGAGCATCAAAATGAGTTTCTGTGTTGTTCCCCTTGCAGTATACCTTGAGTACATGACTCTAAAGCACCTTTCTGACTCAGCAACAAAAACATTTCAATTTCAGTGCCCAAGGATGAACAAAACTAGGGCCATGCAGAATGTAATGAAATATCTTGGCATTTCCAATTTGCGACTCAGCGAACCTCATGGGGTGTACTTATCTGTTGTTATGTGATCACCTATACTCTCATGGCCTGAGGCAACCTCAGGTTTCTGAGAGACGAACCTTTCCTGGAACAGACAGCTTAAGTTAAGTCAGTGGAACAAACACACCCAGACTTCTTTTATGTTTGCTGCTTAGGAGATTTCATAGAATGACTCTTCATGAAGTCAACACCAACAGAAGAGAACAGGTAATTCTGTAAATGATAGTGCAGTATATAAACAAGATTTAATTGAACAATGCTTTCAGTTGATCAAGTAACAAAGAAGATATGCAAGAAAGGCAGGATAGATAAGGTACGATCTAGAATCATCTAGCAATAATAATAATAATAATAATAATCTGTTTTTCAATGTATTATCTCATACATGCCAGGTGGTGTGGTATTGTAGCAGCAAAACACTATAATGTAACACCATATGTGGCTGTTTTCAAAGTACCCTGAGAGTATAATAAGACCTGTTATAGTTACACATCAACACCAGTTGTAGGAATATTTTTATGTACCCATTTCAGTTTTCAATCCAGATAAAAGCAGAGGTTTGGAACGCAAACACAGACATCGAAAAGAAAGTCGAAAATAAAGACACTCCTCCACCTTTTTTATTTAGTGATTTCTGTGAGCCATTAATGTCTTTGACTTTGACGTCACACAAGTCCCTTATCCTGATATACAATTATAAAATTACTAAAATGATGATTCTTTTCTTTTCTCGTGTGCTGGGACAGAATTTGATCACGGCCTCAGTGACGCTAAATTACACAACACAGCAGCCTAAATGAAAAGGTTGCCATTAGAGGAGGCGAGGTAAACTGTGAACGCTCTGGTCCTCTTTTCACTTTTCCTGTGACCGACTGCTCAGGGAGACAAGCTTGTTTACATTTCCAGATGACAGAGATGGCTCTTCTGCTGCACAATGTGTCTTGCCAACGAGAGATAAAAATCAGCAGCAGCTCTAAACTGCCTGCGTAGCACATCAATTTCAGTCTGTGTGCAGGAACTATCAGTGTATACCATGGTTATTTTGTTGTGAATGTAAACATTATATTCTGATTTGTACTGGTTTTGCGAAACCCAAATATGCTATCTGGGATATTGTATCTTTTGCTGTGTGCCTGTTCCTGATCCATGGTGATTACTTGTGCTGATGCAGTTTCAGACAAGTTAAATAACAGAACAGAAAAACTGCAGGATTTTTTTTAATGAAAGAACTGAATATACTTGGCACTTATGATGGAAAAAAAAACACACCAAGCCTTTAGAAAACAAGCTGCTGAATGACAGTTTCCTAACACATACAATAGAGCTAGTTAAAAAACAGCGGAAAACCCTACAAAACATTTATACATGGCCAAACATCAAAATTAAAGAAGGGGCTCTGACCCACCAATGGCATGCCTAGTCGCCACTACAGAAAATGGTAGTACTGACATGATGGTATTATTTACCTACAAAACCTGTGACACACAATTTAGTACTTCTCATCTGCCCCCTACTGGATATATTCATGTTCTGCAGTCAGTAGCAGTCACCTATTTCCAATATGGCTGCTTTCATGGATTGGTTTAGCAGTTGTTGTTTTTTTGCAGTTAAATCTTTGCTAAGTTACGGTAAAAATATCCTTTTAAATGATATTTTTTCTCTAGAAACATTTCATTTGTTGAGGCAACCCATTACTTCATACTCTATGCATTCTGAAAAATCATGCTCAAAAGTTGTGTATCAAATATGACGCAGCAGGTATATATGGTCTTTTACCTATATCGTTATATTTAATGAATCAGATTAATTAAAACATTAAAATGCCATCTTAAAGTATGCATTCATTTATTACATATATTTATGATTTTTCTATGAAAACTAATATTGCAGAGATTTACTCTGGAATTATTGTCTTTTGTCGTCGTCACTAGTGAAACTAAATGAATATCATAACCATTGAATCATAACCTATAAAATATGTATTTACTAATTCAGAGAAGAAATTCAGAGTGAACGTTAGCTCGGTTTGTCTTTGCGTCAGCAACGACAGATACAGTTTTTTTCCATTCCGAAAGACAAAACAAAAAGTTGGTGAACGGGACTTAGCTGGAGGCAAAACAATCCACAGAAATATGTTAGTTAACTCTAACAGTTTGTGTAAACTTTTTTTTTTTTTTTTTTTACAATGGTGGAATATTGGACCAGATTGGCCAACAGGTGTCATGCCAATGTTTCCCCGCCCGGAAGTGTGCCCCTTGCCGTGGGGGCAAGCATGGATCATGTGAAGGTGGACTGATGGCGCATTTCACCATATTCCTCCGCACCTCCATGTACAACTTTAGCTACACGGCAATAACGCACAATGGACGGATGAGGATGACTGTGCAACAATCGACATTTAGTGGCGACGAACTTCGTAATTAGTTGGCCTGTTGTAAGGCGACATGACTTAGTAGCGACTATTTAGGCATGTGCACTAAGAATATGAGGACATATAAATCTTTAGTTGTCTAGAATTATGTCCTGAATAGTCACGCACAGAGATTTAATAGATGAGTTTGGTGTTGTTCTAGCTGGCGGCAAGGCTGGCAAACACACCAGGCTTGGGTTACTGTGAACCAAAACAATGGCTACGTCTGGACAGCTAACCGCACCAGCATTAATGGGTAAGTAATCTACATATTGTATTTGTCAGCTATAAAGTTAAATATTCGTCTTATTTTTTATTATCGCCTCAGTCCAATCCTTTCATGTTAGCCACATGTTTATGTGGTCTTTTTGGCTCAGAGAGGCAGCTGGTATACAATAAAATCTCAGTTCGGAGCTGTAATGGTTGATAACAGTAGCCTCATATTCATCTGCGTGGTTTCTGCCTCCAGCTAAACGCCGTGACGTAGTCGTGACATTATTTCATATGTCAGCCTTCACTGAGTTACATTGTGTTGTCCCTTAAAATAGAATACATTCAAACTCAAACAAATCTTGCCCCAAAAAGCACGAACTCGAAGTTGTCTTGGAAATTTATTTGACAGGTTTTCAAATTGGGTCCTGTGCTTCTTACCACCTCATTTTATATTAGTGCAGGTAATGTAATCAACACAAAACATCTTTGCTGTAGAATCCTTTCTTCATGAAGCGGTGGTTGATGGCAGGACTGCAACAGCTTGCTCAAAATAATTTCTTTGATTTTATTGTTTATTATTCCCGAGGTCCTCTAACGTCTGACTCTGACTGCATCAGAAACGAGCCGGTTGTGGCGAGGCTGGCACGCCCATGCACATGTTGTGGCTTTGCCCTGATGTGGGGGATCTGTCATCAGTGTTAAATGTGCACATTTCTTATCGCCTGACCATATGTTAGCTCGGGAAAGAACATGAGAATGTGCAGTGAAAGCAGAGTGTACCTTACACATGTAAGGAGAAAAACAAAATTTGCTGGGGATAATGTGCACCATATATTAAGGCCAGGATAACTTAAGATTGTCAGTTATATTATTATTAGAGATTTAATGCAGCGGATGAAACTCGGTCTACATCTCTGTCTGGCTCACTGAAACACTGAATCTGATGTTTATTAAAAAGCACTTACCTATCAATCAAATGAGTTTGATCGGGGCTCCTCAGCTCTAGTTTATGGCAGTGATAGGACACCATGATAAATCAAACACGAGGACCTTGGTTCCCTTTAAAAATCCAAAGCAATTATTGGAGAGCAGTGAATCTTTGCAGTCTAATAGTGCTCTCTGTGTTCTTTTCCAGCTTTTAAACTAATTCTTGATTGATTGCTAATTATCGGTGACGGGGCCCGTAGAGACAACTGGGCCCCTCCTTCCCTTTTTTCAACGGCGTGAGAGCAGCTATAACTTCCAAACAGTCGACTCTGCTGCTTGTACTCGCAGCTCAATAGTTTTCAAGACGTTTGAATAATCATCGTGGCCTTTTTTTCCCAATAAAGAAGGTGGATCCTCCCTACAATAAAGCACTGGAATCCCAATAACACCTGGCGGATGGTGCAATAGTCTGGGCTCAGGTAAATAGCCTTAATGATCAAAAGCGGTTTGACTGCATCATAATTTTCAGGAATATGTCCATACCAATCAGCTATTGAACTTTAACCCTGAGGCACACTATCAGAACCCCCCAGCTGCAGTTTCTCTTTCTATTGACCACAACGCTGAATCAAAAAACATGGAATTGATAACCTTCTCTCCGTAATGACAGGAGTGTCTCTTAATAGCTCACCAATTGATGTTGGCTGTTTAGATGTGATTCACTCCCTGGGCCCGCCAACAAAAGCATTAACAAAGAACATCATCGATGACAATGTATTTATTTCTTTCAAGGTCAGATCAATTGAGGTGCGGGTTTTGTCTTGGAAATCTATTTCCCCAATTTGCCCTGTACAGCAGGATCCAGGCTATAAAAGCGGAGCTGGCGAGGTGATGCTGCTCAGAGCCGATGTCCTGCTTTAAGAAGAGGCACCCTGAGGGCTTCAGGAGCTCCTGCTAGACTACTGGCTAGTGAAGGTAAGGTCATGGGATTGTGATAACGGAACATTTTGAAGGGAACTTAAGGGGTTTAGGTTAAATCGAAGTTAGAAGAAGTGCATTAATGATTCAAGGCCAGTTGATATAAATATTGCAACAACACAGGTTTTGCAAATGCAGCAGTTACGACGTGTTTTTGTGTTTTGGGGCAGGTTCATCGCAACCTGATAAGCTGTTAACGTTATTATGGAGCTGGTTTTGCCGTTGAAGCTATGGATGCTAAAGATGTCCCTAATGAAATAAAAAAGGAAGGAAACGGTCGTACCTGGATCTTATCTTCCCCAGCAAACCACCCCGGTGAACCTACAAACTTATAAAAGGCTGTGTAAGCTGTTTTTCACAGCGGACCTTTTGACTCGTCTCTGCATTGAAACCACAGGTGCATCCTAAAAGATGAATAATGGCTGCCTCAGGTGTCCTGCTTCCAGGCTCTTCCTGTTTTAGAGATGGAAGTTGGGAACCACTTTTGTGGTTTGAATCTTTTTCTTCGCTTTTGTTTAAAGATTTATTGTGACTGGTTCTGTAGTTTGTCCAGGTTAGCTTGAAAGTAATGGCTTTTACCAGTGTAGTCTTGTTTATATACAACAGATTGACATGGTATATGTGTTTTATGGAAAACAGACAGAGAGATTAAGGCATTGGCTGCAAACACATACTTTAATGTATGTGCAAAGTGCAAATATGTCAATGCTAAAATTATATTTTTCTTCCAAAATGTCCAGTCTAAGTAGATTATAGTACTGTAGCATCAATCAGTTATCTTACCAGAGCCAGAAATACTTTACTATCGCTAATATATATGTACTTTTTACAATAAGACAATATAAAGGAGAATATATGCAGTAAAATGTACAAGTACAAGTTGAGATGCAAATCACTGTAAGTTATTGCACTATATTTATTGAATTGAAAAGAGATATTAATGCACTGTATTCATTGTACATTGAGGTGAAGTTTGATGGCCACAGGTTGGAAATATTTCCTGCGGCGTTCTGTGGAGCAGAATCTATAAATCTCTGATGAAAGTAATCCTGAATCTGTCCAGAGGATCACAGATGAGATTGGACGTGTTGTGTATAGTGTTATGACAGTGGCAGAGGAAAAATATCGGCCCGTTCCAATCCAGAAACGGAAAAGAAAAATAATTCTTCCACTTATTTAGAACTTGTTTGTCACCAAGGAGGTTTCTTTAGCAGTAACACCGCTACCTATAATCGTTTCGATGTGTTTGTTTTGCATTTTAACTAACTTTGGCGAGAGCATAGTGTTCATTCAAGAGTTCATTTGCATATATATGGACATTTTTATTGGCTAAGTTTTATAACTTCGATATGTAGTGTAAACAATCTCAAAACCTGCCCTCACAAACTGTCTCAGCTGCAGTATTTCTAATCTCCAATGGGGGGAGCTAGTGCTCCGTGTGTGTGTGTGTGTGTGTGTGTGTGTGTGTGTGTGTGTGTGTGTGTGTGTGTGTGTGTGTGTGTGTGTGTGTGTGTGTGTGTGTGTGTGTGTACTCAGTATGTGGAGACTGTTTAACATCCTGTGCAAAGCACAAGAGGGAAATCTTGAGCACCACGGCTCACTTTCCTGTGTCTCCTGTATCTGCAGCCTTGTCTCAAAGCCTGCAACATCCTTTATGTCTGATAGTTTCGCCCCAGTCACTCAGCTCATCCTTCAGTCCGACGCTCGGCTACAGATAAGCCCGGAGCAGATCACGTCTCGCCACTGCTATAAAAACACCAGAAGTCTGACCTTGTGTGATGTGCAGCAAAAGCAGGAAGCTGATGTGAAAAAACAAACAAAAAACAAAACAAAAAAAAATGTTTTCGATGCTTCGAGCTCTTTGTCGATATGATGGCTTGTAACCACGTCCATCAAGGCAAGAGGATCGATACTTTTGCGAAATCAATTAATTGTTTTATCAATGAGCAAAAGTGTTTCAGAGGGATTATTTAAATTTCACATCCTCTCAATTAGCCCAGTGCAAGCCACATAATAGCTCTTTGTCCTTCCTCTACGTGCTTTTGCTTCCGCCCATTTAGGAGATGGTGCCTGCATGGTTCAATTTTTTATATATATATATATATATATATATATGTCAGAACCTTATGCGATCACACTCTAAGCTAACTGGTTCAATTAAAGGAACATTCTACTAAATCCATACGTCGTAATAGCCTCCTGGAGGTAGAGGTTTTAATGGATGTCCGTATCTGCCGCGATTGATCTCCGAGGTCCATGACCTACTGTATGCATTTACTTAAATTTGAAATTTGTCCCTCGGGAAGCGTCGGTGACACAACGAACAACTTGAAACCTTGGCTGGTGAGGTGTTCCCTCGCAGCGATGGCACTGAATCCGTTCGCTTTGTTTTCTCACACGCATTAGAAAACTGATCAAGGTGAGCCGACTGTCAACGCTGTGCCTGCAATTAATTTCTTATTTCACACCAGTAAGATAAAATCAATAGAAGGCGGCGACATACTCGCGTGCAGGCACCACACTGCTTAGCAAGTTCAACATGTCTGTGTGTTCTTCAGCTCCGTGCTATTGGTTTATTGACTGGGGGGAACGGGAAAGCAAACAACTGCCTCGCCACCGTTATTGCTTCTAACCCCCTCTCACTATGCACTTAGTGCTGCCTTGCTGCACTTCTCCAATATACTTCACACGTCTCGTTTCTGCAGGAGCAGGTGGACGGACGCTGTCCCTCCACTGCCTTGTAAACAGCTTTCCACCCCTCGCCCCCTTCAGATGACTGGGTGGCGGCCGGGTGGTCGTCGCGGGGTGGGGGGGGTTAAGGTTGACCGACACTGCGCCGCGTTTGTCTGCCCCACTTCATTTCATCCCAGACAGGCTGCGGGGGCTGCAGGTTGTGGCGCAGGGGGCAGCTGAGTCAGAGTTAATGACAAGGCTTTGTTTGTAGCCCGGTCTCTCGTCGGGGCAGACCCGAGCCAGACAATGGCCGGGGTCACAGGTCCTCTGAGACCCAGGGTGAGAGGGCTAATGGGTCAGTATTGAGCCAAGCGGAGCAGGTCAGCGCGGTCTGCAGCCGCCGGCTCAGATGGTTCTGACGCAGCCTCGGCCAGTTTGTCTGTGTTTTTTTTTTTTTTTTTTTTTTTTCCAGACAGGAGGCTATTTTAATGATCCGCAGCCTTTGACATACAGTTTTTTCTCTTCTCACTGATGTTGTTTGTGCCTAAGCTGAAACTTAAGGCAACCTCTTAGGGGTCGAGGTTTCAGGTATGAACAGTAAATCGGGGAGCGGCCCTTCTGGGTCCGAGATCACCCGCGCTACATTCACATTTGTCCAGTTTGAAGCTGAACACAGCGACCAGGATGAATAAACATCCTTGTTTAAATTTACGTACACCTGGAAAAAAAAAAAAAAACGTCATTTCTGGACCAAACTCAAACAGGATGCAGCGGCTGTTTGCTCCAGAGCAGGTACTTTTTACCATAGATGTGGATTGACAACACCTTTACTTAGTGATTTTCCTGGATCTGGCGTCCTCACGGTTAAATCAACACCGGCCGCGTTTCTGTGCATATTCCTCGACCGTGACTCTTTTAGGCTTCACTGACCAATATCCTCCTTTGTTGGACTTTTTAATTTTGATCTCCTGTCCCACCCCCCACTCACCGTCCTCCCCATTAAGCGCGACCAACTCGGCACATGCGGCTCTGGCTTATCCAGCCGTGGCATTGACCTCTCATCTTCGTACTGACCCACTGTTTCCCATGACCTCTGGCCTTTCGGGATCAAGCCTTCAGCCGTCTGAACCTCCTCCTCCTCCTCCCCCCTCCTCCTCCACCTGGCTCCTATCTCCACCCTTCAGATGCTCCAGATGGATTACTCTTTGCTCAGGGATTACATTGTTGTCTCGACACACAGGATACGCGACGCTCCAGACCAGAGCGGCAGCTCCGGCTACCAAATTATCTTTGTGATTATTTTCCTATCACCCCCTGAATTGGCCAGCTTCCTTTGAATTTCAATTGTCCCCTTTCACTTCAGAATAATAAACTACAGACGCCGCGGGAACTTTCTCTTCCCGTCTCCCTTTCCCTCTCTCTCTCTCTCCCTCTCTCTCTCTCTCTCTGGCTGTGGCTCACAGAACTCGTTGTCCTCATTCCACAGCCTGGTTTTGATACATAGTGTCCTGATAGTTTGCTGGGGGAGAATCTGGGTCAGCGTGGGGAGCCTGAGATAGCGCAGGCACGAGGCTGACGAAACACGTCACACGCCGCTCCACAAAGACCCGGGGAAACAATGCGGCTTTCTTTGCAAGTTTCGAAGAAGCGAATTCCACGCACCGTGTAACACGTAACCTCGGTGTCCGCGCATCTGCCCGAGCCCCAGAGATGCACATAACGCCGCGCGCGGCGGCGATGCGGGCCCCGGCAGGCTTTAAATAGGATGTCGCACGCTGTAGGTAATATTTGCATCCCCCGTCGAGCAGAAGTGATGCAAGAAAGTGTTCGCCTCATTAGTTTGGTTCTCATTTTGAGGGACGTGCCCATCGGTTTTGGATTAAATGTTACATCACCGAAGTCCAGATTATCTAAAAAAAATGCACGTGGGGTCGGGGAAGCATGTGATATTTTTGTCCGTGAAAATACTGAAAATGTTCATCGTTTTACTCTTCGCTTTTCAGGCCGTTGTGTTTTAAAGCGTTTTTTCTTTCTTTCTTTCTTTCTTTCTTTTTTTTTGTAATTTTCCTGTTAAGTGGTGCTTGCCCCTCGGAGCTGAGTGGACTTTGGTCCGGCTGAAGCGTTCCTGATCCCTGCTGAACGGAGAGAGCTATAGGGAGGGAGGGAGGGAGGGAGAGAACGAGCTGCGAGGGAGGAGGGGGAAGGCAAGAACAAGAGAGGAAGTGAGTGTTCATTACAAAGTGCGCTTCTCGTTGTGGGCATGCCCAGTAGAGTTCGCCTTGCAGCCCGAAATCCAGCCTCTAAATTTGAACAGGAGGGATACGAGGTGACTGAGCAGACTTTTGTTGCTGCTCTCTTTCTCTTTTCTCTCCCTCTTTTCTCCCCCCTCTCTCCTCGCTCTCCCCCGTAATGTTATTTTTTCCCCTCCTCACCCAGTAGTAAGAGCGTGGAGAGAGATTTTTTTTCTTTCTTTTTTTTTTCTCTTTTTTTGCCATGGAAGAGCAAGAGGAGGTGCAGAATTTCAGCTGGTGCAAAAGACAACAAGGGGGAAGTAAAGAAAAATAAGAAGAGGAGGAGGAGGAGGAGGAGGAGGAGGAAAAAGGCAAGAGAGAGAAAGACTTCAACCCCCCCCACACACACACCCCCCCCCCTCCATCTTCCTCTTCCTCACTCCCTCCTCCGCCAACGACTTTTACCTCAGAAAGAGCGGAGGGACCAACTTCAAAAGGCAGTCAGGAGGGAGCTGGAGTGTGAAACGTGAGGAGAGAAGCAAGATGAGAGGCTGACCGGCTCTGCTGTGTTTGCTCTGCTGTCCAGGTCAGTGCCCGGGAAACACTTAACAGCAGCTCACTCTTTTTCCTTTACTTGCTTTCCTGCTTCCAGACTCCTGAGTACTTTGTGCTCGGCGTGCATCCGGCGATTTGTGCAGATCTTCTCGTGTTAAATTTCTAAATACGTGCAGTGTGTGTGGGATTGTGTTAACAAGACTGATTCACTGACTGACTGACTGACAGGCTGAGCACCGGCTCCTCTCAGCTCCATCCGACCGGTGTCATCCACAGCTGAGTGAAAGTAGTAAAAAACTCCAGCTGCCCTCCTTTTTTCAGCACCGCACCAGCGTGTGCGCCGCTTCAGTCGGCCGGCTCGGACGTCCACCCACCAACCCCCCCGGCGCGTGGTCGCCGGGCGGACGGCAAACTAGCCAGAGAAAGCCCCGGCCCACGTGGTCACGGCGAAAGGGAGAAATCACAGGGACGCGCTGTAGGCTGGGCTCTCGCGCTCGCTCACGTGCCGAGTGTCTGACGGGGCTGTGGGACAGGTACAAAGACGTGATTGATTTTTTTTTTTTTTTTTTTTGCGTCCTGCGCTCAGGAACGAGCGGTGGACGCATGAGGAGCTGGTGACGTGTGCTCCCTCAAATTGCATCCCCTGTTTTAATTGCAGCAATTACAACGTCTGAAATGTATGCATGCTTTTAAATAGTGCAGTTAACCACTTCCGTCCTGTAATTATTTTTTACCTTTTCCACAACTTAAACTGGACTATCGATTATCCGTTTTTTTTTTTTTTAATTATGATTATTATGTTGATTCCAGCAGTGCGGTTATCGACCATTATTTAACTCTTGTGAGAGCTGTCAGGCAGCTCACCTGTCTCTGACTCGTCCTCTGTCCGAGGCTCTCCCCCCACCCCATCCCGCCCCCCACCCCCGGAGGGTCTGTCCCATTAGCTATCCCAGCATGCCTTGCCACTGACAACCAAGTGTCAGCAGTGGCCTCCCAGGAGACTTTGTTGTTGACAGGTTTATTATTCCTGAGCTGTGGGGCACATAACAGACACTATGGCACTGAAGCAGGACAGAGAGGGACTTTTGTATTTATAGCTCATTATTATCACTATTATATATATATATATTCTCAGTGTGTCTCTGCTGCACTTTGTGCGTCTTTTTGCCTTTACTGAAACCAAACTATTGCATAATAATATACATATTATATATATATTATTATGTGTACTATGTATAGACCTATAACAAGTAGTGAACAAATACAAAATGTCAGTTTCTAACTAGTAAAATATCATTTGTGGTCGGTCCATTCATCCCCAGCCCCACGCGCTCGGTCATGATAACCAGTTCCCTGTTGTGTTTACAGTAGTAGCGGCTGTTGTCGTCATCTCTGGCATACCACACATACTGTAGCTGACCCTCTCCGCCTCATGCTTCTAATGGTTTCAGTGGGAGTTGCCCTCAGCCTCCCAGTTTCGTACTCACGCGCAAGACTCTGCACTGGTTTCATTAACGCGCCCCTACGACTACTCTAAAGTCCTCAGTTTGATCTGTTATTCATTATTATGATATAAGGGTCGGACGTTTTAGTGTTACATTGTGTCTGATGGACAAATGAAAATGAGCATTTTTTTCCTGTTAATTAAGACAGATACTTTAAGATAATTTTTCACTAGCCACAAGCAAACAAAAGACTTCTATGCCACAAAGCAAACCTGCTGTAACAGGTTGCGGACGCAGCATGTCAAAGTTGTTAGCGGGCTGTTTTCATGTCGAGCGTTTACAATGCCGTCCTTTTAGCCGCCTGGCGAGCCGCCTCCAGCGTTCAGTCCCTTTTAGCTGCTTTTGGTCTCCACCGGCTCCTTGGGGCTAAAGGCCCTGCCCTGCTCACCGGCTCGTCCTCACACTGTGCGTGAGACCAAAAACGCTGAAGTCGTGGTCGCGCGTTCGGCTGGTTATGAACAACCGCTTTCATGTCGTCGCGCTCTCTTCTTGTTGATGCACGTTGTCAGTGTGAAATGTTGCTTATGGCCTTGAGAATTGTTCAGCTATGACAAGTTAGCTCAATTTAAAGGGAAATTCCAAACGCGCACGCAGAGATCAATTCATTTGTCATGGTACGGATCACTTGTGTACTCTTGTTTTCTGGGAGCGTACAATACTGAGGGTTTGAAAGAGGAGGAGGCATTAAAAGACACACATTATAGAAAGTGTAGGATCGGGGATTACTGTTGTTTCTTTCTTTTATTTAGACATCTGCGTTTAAGACTAAACACACGCATTGCTCCGGACAAAGAGGCGTCAGCAGCGTCGGCCCTTCACAGCGGCAGCGTTGTGGCTCCATACGGAGCGACTCAGAAAGCTGTTGAGGCGGCTTAAACCAGAACCACCAGGAGTTCATTTATTTAACTGGCAGGATGACTCCCTTCCTCCCGGGAGACCGGGTTCCCAGGCGCTCCAGCCCGGGTCCCACCCCCCGATGGCCGCATCTGAGGCTCCGTTATCCATCACGCAGCGGGCGGCCATGTTTTCTGAAAGGGGCTGTGAACTTGTTACCTCCCTCGGTCCGCCTGTCTGAATGTCAAACTCATTTCTCTTTTTCTGGTGCCCCCTCTCCGCGGCCTTCCCCTTCCCAGGATCGCGGGCGCATTCAAGTAATTGGCCCGCATTCAGCGCGACCAGGTCTGCCAGTGCGGCCTCTGAATAGAGATATCAAGTTTGGAGCCACATTTTCCCTCTGACCTCCCTTTCACAGCTCCTTCCTCCCCCCCCTCCGAGGTCGGGACGGGTCATCATCATGACTCCTGCCTCTCAGCACAATGACACGACATCCATGGTACATTATCTACAGTGGGTCAGCCGGCCCGGAGCTCTGTCTATAGACTATTCTTCCCTGCTCCGTTGTCTCTGGGATCTCTGGATCCAGCCTGTTCGACATGGCACACATTCAAAATGGCAACCTCAAGGGGCTTTTATTCCTCCGGCAGAATTCAATCACTTTTCTCCCGTCTTTTTGCCTCTCTGCTGAGTTATTCAGAGTTTAATGAGGGAGGGAAGATAAAGGCAAGCTTATGGTTTGCCGGATGATGAAGAGGCTGCCTTTTTGTTTCTGTTGGAGGAGCCACACAGCGAGCGTTCATGTGAAATGAGTTTTTTTTTTTTTTTTTTTCTCCTCCTAACAGGGGGGGGGGAGGTGATTGAGATGTCTGAGAAAGAGCCAGGGAGTCTGGAAAAGCAAGGGGTCATTGAAGTGTCAGAGGAGCTGCAGCTCTTCAAATCTTCCTCTTCAGATGCAGCCCGAGTCGCAGGGGCTGGACCGAGAAGGGGGGATCTTTGTCAGGGGCAACGTAAAGAGGTTTAGTCCGCTCCCGAGGTATTATCAAACATTAAAGCACCGGTTTGAACGCAGGCATCAAACAGCTATGCGCCTCTACACCTCCAGCGCCGTGCATCATTTTAATGACTGCACAGGATTATCCCCCTTATATAAGAGAGTGGGCGGTTTTGGAGATGGCTCCTGACGGTGTGGGAGGGTATCAGATGGGACCTGAGGAAGTGCCAGGCCGATACTGGGCGACGGGGCTGTTGTTGCGAGGGTTCGGTGCGGGTCAAAGTCCATTACTATGTATCAGCTGTCAGGAAGCGTGTTTGCTTTGCCGGCCGCACGGGCGTCAGCAGCGACGCAGGGTTCTTCTCTCTGACATCAGAAACAGCGATCGGAGGGAGGGAGGGAGGTGGGAGAGTTCAGATGGCTTACACACTTCATCTCTCTCTCTCTCTCACACACACACACACACACACACACGCATGCATGCAGAGACAAAAAAACGCAGCACTGTCACAGAGGTCAGAACTGGTCTATCTCTCTGGAGCTGTTTGTTACTTTCGCCTCGAGCGGTTGTAGCAGCCAGCTGCCGTGGACGTGGTGTTCCAAAGGGGGAAAAAAAAAGAAATCCGTTTTCGTGGTAGACGAGGACAGTTTCAGCACAACCTCAGAGGGGTTCTGACAGGTGAATCAGGTCTAAAGGTACACAGATTATTATCAGCACGTAATTACAGGGCTGTGTGCGAACCCGCACAGTCAGATTTCTAAATAATAATAAGAACAAATCGAATTAAGCTTTAAATATAAAATCTGTAAAAGTTCAAACCCCAGCACTCGGTTACACAAACTTTACAAATTGTCCACCAAGTAAAACACATAAAAAGTTTATTAAAACAAGGCTGTAAATATTTAAAGCTCAAGCACTTAAAGCTGATAAAAGACTAAAGATCTGTTACAAGTTCATTGCATAAATGTATTAATTTGTCTCTAAAGCAGGTTTTACTTCTATACATTAAAAAAGATAAAAAATAATAGAAATCTAAATTGATATATAACTGTAACAAGGTGAAAATAGAATATTTATTTTTTTCTGTTTCGTGTGTTTCAAAGTAAGAGCGCGTATGAGGACGTTGCTGTTTATTCTGCCTGTTGTTTCCCTGGATAGACCAGACTAAAAACTAACTTTACTCTGACGTGATTTTTGACGTGAGAAAACAAGGCTCGTCTGCAGAAATCTCTGCACGCGTTATCAGAGTAACGTTAGCTAGTAGCTAAGTATTCCGTGATTATATGTAATTATTTTTAGTGTTTTATTCTGCGGTCATGTCCTCTTCACTGAGGACATGAAAAAAATAAATGTTTTTTTTAATCCATTCCCGACCCCGATAGAGAAAACTTTCCTTGAATTTAAATTTTTGAATTTTAAAACGAAATGCAAATAACCACTGATTTTTTGTTTTTTAATATCCTACTCTAAGCTTGGCGCTAATTTATGATTCATGCTACAAACAAAGCTTTAAACTGTGAACCTTTCGAAAAAAACAATAACAAATGAAAAGCTGAGCTCCAGAAATGGTGGCGTTACGTAGATCAATACACTGAGGGCCTTGCCCCCTCCTGCTCTGTTATAAATCTGATCTGAGCTCGGTGGCTAATGGTAGCCCTCTTAAGCTTCACATTGTTTCCTAAGTAGCATTTCTGAGTTGGTTCTCTTACTTAATTACTTCATCTACTCAGTTTTAGTCAGAACAGATTGGGTCATTCCCATTTCTAGTCATTGTTTTCTGTCTGTGTGTGTCAGTAGAAGGTGAAGCCTTGTTTAAATTCTTAAACAAACAACACATTGAGTCTGTACTTTGAAACAGTCCTGATACAAGTTTTATTCTGAGGCCGAGCATTGACCGTTTTATTTATTGTTTCCAACTATTATATATTAACTGTATATTAATTTTACATGTCACAGTAAGTGTTGAGAGTAAATGTTTTGCCTGATCTTATGGTGATTTGTACATTAAAATGTGACGGTGGTAAGATTTGCAACCAACACTGACAAAAGCTTTGCTGTGTCCAGTGCTTGTGGCTCGTGTTGGCATTGTGCGTGTCCACTTGAGTTTTACTGAAGTATGTTTTTATGAGCTAAAATTTATAGTCGTCATATAATCATAGAAAGCCTGGATAGCAAACTCATTTATCTTTTAAGAGAGGATAATTGGATTGGCCCTTTACAGGCCAGATCTGAGTATTTCTCAGCCCAAGATCAAAATGAATCCGTATAAAAGCTGAATTGTGTATAGCCACTGCGCCGAGGGCGCCAATGGAATAAGACCGCAAGCTGTTAAATTTAGCAAATGAATTAAACGCAATTTGGTAATTTGAGAGCATAAATAATTTAATTAAAGGCAAGGAGTCAAGCAATCTCGGCTACAAACGTCTAAACAAAGTCAGCAGGCTCGGTTTATGAAGCCGTAAATTGAACAAATGTTCTAATTCGTGTAATTTCGCCGGTGATTTGTGAGCACCGCTCCCTGCGTGACGTACTCTCCGTGGCTCTGAACAAATTAGCCGTGATCCCCCGCGCTTCATTCTTCTCGGAGATGACCTGTCAGGCCACGAGCCAAGGCTTTTCTCCTTTAATTCACTAAGTATTCGGCTTTGGGTAACGTAAACAAAGCTGACATCCGCGTAGATACTGGGGGAAAAAAAAAAACAGACGGCGATATGAAAGTTTCAGAGATAGATGGCGAGGGCTTTCGGCTAAAAGGGTGATTATTCTTGCGCTATGAGTCGAGCCTCTAAGCAGAATATAATGCTGAAGCTGTGTGCAGTGGTGGGTGCGCTTATAACCGACACTCTCTCTTTTTAACCCCCCCTCCTCCCCTCCCCTCCCCCTTTCTTCATCTCTGTCTGCCTCTTCAGCCTCCTTCCACCTGTTCTCATACCCCTCACCGTTGCGCCTCGGCGGGGGTGAGACACGCAGGTTGACAGCCTCACAGGTCTCCTCATTACGCCGTGTCTGAACCAGCGCAGATTTATAGAGATGATAAAAGCAGTCTGGAGGGTAATAATGACCATGGGCTCTGATGCAGAAGGAGGAGGAGGCGGAAGGAGGGGAGCGGCAGGGCTCTGTCTGGCTGCTCTCTCTGCCTCTGATCACTCCCTAAATGACTTTGCCTCCTGTGAAATGAAACCGCAGTGAAAGTTAGCCCCTAGTGTCGACTGTTGAATATATTCATGCATCATCTATATACGCCTTTTGCTCCGCGCTTTGCTCCTCCCAATATCATAAGTGACCTCCAGGCAGAACTCGGCAAACATTTATACGCGATGTGTCCAGTTTAATAGGTAAAAAAATGACAAGAAATGAGGCCTGTTTTAAAATTAAAGTGTACAGAATGCTAACCGAAGCCTGACCTCAACCCTCCAACCCTAAGGCTAAGTTAGGTGTGGCTGGAATTTGGCCATTATTTCACAAAAACTGAATTTTTTTTTCAGCTGTTGCGAAAAAAGGTGTTTTTTTTTGTTTGAGTTTTTACGGGACGCAAAATGAAAATTCGTGGTTTTGTGAGGAATGCGCAAAAACCACAAGTGGAGTGGAAATCTGTTGCTTCATCAACCACACACTCCTTTTATTGCATTTCTTTTTAACGTTAATTTAAAAAAAAAGTACGCAAATAAATAAAGCCCGGCCCATTCGTTCCTAGAAGTGGATGCATAAAATGATTTCTCCAAACCTCCCATATACATGTTTATTTATTTATTTATTTATTTTCTTGCTCTGCGTGCCGTGCGTTCGCGCTCTCTCCGTGAACGGAAGACAAGAGTTGAGGGGAGGAGGGGCTGCAGAGCACACGTGGAACCACTTGCCTTATCTTGCGGATCGGTCGGTAATAACACACTGCGTGGTGTGTTCACTGTTCACAGCGCTGTCCCCATCACTCTCTGTCCCTTATCGTTTTAGTTATGGATCAAGTGTCCCTCTCTGGCTCTGGCTCACTCTGGCTGTGGCCTCAGGCTGAAGGACAAAGGCTTTTTATCGCTGCTTTTATCACAGCTCCCAGCTTGGAAATTTATCAAAAATTGTCCGCCATCCACCTGCCACAACCAAACTTCTCACCTAGATGAAAATCTCTTAATATTTGCGATACTTCCGTATCTTTTTCTTAGCACCTTTAAAAGAGAGTCTTCCTTCAACAATCCACCACCCACTGAATATAAATACACGCACAGTCTGTTCCATTTCCACTGCCTTGTCCTCTTTCTAATTTTGCACTGTAACGGTTGGAGTGTGTGTGTGTGTGTGTGTGTGTGTGTGTGTGTGTGTGTGTTTCGGGGCTTTCTGGGTGTGGCTGTGACTCCATACAGTGCTCTTCTCTTCTTACTGCTCCTCTGTTCTAACCTCAACGGTCACAGCCTCCCACACCCGCCAGCAGCAGCAGCAGCAGCCGCCCCACCTTCATTCATCTGTACACCTGCTCTCCCCTGGCACTGCACTGACTTTCACCTCTCTTCCTTTGTCCCCCATCTGTGCTCTGGGGTTAACGGAGGACAGCGCCGATGCTAACGGCAGCTAGCTGCTGTGCTTGGATGGAAGGTGTTTTGTTTTTCTTTCTTCTAAAAATGTGAATCAAAATGTTCAAAACGCTAACCGTTTCGACAGTGGATGCCAAATATTTTCTCTAAAGCTGTTACATTATTAATTCTGCCAGTTTTATTTTTTTACGCGCAGATTTAAAAATAAATTAAAACATTTATAACGACAGAATAATGTGAAGCCACTATTAACTTCAAATTTTAAGCATTCTTACATCCCATTAAATACTTTACATTTCTAAAACACCTTATTTATTTGTGTTTAACAATGAAAATCGCATTTTTGGTGCACGGAAAGATTTTTTAATCTCTTTTCAGAGAATCCCAGTCGATTAATGCAACCAAACTTTATAATAACCGGTTTGTTTTTAAGGAATGCTTTTTTTTTAGTTTTTCATTCCTCGTAGTGAGAAGCTGATTAGAAATATATGTTTTGGAGGTTTTGTAAATCATTTTTTATTTATCTGATTTTTTAAAAATGCCTCTATGAGAAAGGCCACCCATGCTTGTTTTTTAATTTCAAGTGATGATTGTACAGTTCCAGGTCTGTTGTTACACTAATCACACAGTGGCAGAGACTGAACCTTAAAAACGGTTTTCAGTGTGAACAACTCTACATATACCTGTGGCTATATGTATTCATTGCAACAATGGTGACAGAACAGAGAAACATGGCAAAGGGATGGAATTTCTATAGAACTAGGGCTGAAGACATGTGAGGGGTTTAACCAGGTGCAAAGTGCTGAAGTTCTTCCTGTACTTTCCTGGCAATCAGATACGGAAATGTTGATGTGTCAAGGTTTGTCCAAGAATGTTCAGTTGGCAGGTTAGTCAGCCTCCCCTGTAACGTCACGGGCTTGACTTCAAGCCAGCTCCGAGGCGTTTTCCTGCCATCGTACCTTCGTCTCCAAGCGTCACACGGTGACCTGCGTGTTTGTCTGAGAGACCTGAGGAGATACATTTCCACTCCCGGCGAGCGAGAAATTAACAAAGTGCTCCAAACTGTGCCACTTTCGACTTGACTCGCTCACTCCTGCCTCTCTCTCTCGTCGCTCCCCGTTCCATTTTCTGCCCCATTCATATGGTAATAGGGGTCAGGAGATGAGGGGGTTCTCACGTTCAATGTGAAACTTGGCCCTTTGTGTAGCCGCGGCTCAAGCTGCCGCGACAGAGGCCAGAGGTGAAATTGAATTCAGCTGAAATTCCCCAGTGAGTCTGGCCCTGGGCTGGACTGTGTTAGGCCGGACTGGAGTGGCCTTGTTACAGGGAGCAGGGCTGCCGCTCTGTGTATGGCTAGAATTCTTGGCGTTTGGAGATTTTGGCTTTGTGCACCTGAGGCTTAGCCAGGGCCGGAGGGAACCGTGCCATTAAGCTTTGACTGGCATGTTTGTTCAAGAGACGACAGTCAAAAGTTTTGGATTTGAAGCCAGCGGTGCCAAATTTTCACCTGATTCAGGCAAAATGAAATATGATTTGAATGTTTGTGGCAGAATTACCATCATTAAAAAAAAGCTTTTCAAACATATTTTTCCAGTAAATTCGTGTTCTACTCTCACGGGTAAGTACCGGACAATTCTGCAAAACCCTAAATCACATTTTTGGATAACTGTTCTTACAGAAAAGGCTGGTGAGAAGCTTTGTTGTGTTATGCCAAAAAAAATAAAAAAATAAAAATAGATTTAAAGGTGGACTTACACTGCTACATTGAAGTGGACTAAATGCTGTGAGACTGATAATGTGTTCCAAAGATTGAGATGTCTGTAGAATAAGTTGTACCAGTCCATGAAGTGGAAGATTTGCTGATGTTCTGAAGCGTTTCTCTTCTTGGAGAACTTGTTTTTTTGTCTGTGGGCCTTGAATGTCTGTCCAACATTTTCATGTCATTTTCTTCAGCCGGCATTTGTGAGACTGAACGTATAATTGTCTAATAAGTACATCCTTTCTTAGGCTACTGAAATAGCCTAGGTGTGTTGGCACCTTGGATAACGTTTGGAGTCATGCACCCTCACCGCCGCAGGGAATTTCTAAAATTGATCAGAGTGAAAATATTAACAGTAGGGCAGCACCTACTCAAACCGCTTGTTTCCACCACAGATTGATTCAGCTGATACTTTGTACATGCTGCTGGCTGACACGACAATCTGAATGTTCATCGTTGGACTGAATTAATCCATCATTTCCCCGTACTTTCCTGGGCAGCGCGCTCCACCTCTCACTCATGTTTCAACAAGTCACCCCCCCTTGTGATGTTCTCGAACGTGGAGACTTCTTCTACGTATAGAGATCCGTTCCCTGATCAACGGTCTAAGGCCGCCGGTGGTGACGCAGGTAGCTGCCCTGCAGGATTACCTTGTGGTTGCTTAGAAGTTTCTGGGTTTTCTGTTCTTGCTCAACAGTAAGACGACTTGCCAAAAGATTTTTTTTTTTTATCACTATTAGTCATTTGCACTTAAAATAAATGAAAAGATAAGGCTCAGGTTCAAAATTAAAGCCCTGATTTTAAGCAGTATGAAGCGAACGTCATTGCCAGTTTTACAGACTTATACGCTTTGAAGGAAAAAGACCTTGGGTCTGTCAGCTCACCAATATAATGACCCAAGGCACAGGTTGGGTAACATTTAAAAAGGACCTTCGAAGAAAGGGCCTTCAGAAAAACAAACCCCCTGTAAAATATCACTGAAATGAGTTAAAGTTAAAATTGCTCCGGTCGGTAAAAGCAACAATCGATTTGTACGTGGAAAGCTATGAGATACATTTTCCTTTATGTCTTATGTTCCTCAGACTCACTCTACTCTTCCAAACTGACCTTCGGAAACACTTGTTCCGATTCAGGAAATTCAGAAAATACTTTGATGCAGCGGCGAGACCAGCCGCTGATTGGAGAAATACCTCATTGGATTACATACTTGTAATTTAGAGCTCGAAAGGAGCTTGTCCTTTCTGAGTTAGACCTCTAATGTTACCCTCAGGCTCCATCCAACGCGACCTGGTAAACATGATTAAACACTTTGCCATGCCCTGCAATCACGGGCAATTTTCATGAATTATGTCATAATTATGCATCTCAATTCATATCCAGTTTGTTATTCTTTTTGCCCTTGCCTGAAAAAGACAAATTACATGTGAAATCTCAAGCCGAGTAACTGTGCAAGAGTAATCACATACTGAAGGTTGCGGGTAGATAACTCTAAGGTAATTTTGGGAATGACCTCGTTAAACTAGCGGCGGATTTTTTATGAATAGACTCCCGTTTTGTTTGTGTAACCTTGTGTGGCAGCGGGGGCCTCTTCTCCTCATAAAGACATGAATCCAGCCCCGCCATCCCTCCTTCAAAAACCTATATTTGTGTCCTTGGGGCCTTCTGCAAACATGAGCCAGAACCGAATTTGTCACATTTATTTTAGTAACACAAACAAAAACGCGGGTTGCAGTCGCGCAGGAAAGAGTCTGACGGCAGGCCAGCCTTTCGCTGATGTTAATTGCGGCAAAAGTTTTCGAGCCCCCGCCGCAGATGTGTACATATTTCTTAAGCGGTTACTCCACTTAACTATAACACCTTTTCCTGTTCAGTGTCCTGTTTCAGGAAAGACAAAGAAGCGAGAGGTGCTATTTTTCAAAGTGCTTTCAACATCCACCCACAGCAGTAATTCTGGGAAAGAGGAGACGGCCAGTTCCAGCTGCACTAATGTTGTTGAAGTCCTCCGAGAGAGCAGCAACATGGCCTCAGACTGATAAAAAAAAAAAAAAAGACCACAGAGAAAATTCATAGGCGCCTTGCATCATAACTCAATTATATTTGTTTATTTCTTAGTAAAGGGAGTTATGATGTGAGCAGAATCCATCAAGCCTCTCAAGGCATTCCTGAGAGACACGCACACTCGTATACTTTATATATTAGGTATCAGTGAGAGGAGGGGGGGGTGTGGAAGGTTCACGTAGTTCAAACGAAAATCCTGTTTACAGTACGAGCCGGTGTTTTGCATAGGAGGAGCCCGCGCTACCTGCGACTCAAATGTATTTACACTGGTATGGTGCGGCGGGGAGTATGGAAACAATTACAGAGCGCTCACATTTTGGCTCCAGGTGGAAAGAAAAGTAAACCGGCGCTATTGTTCAATATGGTCACACTTCTGCGAATCCCGAACGAGGCAGGGGAGCAGATGTATGAAGGACTGTTCCGCCACCAGCGCCAGCATGGGTTTGAAAATACATGGCTGTTGATGCTGATTAGATTATGAAAAGCAATCCAGTCCATCCTGGAAATGATTATTTGAATGTGCTTATTATTTGGTCGCGAGGGGAGAGCAGCAGACGCAGAGCAGCGTTACCCTGAGAATGGTTTTGAAGTGGCTACCAGGCAAATATAATACGTTCAATGATATCTTGCCTTTTAGTTCTGTTTTTTTCCCCCACCTGGGAAATATTTATTTGTTTGGCTGCGGTAGGGTCTGTCCACCGTGATCAGATAACCCGATCTGCGTGCATTGCTGTGGTAACCGCATAGGCGTAAGTGAACGCGTAGCTGCGCTAGCGGCAGCTTTAAATCATCTTGGTCCTGTTAGGTTAAACCAGCTTCTCCTGTTTTTTTTTTTTTTTTTTGTTTGTTTGTTTTTTTCCTGGATAAAAGTCTCCAACAGAACATTTCTTTTTTTCCAGCATCTGTCCACGGCTGTTACTATTCATGTTGGCCACTTTATGGACCTTTATGTTGTCGTCCCACATCATGTTCGTGTCAGTGATGGAAAAGATACTTTGCGAGTGCGAAAGCATCTGAACTGGGAGTCATCAGTAGAAATCAATTTGGGCTAAATTTAAAATCAACCTGGCTATGCCAGGAAATGCAGTTGAGTAAAGCAGTCTAAACATGGCCTATGGACTCTGGGAACTCTCAGTGGCCTAAGTAGTGTTTATGTCCGAGCCGTGGTCAGTGGCCCCAAAAAACCTTCACTATATTCATCAGGACAGAGAAGCTGCAACACACATAAACAGCAGTGAGCATGTAAAAGCTGTTGTCTGCAGTCATAGACCATGAAAACATTAGCAATAAGAAGCCAAAGAGCCGCACAGAGGTGAACAATTTAACTTGCACCTAAAAACGATACACTGATTTTCTTGCCAACAAATTTCAAATTGGCAGGTTTTCAGTATTTTAACAGTAATATGTAATGATTTGTGCGTGTTTTAACATTTCAACGGCACTATGTAATGGCTTGGCTTGTTGAATTGGATCAAGGTGTAGTTCAGATGAACAGCTTCCCACACAAGTATTAAGCAAGAAACCGTAACGCCTGGTCAGGGCTATAATGTGTAACTTGTGATCAGAATCTGGTGTTTGGCAAAGATCGTCCTGATATATGTGACAGCAGTCTGACATGTGGATAATGGAGGGAGATGGATTTCTTTACCCTTGAATGCTGGAGTGGTACCAAGGACCACAGACCATGTAGGTTTTGTCATGAGGAGGGTCAGAGGTGGCCTGTGACAGCCCAGGGTGGCCGGTTTAGATTTGTCCTCAAATTGGGCACTTTAATATTGAGAGGTTAGGGGTTAGGGTTAGTTTTTTTTTTTTTTTAACAGATTTAACAATCGAAGGTTTGCACAAATGCTTTCAAATACTCATTAAAATCATATATCAAATGCTGCATTAAGTTTTAGTAACATTTCGGTTATGTTATTGATTATGTAAAGTTGGTACATTTATCACAGCAGCACATACTTAACATCAGATGCGGATTTATTGCTCAATTAGTGGAATTACAGTTGCCTGTTTCATACGTCCATTGTCTTTCATATTATTTTGTGTTCTCTGCTCGTCTTTAGATACTACATTGGAACTGACTAAACCCCGTGTGCATACATATAAACAAAATGTTGGTTCAAGCCTGACCTTGTGACGACGCAAGATAAAAGATTAACTACGTTTCTGGGATCGAAGTGGAAGTGTGAGGTTTGTTTCAAATTACACAGGAGGCTGGAAGCATTTATCTGGCCATTGAATAGCCTATTTAGTTTCTTGTTCATCAAACTTGCCCGTAGTTGCCTGAGTGGTTCACGTGCGCTTCAGGCTGACTGGACACATGATTGACAGCTGGTAATGAATTGTGGAGAAATGTGAGAGTCCAGCGCAGCAAGAGGAAGTGCAATGAAAGGGAGATAGGCGAATGAGATTGCAGTAAATTAAAGCAGAGCGAGGGAGGGCGGGTAAGTAGACTATCCCCAAGACTACTTTATTTCATGGTGTAAAAATGACTGCTTCTCACCACAAACTATCACCCTGTGTGACAGGTAATTATTTTGGTGGCCGGGAGACCTTCGCAAAGCCTCCCCGCCAACCCATCTCAGGGGGCCATCTGTGCTCAGCTACCCCCAGATAAGCGAGAGAAATGTCGGGCAGCCACGCTGTGACGCGAGGGGTCTCGCCTGGCACTTTAGATCCTGGAGGCTGGGGCTCCACCCGGACTCTGCACATAATGGCATAAAGGGTTTTAGGAGGGTGTGGCGGACAGCAGGGAGCTTTAGGAGAGGTCGGATCCAGGTGGCGTGTTTCTTCAGATTACAAAATCTGGGGAAAAGCACCGGCTCTGAAATGCAGATTTGTGTCGCGGGTGCAGGTTTAATCTTGTCCACGGCGCCGGCGTTGCGTGACAAAACCTTAGACGGGTCATATTTATGTTTTGTTGCAAAAACTAAATTCACACATATGCACCGAGTGGAATCTTGTCATGTTCAGAAAAGACCATTTATTAATTTTTATTTTTTTATTTTTTAGATGCCACTTACATTAAAATTCAGTATGTTTGGCATTCAGTCTGGCACTTCACCTTCTAGAGGACTAGAAACACTTGAAGTCTTTTATGCAAGGCTCAAGTGGTGATTCAGTAAAGGTGTGCATGTATGGCATTCATACCAGGGACTATATGGAGCATCTTTTAGGGTTCTCTGCTTAGTATCAAGTAAAGATGGCTATTGAGGACGAAAAAAAAGTTATCTTTGATGACTTAATTCGATAAGTGTTGGTGAAGGGAGACAGGAAGTGATGGGGTGAAAGAGAGAGGATGACGTGCTGCAGCACGGAGGCTCAACTCCATACCCCAAAACTGGAGATCTTAACATGGAGGTCTATATGGACTGGCCAACTTGCTCCACCGATAAGCGTTGTGTGGACGAAAGGCTGGTCTAGATTGGCTCCTTTAAGACTTGATTGTGCCCACATGTGTCTGGCGTGGAGCTGAATTTGTTTGCAACAAAGTGGTTGTGATTGGTTGCATGACAGTTCACTTGGGTGCAGAGGTATTTTTTTCTCTGCACTGGCTGAAACATCCCTATAATGGAATCCAAATGACGTGCTAGAATACTATTCTCATATGAAAGATTATTATATATATAAGAATATATATTATCAAACCACTAGTGGCCTTTCAAGGAACTGTAGTTTATGGTGCTTCCACGCTGGCTTCATTTATCAACCATGCAGCTTGATTCATACATGAAATTCTAGGCTGAGGTCATATGTTTGATGTAATTTTTAAAGTGCGCAGATTATGTATAGCGCATTAACGTTTTCCTTTATTTGTGTTGGCCTTTAAATACTGGCCTTACAGGAATGTGAGCTGGGTGCAGACATGCTTCGACGCCTGCAGCTGGCCTCTTTTCTTTTTTTTTTTCTTATAGTATTGACTGTTCGGCACAGCCAGGAGCAGGTCAACGCTGCGTTGAGTCAGCACTCGGTGGTCACCTCAGTGGTTTCTCATGCTAATAGCTGCAGCGCCTCAGTCACCTCGCTAGAAGACGAAAGTTTCTGATGACCAAAAACAAAAAAAAAGAAAAGAAAAAAAACCCACAGACGAAGGCTGAAATTTAAAGGTTGCAAGTGCAAGACACGCGAAAGAGATTATCATCTGACATTTGAAAGTCAGAAGTTGAAACTACTTCTCGGGATTTTCCGAAGCAGTTTGTGTCAAAAAAAAAAAAAGTAAATAGCAGATATGGCATTAGCATTTAACGTGCAGTGAAATGTTTTGTTCTGTTTTGGGGAAGGTATGTGAAATAAATCATAGTGAGTGTTTGATGGATACTGAAGTTCATCTCTAAGAGTGCAGAAACTTGACCTTAAAGCAGGTTTACATTTTCTTTTATCAAAATAGCATCCTCGCATTTCACGGTTCAGTGTCCACTTGTAAATTACGATTCCCGTTTAGCTCAGGGGCTAATTGTCTAGGAATTGGACTAAAGAGACATAATGGCAATGATAGTTCAAAACAAAAAGGGATTTCAACCTCCACTGGCATCTTCAAGACTCCCGTGGTCCTGTATGTGAGAGCAGTAATAATTAGTATTGCTCATAGTCTCATTAGCTACTATAGCCAGATCTTTTACACTTACACATATCCTCAGCAGATTTACACTTTTTATGTATTAAATGCAAACTGCAAAACACATTTTGTCAGAAAATTATTCTTCATTCATACTGACAGAGGCAGCCAGCGTCGGCAGTCCTCGTGTAGTCGTAGCAGTAGCACCCATCACATGCATCTTGGCTTTATCTGTTGCAGTTCTTCCTATAACAAGATAAGATTCTAGCTTGTGGAAATACATTTACAGTTACCTAATACTCCCAGGCGTTGTTAATGTCCTTTCATGAGCGCTACTCTCCCTCTTCACGTAGTAGTAGTCGTCGTCGTATGCTTCTTTCTGCACAGTGATCCGGTTGGTTGGTGTAGTTAGGGCGACAGAAAACAGTTCATACATGACACTGCAGGAATGAGAGGTGTCGGACGGTGTTTTCCAAAACTCTACAGTACGTAGAGTCTTCAACGTTTTTCAGGCCAAGGACCTCCTACTATATGTGTTCTGTATTAAAATCAGCCTAGTGCTATTTATAAATATATATTATCATCATTTTGCATTCAAACACACCTGACATAACTGACATAAACGTAAAGATAACGTCTTCTGCCTCCATTTATCCCTTTACTAATGCATGTTGGATTCATGTTAATGTGTATTTAAAGGAATGTAAATTTTTGGGGGAAATATATATATATATATATATATATATATATATATATATATATATATATATATATATATATATCAAATGTCTAGTCATCCAAAGATTTTGCGGACCCCACTGCAATACCCCCTGTTGAAGACCTACGTCAAATCAATCTGTGTGGTCAAATACCACTGAAAACCAGGCGAAAAACATGTAGGAAGAATTCATTTGGAGCAAAGTGTCCTTTTAATGTAAGAAACACGGCGCACATATTCAACGCACGGCAGAGGACGTAAGATACTAC
This sequence comes from Mugil cephalus, assembly GCF_022458985.1. Classification (NCBI taxonomy): domain Eukaryota; kingdom Metazoa; phylum Chordata; class Actinopteri; order Mugiliformes; family Mugilidae; genus Mugil; species Mugil cephalus. Next base: position 17,831,073 of record NC_061778.1, on the reverse strand, counting down.
TGGTGATCAACCCACCCACTCTTACTAGTCGGTAAATATTGCTGCATCTGCTGCTGCTATTGTTGCCGAGGTTAGTGTGGTTCAACTGTTGGATTGTGTACTGCCACAGAACATATAAAAAGATGAACATTATGTCTTTCTTCGCCTGAGTGTGAGCACACTCAGGCGCACAGATTTTGCTATCTTCACTGGCTTTGATGCGCACTGACTGCTGGTGAGACAGTTTAACTACAAAGACACACTGTACATGTGCATACAAAACCGAAAAAACTAAAATATGTATAGATGGAGGGATAGATAAAAATGGTTATCTTTAGTGTATGTTCTATATGATGGACGGGAATCTCATACGCAAACACCTTTTGTTTTTTAGTGTGAGGCAAACACTAACGTGCTACTGAGCTTCACCACATCAGTCAGTCAGTCAGTCAGTCAGCGTTTCATCTGCTCAGCCAGTCATGATTCAGCCAGCCAGGCAGCCACTCAGTCAGTCAGCATGGCAAGGGAGCAGCAGAGGAAAGCATAAATAAAACAACTGTACAAGTGAAGACTTTAGAAGTATCGTGCTCCTCTATTCCTCTGGGCATCCAATCTCCCTCCCTCTGTCCCTCCTTCATTTACTTATTTATTTTTTTTATCCTTTCAAACATCTTACTTTCACTGCATTTCTCCGTGTGCCTTCCTGTCTCCTCAGTCCGTTTCCCTTTTACAGTTTTCAGTGTCTGCCGTGTCTTTGCAGGTGAAAGGAAGCAAAAAACTTTCCTTTTTTTTTATAATTATTTTCTCAAATTACAAATTATTTACCCGTGAATGTAGCTTCTTATGTCGGTTTAACACCTACACATGTTTCACTGTGTCAGCGTTTCCATCCGACACAATATATTGGAAACAGCCATTTTCCTCTTTAAGTTCATAGGGTTCATTGTGTCGTTACTCCATTTTCTCCTCGACTGCCATCTCTATTTATTTTACCGCCTTCAGTGGAAAACGTCCTCTCTTGTCCGTCTGCTTGTTTCTCTCTCTCTCTCTCATACACACACACACACACACACACGCACACACACACACACACACACACACATGCACACACACTTCCTCCTGACTTCCTCTGCTGAGCCGTTAAGAAACACTGCACTGCTCTATATGTGCTTCAGCAGCAGAAGGTGCGGTATAGTGCGGCGACTATAGCAACTTATGAGTTATGGCCCTGCGAGGGAGCCTGGACCTGGAACACGCTGAGAGGAGGGGGAGTGGAGGGGGTGTCTTCCGTCAGTGGTGTACTACAGGAGGTGACAATGCATGTGTGTGTGTGTGCGTGTGTGAGGTCTGCGTATGTACGAGGTGTAACGTTACCCTGTGGAGCCTATGCTTCTGTGCCCCTGTCCTTCCCTAAGACAAATACAGCAGCGTTGATTGATTTGAGCGTGTTAATGAACAGGTGCAGGCATTTCCAGCTCATATAAGAGCCGTACATATTTACTACCTGCATCAGATTCTTTGTAATTCCAGGTAAATAACTCCAGTGGTGTTATAGTGTCATGATTTAGACAACGTTATAGCGAATATTTGATGTGAAATGTGACATTCTGTAATGAAGGTTTTACTGTAATATTGTCTGCCTGTCTTTCAACGCTGTTATTGATTTTTTTAACCCTAATTAACTCATTTTTAACCTTAATTATGTAAGTTGACACACGTACACTGGCCATCTATCAAATTGTACTTTATGAACTCAGCCTGACCACAGTTCCAGATATCAGGAAGTGATTGCAGTTCTGGTAAATACCTGTACCCTTCAGAGGGCAGTGAAACAACCTGTAGTGTAAAAACAGGAAAGAAAATCCCTGAAAAAGCAGCAGAGGAAAGCAAGACGCAACAAACGCTCAGGATTGGGCAGACGAATGGGTCTGTATTTACCATTGACTAACAGTTAATTGATTACCGTTAATTGAGCTGTGTCAGACACGACAATATTCTGGACAGTATTTGACATTGTTTGTGGTTTGTTGCATTAACAATAGCATACATTTACACAAGGCAAGCATATTTGTCCTCTCCAGTGTTAATCAGAAGTTACAAATAAACCTTTAACCCTTTAAAACTGAACGGATCGCCGAGGTTAAAGCACCCGGTTTTTGTGGCCGAGTGTGGCCAAACGCTGGAAAGTTTTGCTTCATGACATGGGTATAACTAACTCCCTTTTTACCAACCAGTATTTGAATTTTGGTTACAGTAATTCAAATACCGCAAGATTTATTCTTTATTATCTGCAGGTGATTGTTTAGATCTTAAAGCGCTAAGATACATTTCTGGAACACGGAAGGAACATTTGCAGTCATTGTGCGACTACGATGAAATCATGCGATTAAAATTAATCGCGATTAAATATTTTCATCAGTTGACAGCCCTTAGGAAGTTTGCTCTCAACTTCCAAAGTTGTACTAAAACCTAACAACATGTGGTCATCATGTTTGCATTGATGCCACCAGAAGTACTGGTTCACGTCATGGCTACTGTCAGGAATGGTGCCTCAGATGGGGTTGTGTTCATCATGGCCACCAGAAGTTGATTAGAGTCCCTTTTGTGGTAATAAACAACCTTAAGGTGGGGGTTTTCCAAGTTGTTTGGTGACATTTTTTGAAGTTTTTTAAGTTGGATAAAATTGTAGATTTTGCCAATGACCTCATCATCTGGTTTCTTACACAACGTTACTCGTTAGCTTGCTATCAAATCATATATTATTATAGTCACCCCTTGATCATAATCCATTTTTCTGACCTTAGTGGTGTTTGTATGTTTAATGTTTAATATAATAACTCTCTTTAGTTAGAAGGGTGTGTGTGCTGGACTTTGTTGGTTTTTCCTAAAAATGGCTGCTAGAGCTCGATTCTATTGAAAATGTCGGACAAAAGGTGAGCACGGTTTGACGATCTTACCGCTTCCATTCATCCGTGCCTCCCTTTATCACCCCCTCCCCACCGACCCCACTGTCCGCTCTGTCATTCCCTCCCTGCTTTTGCCTTTGTCTGGGTCCGGCCAGATCCTGGCGGACCCGCACAAAAGAATGCTGCCTGTCATGGAGAAAGAGCAAAGGTCTTTGGTCTCGGGAGGGGAGGTGGTAGTGGGGTGGGTGGGGAGCAGAGGTGGTGGTCATGTGTCAGGGTTGGAAAGGCATTGTCAAAGCTGTGGCTGTCCATTGTTGTTCCTGGGTTCGCTCCCGTTTGACGCCTACCTCGCCCATCTCCTCTGTCTCCGATTTCCTTCTTTTTCCACTTGTTTCGCTGAGAGCTTTGCGTTTTTCCGGGCCAAAGGATGGGAATGTAGAAGAGTGGAAATGGAGGCATGGAGGTGTTTGCCCATTTAGCGGCGTGGCCGGCTCAGGCTCTCGTTTTGCTCGTTGTTAATACCCCGCAGGGGTGCTGGTACCTCGGGTGGGGAGCTAACTTTGGTGTTGGTAAAGACGGATTCTCATTCAGGCTTTTCAAGATTAAGTTTGTTGTCATTTCTCATAGTTTTTGCATCTGCCAGAAACGAAATGATGTTCTTGACCAGCTCCATGACGGCGGATAAAGAAATACATCTAAACAGTGATGTTGTTTTTTTAGTGTCTGATTTGAATATCTCATTGTTTAAGTATATTTACTCCTATACCTAAGTGCTATACCTAAGGCCAGTATTAAGGTGCTTGTGCTCTGGGTTAACCCGGATTAACATCGACCAGAACAAATGGCAAAAAAAAAAAAAAAAAGATTAAAGCAATGATTTCCAACCATTGTAGCATGTAATTTAAATTCTCTGTAAAAAAAAAAAAAAAAGGATTACCTCTTTAAGCCTTTCAGGTGATTATCTTTAAATAACTGTCTGAGTGAAATATGTCAGATATGGAAGTAGGATTATGTATGTATGTGTATATATATATACATATATATATATTTCTCTAGCAGGATCCCACATCTCTACGAAACACTTAGACTTAGTGACCTTTTCCCTCTCATCCCAGTAACTTATTCAGTTGCAAAAGAAGCCAAACAAGTCTGGTTGCTTTCGGGTCACCTTGTTTCAGCTTCGTCTTCCGGATATACAATAAAGCGGAAGGCTGAACCTTTACACACTTTTCTTAGAAATCTATTAATATTATTATTTTAATTTTCACCTGTAAAAACTATCCCTAAATTCATTCAGTAGCATCTTCACAGTCGTAATGTCAAAATGAACAATCATGGGTCATTTAAACAAGAAACACTTGACACAATAAGAGATCCCCGGGTGGATGAAAATGAACCTCCATTAAATTCCCTCCATTTAAACAATTATATAATGCCCCCCCTTCATGGTGGCAAGTGAAACACACACACACACACATATATATATCTATCTATATATGCGGCACATTAAAGTCCCGTGTTCTCTGTAGACTTTGACAAGGTTAGAGTAACATGACTTCCTGCTGTCAGAGTGTGTTTGTGCAACAGTCTCTGGATTTAAAGGGTTTTGGGAAATCCTGGTCAAATGTCAGTCAGTCTGTTGTCAAATGACAGTCAGCTCTGGGAGACAAAAGTTCAAGCCCATGACTTGACTGGGGACGACAAACCAGAGTTGACAACCGACGTCAAACTGTAGCTGACCCGCTCTCCGTTTGAATGATTAGAGGAGGATTGAAACTGAGGCCATTGTCACACGTCCAGTGTATAGGAACAAATTTCCTGCCGTTGAGTAGAAGTCAAAGGTTTCAGGTTTTAATCTAGTTAAAGAGTCTCCCTCCCGTAAACTTTAGTCTGGCGCTGATGCATGCTACTTTGCTCTTCTGCGACGAAGTGTTGCTATGCAGCAGTCTGGGGACAGATTGATTATTCAGACTGAAAGCCCAGACAGCCAATTGTCTCCTCCTCTGCTTTGATTCCATGAAATGTCATTCTGACTGATGCCAGTCATGATAATTCCCTCAGTGGCACAGTAAACACTACATATTTACTGAGCTTGAATAGTCAGCACCTAAATCTGATTCAGATGCTAATACTTGTGTCAAAGTGATCTGGAGAATAACGGCCCGGCACATATTGCTGTTTACAAACAGACGACCCTTTTCTCCCCGTCTCGACTCAGATGGTAACACTTTGACTACCTCTCTTCTGCATTGTTACCAACTGTTGAACTGGAATACATTTATATAGACTATACATTACAGATGGCAAGCTCCCTATTTTCATTTCAAGTTAACAGGCAAATTCGATTTGTTTCAGTGATCCTTTTAAATGCCTCTCAGCAGAGCCAGTGCCCTGTGCGTCTGTGTTGCCGGCTCTACTGTAGTGTCTTTATTGTACCAGCAGATGGGGAAAGGAAACGTCTTTATGGGTTGAATGAGAGTGAAGTGCAGCGGCGTGGTGGGAGATGATCGCAGGCCTCAGAGACTGCTGTGGCCGCTCGCCGCTTAGCCGGTGATCGCCAGCGGAAAAAAAACTTCTGCTGGTGTGGTCGCCGTCGACACGGGCTACGTTTGAATATTTAAAAATGTCCCACAGCTTTTCATTTTTATGCAGGTTTTCAGTGGGGAAAAAAAAGTAGACTATTAATATTATTATTATTATTTGCTTTTGTTTCCAGCAGTAAAATGCGTAAATTTCTTATTAAATAAATGCAAAATTTAACACTTACTTTAAAACAATGTTAATTTTTCAAAACCACAGAAAGTGATGTTTTTAGTGTTTTATCACGTTATGTTTTTATTTGAAAAGTAAATGCAATTTAGACCAATAAAATAAATAAAACTTCATTCGATATTTTCAATTAGAAGCAGTTCAGAGAAGCTTTTATTTTTGCTTCCCCTAAACCAGGTTTCCAGAAAATGCCCTGAAACTTTTTACAGTAAAGAGCTGCTTCAAAATTGATTGTTTGACTGAAAACAGTATTGTAATTAATTGTCTTAATCTTTTTAACAAAACTAAAATGCAAGTTTACCTTTAAACGTTTCCTAATTAATATTCATTTGAAGAAACATAATTTTTTTTTATTTCAATACAAATACCCTCTTAAAAAAAAAAAACAGATTTCTTAAAATGCGTCTCGTCACCAGTTTTGAAATAACGTATGTCGCTCGTGGAGGCCAGACTTTTTGAAAACGTCGTCTTTCAGCTTGTGATTTCAGTGACGGGACGAGCCGTCATAGGTAGATGATTTAAACAGCAATGGTGAGGGGGGGTGGGGGATGGGGGGAGGGGGGGGGGGGGGGGGGGGGGCGATCAGGGAGGGGAGTTTGGAATCAAGTTACTCCGGTGCTTTAGAAACGCACTATACCGCTGCAGGATAAGACACACACACACACACACACTCTCACTCTCGCTCACACTCACACACGCTCTCCCTCCCTGAGAGGAGTGTCTCCGGGAGATGATTTCCTTCCCTTCGCGTCGTCCCCCTCGCGCCCCCCCGGCCCCTCCCTCCTCTCTGCTACGCAGTGTAAACACACTGTTCCAGAGGAATGTTGGACTCCCTGACCTCCGCTGCAGTTCACTCGGTTCAGCCTGGCCGCGCTGTGCTCCGGCATCAGCAGCAGCAGCGGCGGCAGCAGCAGCAGCAGCATCAGCCCCTCACCCACTCCCCCTACCCTACCCTACCCTACCCTGCTCTGCCTCCCCCCCTCCCCCTTCAGAGCCCCTTCCCTCTCTCGCTCTACTTTCCCCGCCTCGCCTCGCTCCTTCTCCTCGTCGCACCTCTCGTCCTCTTCCTCTCCCTTTCTCCTCTTTTTTTTTTTTTCTTTCCTCTCCCTGTCCTTGTCCCTCACCACTACTCCCCAGCCCTGCCACCCCATCAAACACAACCTCTTTTATTCATCTCTCCCCTTCCTCCACATCCTTCCAGTCATTTCACGGTACAGCGGCCGACTGTTTCTGCTCCTTCATCTTCGCCTTTACGTCTGATCAACGCATGAGCGTCCGAACTCGGGCCGAGAAACCTGCGGCGGGAGCGAGAGCGGCCCTTGGAAGACACCGTTTCTGTGCGGTAACCCGTGTTCTGCAGGTAGACGCGCGAACCGCACTTGTGTTTCCTGTGTCGGATGCACGCGTCTCGGACGCCATTGTGTGGAAAGCCTCACACGCATGCACATCCCACCTCTGCACACCGCAGCCCCCCCTCCCCCCTCCCCTTCCCATGCCCCACTTTACTGCCCCCCCCCCCCCCCCCCCCCCCCCCCCCCCCACACACACACACACACACACACACACACCGACCCACCACCCTCCCCCACCCCACCTCAGCCCATAGCGGAGCGCGGTTCCTAGAAACAGGATACCGAGAGCCAGAGGCTTTAGTGTCTCCGCATGGCATGGTGTCTGAGGGAACAGAAAGAAAAAGCAAAGGGTAACAAGTGCATCCGGCCCCCTTCGTCCGTTTGATTGCCGAGGTGACAAGATGGCCAGGGCGGGCGTGCGCTGCTTGTACAGCTCTCCCCCGGCTGCGGCGCCGGCGTCGCCGTGCCCAGGTTCGGGGGGTTTAATTGCCACGGGACAGAGCAGATTATAAATACATGCAGCCGGTCATCACGGGTCAAACCGAACGCCAGCGTCTGCGGGGAATCAGAGACCGTGTATTTGTAATAGATGCTGCTTGTGCTGCAGGGGGCTACGCAGACTCAGCCCCCCTTTCCCGCCGGCGCACCAGCCAGCCAGCCAGTCAGCCGGTCGGGCTGCCAGCTAACCGGACCGGCACGGTCAGCAGGATGCCATCAGAAAAGACTGAATATAGATGCTGTATATCACCAGAGAGAGAGAGAGAGAGAGAGAGAGAGGGCGGGGGTACATGGAAGGCCTCTTGCAGGTCATGGCCGGCCATTTTTAGCAGGCAAACCCAATCCTCACACACTCAGAAGAAGAAGTGCAAACGATATTATACTTGAGAATGGAAAGCTTGATATTAATATCTTGAGAATATATGTGTGTGTGTGTGCAGACCAGTGAAAGCTTCTTGCAGTGCTGGAAGAAGGAAGCAGATCTTTTACTTAAAGCAGTCGTGCAAACCAGACTTTACTCCAGTATAAATACAGAAGAGTCCCTGAATCCCTCCTTTTAACCATCACAGTTAAAAGCACTTTTAATTAGGCACTGTATGATATGTTTTTTTTCTGATCAACAACTAATAAGTGTAACAGATGAATGCGGGAGCAGAGAAAAAGTGCGATAAGGTTCCATAATTGCAGTTAAGGGCAGTATTTGATGAACCGACCTCAAGCAAAGATTATCAGAACATAAAAGTCCAACGAGATGTAAAAATGTAAACGAAAAACAAGTCCCTCCGATGGCATCGTCCGCTTTGTTCCTAAATACGTAAAAAGTGAGAAGACAAGCTCGTCAAAGCGAATGGGGAAGTTTGGGCCAGAGAGGGTCAATTGAGGAACAAAACCAAATCCTTTTTTTTTTTTGTAGAGTCTAAATGACATTTGCTCTGAAAGAACGGGAAATGGAAATTAGGCTCGGGGATGGATGCGTCGAGATCAGACGCCCCGAAATGCGATGAAGCCTGTTCAAAACCCATATGGCGTATGACATTTAAAACTGCAAAGGAGATATACTGTTAACACATGCAGCGAGAGTAGAAGGTAGGTACTTCACCAGAATAGCTTGACTAAACACGCTGACAGCGCGGTGACGAATAACAACACTTTGTATCGGGTAGCACCGCTGGGTGCCGGGAAAAGTTTAAAAATATATGGCAAATTTTGTGCCTATTTTGTATGTGCATCTTCTTCTTCTTCTTTTTTTTTTTTTTTTTTTTTTAATCTAGCTCCGCATACGTGGCCTCTATACGGTGATGTTTGGGTCACAAGACTGTAATGCACTGAAATGGCATTTGACTGATGTAGAAACTGAAATCAAGTTACTCCGGACAACACGCGTCAACACACATCTCTCAGCGTGCACTCCAATAGTAGGACTCACACTTGACTTTGTATTGTCTGGCCATTAATGGTAAAATAAATAAATAAACGAAGAAAATAAATCCTCTGCTCTAGTGGGATACTACCACCACTACTAACGTCGAGCTTTTTTCCTGTCTGTCCTTCCTTTTTCTCCCCCCGCGTCTCGAGACAACCCTGCGCTCGCTTTTATTTGCTTACATAAATCCCAGACGCCGCGCAATCAGCCGATTGCTACACTTGTAATTATGTGTTCATTTTCACTTAGATTGTGATTCTTGCCCGCTTCGCTCGCACTGCGGCTGTGCGCACGGGAGGATCATCAATTACCCCGGAGGTGTAATTGTTGCGCGCGGATAATCAAAACGATGCTGGTGGAGGAACATGTGGCTGCCTCGCTCATTAGGCTGACAGGAAAGAGGAACTTGGCTGACCTCTGCTGGGCTCTGACAGGCAGTGTTGCAGATGTTGATCGCCGTTAATGATTTGATCCAGGATGTGCGCGTTATTTCGGAGGCTTCCTCCGGCTCTCCATTGTCAACAGATTGGCTTCGGGGATCATTAGAGTGACACTGGCTGCGCCCTGCTGCTGTCCGGCGACGAGCATCGGCTTGGCAGCCGCAAACCACCGAGTCACAATCTGTGTTAGAACGCCCACTTTCTTAGATTCCTAAATGCTCACGGATTGCAAACCCCTGTGTAAACACGTATTATTTTGACCCTGTGAATGACCAGATTTTTTTTATTTATTTATTTTTTTTTTAATGCATAATTGGATTGCAAAATGGCCAGCTATCTGGTGGCCAGAACTGAAAAACCCTAATTAAGTGCGTTTTCTAATTAGAAATTTTCATGTGGAGCCACATCGCGGACCGTAGGCCGGCATTTGAAAGGGAGCCGAATACGATCTGAACTGAGAGACTTTACCGGGGAAAGAGAAGAAGAATGAGGAAGAGAGAGAGCGAGTGAGAGAGAGAGAGAGAGAGAGAGAGAGGGAAGCAGATGGCTGGAAATATAGCCTGCTAAATTATTCATCTAGGCTGGAGTCTGGAGATAGATAGATGGATAGGAGCTGGCATGGACACTTTTATTAGGATTCCGAGAGCCGTGAGGAGAGTGGTTCAAAACACCGTGATTGCCTTTTGAGACTGAGAAAAGTAATTGCATCAGGTCTGGGAACATCTATTAGCTGGAGGAATTAAACTTAAAGTCTTAAATTAAACTCCAAAATAAAGACAGACATGCCGATACCGAACTCACGGAGCGGAATAATAAGTTTGAGCCTCGTCGGGTAGTGATCCGCCACAAACCCGTTCGGCCCGATCATAACGATATGAGGACTGAGTGATGATGCTTCAGCTGCAGTGATTTATTTCCTTGGATTGTAGAATTAATAAAAAGTGATTTGCAATCACGCTGATTATTGATCATGACAACTTTGTGGGGTTAACAGAGGGGGAAAACAAAGGAAGCTGCCCTCGACAGGCTGAAAAATGTCAAAGGGGGGGAAGCGCCCCGGTCGATCTGTTGTGGGCGTACGTAGGACGGATGTCTGCTTTGGGAACTTTTCTGGGCTTCAAGGTGTCCGGGCTGCGCAGAGGAATGGATCAAGCCGCCTATAATTCACTAGAATGTCCCATAAAATGAGAGTAACAATCCCCAATCTTAACACTGGAGAAATGCTTGCGTTGTAAAAGCTGTATTTGCCTTCCAGATATGCGGTGTTTGCTTTACCTCGCCCACGCCGATGTACACGTTGAGACAGTAAATATGAGCTCTCCGTGCTCTTTTTCTTTTTTTTGTTTTTTCTTTCTTCCTTTTAGTTTCGTGCATCATATACAGTATGACTCTTCCAGATTCGTAGACACACACAAACACAGATGCACGCACACGCTCCTGAGTGGAAGGCTCCGGGGAAATAGAGCAGAGAGGAAGCTACGTGCCTTCGCCAAGCAAGAGCTGTCTGGTGTCATGGCAACCGGTCCAGATTACCCCACCCTCCATCAGTCAGAGAGGAGAGGAGAGGAGAGGAGAGGAGACACACACAGGCTATACTCACATATATATATATATATATATTTATATATAAATATATGGAGACAGAGATGAAACTGTTACACAACCTCCTCTTCTCATTTTAGATGACCTGATATCCCAAATGATCCGCTTAAATGAGCAAAAACACTATTGTCTCCGGCTACGGCTGTAAGCTCGGAGCTGACAGGCGACCGAGGGGAGGTGGAAAGGTAGAAAGGAAGTGAGAAATAAAACGAGGAAGGAGGGAGGGACGTGGAAACGAGAGCGGCGCAGGGAGAGGTTGAGATGTGTGGAGGAGCCATAAACATATAGTAGAGCTAAATACGTCTGGGGGATATACTGTTATTAAAAGCGGTAAGGTTATCCAATGAAGAGCTTTACTGTGGGGGTGGACAGTTTGCAACGTGCTAACGCGTTTCACGCCACCGGAGTCCTGTTGAAGTGAATTTAGAGGGAGATATTATTCTCTCTCCGCGTATATGTATGTGTGTAAGTGCTGCAGCCCGAGAGGGGAGGAGGGAGATGCCGGGCAGGACGGGGAGCAGAGGCAGTGATGCATGGACAAGCTGACAGCAAGAGAGGAGAAAGAAGAGGAGAAGAGATAATATTAGAGCCTGCATGTGGGTATAAAAGTGGAGTTGGAGCTTTTTGTAGCAAAAAAAAATAAAAAATCACAAGAAGGATGGGGCGTGGAGGAGATAAATGACACCAGCAAGAGGAGAGGCGAAGAAAAAAAAAAAAGGAGAGAAGGAGGGAGGGAGTTGAGGTCATTTGAGGATATCGCCTCCTAAATTGACTGCGGCACAGCCATCGTCCACGGTTACATCAGAGCCGAGGACAAACTCGGAGTGAACCTTTCTCCCCTCGCTCTCTCCCACCTCCTCTTTGTCTCCGTCAACCTTTAGACGCTTCAAAGGCAACGTTCCACCGTTTGGTAATTAAGCAGAGTAGGCTAAGCACCTGCAACGGGGATGTATCATGTTCTGTGGACGGGACGTGACCGCCGGGCCGAGTCGACCTGCCGTTTGCTCTCTGGCTTCCTCCGTGCTGCAGGCGTTGGCAGCGACAATAGTAACGTGGTCGTAATCAGCCTCGTTAAGGTCCTCGTAGAAACTGTAAACAAGGCCAAGCGCTCGTTTGAAAGGCTGCGTCCTCCACGGAGGAGGAGTGGCCTGTCGTCGGGCATCAATTAGCATCACAGCCGTGGCCGTGACGTGCTGAATTATCAAGTGCCTCCGTCTTGAATGAAATATCCATTCAACGTCAGCGGGGCCTTTTGGCTCCAAATAGACGGGTATTGTAACAGCATTTCGCACAACCGTTGTTTATGTGGTAGAGAAATTTCATCTAAGTGCCCTGCTCCTTTCTCAATCACATAGCTTCACACATTCCTGCTGGGGCTGCATAATGGTACCTCCCTCCGTGGCTGGGCAGCTCCGCAGGAGCAGTCGGGGGTTCAGAGCCCCGTTGAAGGGCACCTTGGCTGCAGTGAATGGAGGAGTTCTAATTTACCTACCTTGCAACAGATTTTTCATCCACCTGTAACCTTCAAACGATTCCGCTCGGGTTGTTTTCTTTCAGCAATTGGCTATTTTTCTATCCGTCTATCTATCTCCACGCATTTTTCTCTGTTTTCAAGTAGCTAACAGGGAACGTATCTTTATCTCTGTCCAGATGCCTGTTTCAGTATCTCAAGTCACGGTGTCTGCCTATCCAGTCTAATATCGCTGGCCTTTATCCCAAATGTATCATTTAAAAGTCGTTGCAAGGCCAAAAGTTGCTCTGGTTTTAAAAAATCAACAGTCTTTAGAGGAACGGTTGCTGTGACAAATGTAATGGAAACACTGAAATCTAGCTTGAAACGGATAGAAGGAGAGAGTCAGCTGCCACCCTTAAGGGACTCTATCATCGATAAGAATCTAAACTTGTGAAATACATAAATGTTTCTCTTATAATACTATAAGATCTGTGTTGGCCTTGATCCCAGTGTTTTGTCTCTATATCTGTGTAACTGTAAACCTGTCTCCTAGCAGACACGCTTAACCGATTTACATCTGTTCTTAGCATTCAGTCAGTGTATGGATGCCTTATCTAGATGTTAAAGGTCAAATCCAGGAAAATGCATGTTAATACAGGTTTAAATCCGCTCCCAACCCATAGCATTCCTAGCAGATCTGCCAGGATACATCTGGAAGTGGTCCATCTCACATAGTGATCAAATCTCAGCAAGGTGTAGATGCAGTCAGGGTGGGCGGTCTCATCACCATCATTGGTTTGATGTTCTGCCACGACATGAATGTGGAATATTGTCATTATGGTGATAAATACTCACACGTTTTGGTTCAAGCACACACTCAAGGAGGGGGAGCTAAAAAACCCGATGAACTCACACCCACGGGTCACATGCGGTCTGCACAACCCAGAACGCCACCATCCTGAAAGGTGAAGGCTGGACTAGCGAAAGATTTGATAAAGGAGTGGCAGTTTACCGTTAGCCTACACATTCATCAGCAAGACAAAAGGAGGAGAGGAAAAAACGTCCTAATTCTCTGAACCGAATTGAGTTGGGTACTGGAACTACTTTGGTTGTTAATCATCTGACGCAGCACAGCACACAGGGGAAATAATTGCAAATGGACTGAAGGAAGCTCTGTCGGCCTGGGGCTTGGAAAAAGTGTGTCTGATGTGTATGAAAGTCTGCAGTGGTTACTTATGAACTTATGAACCAGGCTAGCGCGATTTTGACACAGGCTACACTCTGCTATCAGTAAGTTCCATTGTTGAAGCTGAAGTGATATGACTATGTAAAACAAACTTAACGTGCAAAAGTAAAAGTACTGATTATGTGGAGTGGCCAAGTTTCTAATCATATGCGCTATTTATTTTCTTAATTACCATTTTCATTTCATAGTCTGCTGGATAGCATTTGGTGGCGGCATATTTTGTTTTATTAATCAAAATGTGTAACTCTGTAACTATTAACTACAGCTGTCAAGTAATTGTAGTTGACTAAAGACTGCAAAAAAATATTGTTCCGTAAAGAGTTGTTGTTTGAATTTAAATGTAAATATTCAAGATGTCCTGTGCATCATTTTATATGAATCACAATATATATGAATGATGCATTATGATGTATTATTTGGTATCTTTGGAAACACTGAGGTCTGCACTAGAATTTACAACTTGACTTGATTGAAACGGATGTCTTGGTTTTGTGTATATGTCTGTGGGTTTCGATGTCCCTGCTTGAACGCTGCATGATGTGGGTTTTAGATGTGGTTACTAATGAGTACACTACAAATTAAACCCCCGAGGTGTTACTCAAGGTTCAGTAATAGGGCCACTGTTTTTTATTCTATGTATAAATTATAATCCTATTCCAACTCAGCACTGCCTTTCACATGCAAACCAGGTCCTTTCTCCAGATTAAAGAATGATTAAGGTGATCTGCAGACCCTTTTTAAACTCTTCAACAGTTTCACAATGCTGTAAACTGAGGCAATCTGATCCTTTTTTTTTTTTTCCGACACACTGCTTCAGCTACGCAACATTACATTACTTTTAGTGGAACAAACAAGAACAACATTTTATACTTGGGCACATTCTTAAATTTCTGAAAATGTGAACGTGATCTCGTCTTGTCCTCAGGGATTGGGAAGCAGACTGGGAATTACAGGCAACACCTGGCAGCAATCTGTAAGTAAATAAGTATCTTATACTCTACAAAGTTTTGTTAGACATTAGCAATGCTGGTGGTCTTGTTGGCTCTGTTACAAATTATGATTTGTTACTGAGATCGCTATCATTGGAAGTTTGAGCCACAGCATGCGTTAAGATATCCAGATTACGCAGGTGGCTCTCTGGTTTATGAAGTACTCTTATATGCACACAGTGGGCTACAGTGTCAAAAAGTAACTATTGCTGTTTAAACAAATCCACATCTGAAGATAAATTTTAAAATATAACAGAATAATTTAATGGATTATATTGCTCTGTATCATTTCAGTAGCCGACCTTCTCCTGCAAGCATAACATTTGTTGAAGAAGCACCAGTTGCAATAGCTAAAGAATTTCATTTTTGTTATGTGACAGTGAGCTAAGTAACTGCAGTGAACCTGACAATTTCACTTTTTTTTGGTTACTGCTCGTCGCGAGGACTGAGTGGACTGTGACTGAAAGCTTTGATCTATTTATTTTTTTACACCTATTAAAATGCAGTCATTTGACCTCTGTGGTCATCCTCTCCTGAAGTAGGAGGTGTTGTCAGGTGTCGAGAGTGACATAATTTGTAGAATATATAACAAGGTAGACTTCCCAAACATAGTCCAGGACTATGTCCGTGGACAAACAAGCACATTTTTCCCAGTTTGAATTTGTCTGTTGGAGAGGGTATTTACAGCTTTATTCATCCTGTTGGTGTCACATAAGTCCAGCAGAGCAACGCCCACCTTCAGCCTAAACGGGGGTCTAATTAGGCTAATAATTGAAAACAGCTGTGAGGTGTTAGCGTGGCGGTCATGTTCCATTAAGTGTTCAGGTGAGCCAGTTTGGCATCCTGAATGTAGCTCACCTACACTGAACACTGTAGTTGTTTCTGCTACCTTTGGATGTAGTTTTTCCATGAGAGTCTATGTGACCGACCCACTCTTATTATTTACAAACTTGGACATTTTTGATAAGGTTTGTCAGAAATGACGGAAGTCAATGGTAAGTTATTTTATTGTAATTCTGTTAGAAAATAGTGATATTTTCAAAGGCCCGATCCTTTCATTATGCCTTTGTATCTCCTAAATTAAATTACCTGTCCGTTGTTGCTAACCTTTTATGCCTGTGGCTTTTAGATGCCAACAGATATCTAGCAGTTATCGATGCAATACCACTAATACCAAGTAATTGATGTGATGCCAAACAGTGTACATGACTTCCCATGTCGTAACCGCGAGTTGATTATATTCATTATATGCTGCACATAAAGGACGTGTTAAACTGGATCAATCAATACTGAAAACAATGATTAGCGTGATTATTTAACACAGGGGTTTGTCTAAATGCAGAGGGCTGCTGCCTCACGAGCTGAATACTAAACAGGGCCGAGTGAAAGTTGCAGGCTCTTCAGATGTTTAGGCTGCTATCCATCACGCAATATCATTAGGGAGGCGTCGATGAGTCATTCAACAGATGGTATGGCCACCACACAGCCTTGATCTCAACATGGGGCTGTCAGCCTGGCCTAGGGATTCCTTCATACCATTTATCATGTCATTTATTACTATTAAATAAATTGTTTAGCAGATTTTGCCTCAAACTCACTTCTTAAATTAAGCAACTGAGAACTGAATAGACTTATACGATGGCACAACGAGATTACAATCCGACGTACAGTCTTGCTGAGACCCACGCTGCTCATTTCTGTGCACTGGCCGTGTTCCAGTTTACGGCATCTTACATTGCAGCACTTCAAGCAACAAAAAATGTAATTATTTTCATACGTGTCATTTGCATGGGACGCTGTCCAGTACTAGATATGTTCCAAATGTCCGCACCAGCTCTCTCTACCTTTGATGTGCCAACAGGAATCCTGTCCCTCATCAAAGAGGTCATACAGCTGTTTTGAGGAATTGAAGAGATTCCTCTCTGTCTCACTTTCCGTGTCTGTCCCTATGTAATGCAGCTGTTGGTGCTCTGCGGTCGTCACCCTATAAATACAGCAGCTGACTGATGGACCCCGCGGCAGCTGTTTGCTGTCCCACGACACGTGGACACATAGTGTCCGCACAGATGCAAACGTGCAAAAAAACTTCGCCGTGATTCTTGTTGCTGCAAAAGCGTTTCGAGGACACAACGCAAAAGCGTTTCGAGCTGTGACATTGCTAGCGCTGGTCCAGCAGAATGTCTCTTTCTTTGTGTGGAATCGTGTCCCATGTTGTGCGTATGTACGCTTCACTTGTTTTATCTTTTGCTCCACTTCTCGTGGTCTAGCGCCATTGCACAAAATCCGCCGTGCTCATTTAATTAATTGCTAGCTTCTTATTTTCTGTAGTTTTCCTTTATTTGTCCGACTGTTTCCAGACCAAGAAAGCATCCACCAGACACTGCGCTCTTGTCGCTGTGAAAAGCTGTCTGAGCTTTTCCCTCCCATGTCTGACACACATGACAGCAGAGAGTGGCAGTGAAACAATGATGCGGATGTTGAGGATCCCAGATTTATCCTCCCCATTCAGCGCTGCAGCAGCTGCACAGACATAAGGAGAGGCATCATTACAGCGAACCGAGGCCTGTTAATAGGCCCGCGACGTGGGGGGCCGGCCGTCTCCGCGCGGGGCTCACGAGAGGGGAGAGCGAGGGGAGGTCAGGGGTTAGGGAGGAGGACGAGATGTGGGAGGAGTGTTTTAGACGGGACGAGCGGGGCGGGCGGGAGAGGGAGGAATGAACGAAAATTAGTCTGCGTACAGTGTAGCATGTATTTTTATCTCTCCAAAGTGAAAGGGCTTGAGTGGATGTGGGCTTGCTTGCCAAGTTCTGCTCTGAAATGGCTGTAACCCAGCAAGCATTTAGATGATGAATAGATGTTGATATGATGGCAGCCGCGCTGAAAACCAGTGCAGGCTCAGGATCGTAATGGGAGCTGATGCAACGTCTGCATCCATCCATGACTTCCAACCTATAGAGTTAGTTCAGTTTCAAAGCACTTTGCATGAGTGCACCCGATTCAGGCTGGCATTTTCTACTAATCTCAATAAAAGATCAAGCCAGCAGTGAACCAGTCTTACTCACAACTGTGCTGTGTTAATTTTATCTGAAATGGATGATAGAAATTAGAAAGATTACCAGTGGGAAGGGAATGACCAGCAGCGCAAACCGAAAGGCAGGATCTCCTCCTCCTCCTCCTCGTCGCTCAATGAGATGAGTCGCCCATTCACTGAGCTTGTTGTTCAATTCACATTCCCACGTCAGGAACACGCTCCATATGTGACCGCTTGTCTGGTCCCTAGTATTTCTTTTGTACTGCTGTACGGTGATATTTCAAATGAACAAAAACTTGAAATAGACTTGATCCAGCAATTATTATGAGAACGGCGATCGACTCGAGAAGAGCCGTAGACGGAGGCAGATAACAACAGCACTGACAGCGGCGTGGCATTTCACCAAATAACAAGCCCGCTATCCAGTTTATGTCAAGCTAGCAATGATTCTATCGACCCGCATGACAAGATTTGGTGGCCGGTTTGCTCTGATCTCTGTAGTTACCAGTAGGGCCGCGTGTCGGCACTGATTTCCTGAATCAATCTGAGATTTGGTATCATTACGGGCTAATTCCTCTAAGTGTCCCACCCAGTTCCTCTAGGTGCACCCTTACGTCATGTTGGCACCTAAATAGTATCCTCTGGATGGTTGTTCAAATCCTTTTCTGTCTGTAAATCAGTGCTTTACAGTACTATTGAACAGTGTGTTAGTAGTTATCTGATTTTAATGGTTTCCCTCTTTTATGTCGCCAAGTGAACATTTTCACAATGAAAGCTGCAGTCTTCTGACAGTCGTATGGTCATATACCTGTTGAATAAGAGTTAATGGAGAATAATGTGTGAACAGTTTGAAGATAAAGTCTTGGCAGGTGTTAACAAAACCAACACATAGTCATCTCCTTTTCCTTCGTGCTGTTCCCTTCAGTGATCGCCACAATAAACCATCTTCTTCCATGTCGCCCTGTCCTCTCCATCCTGTCCTCTGACACCAGTTACCTTCATGTCCTCCTTCACTACATCTATAAACATCATCTTTGATCTTCTTCTAGACCTGGCAGCTCTAAACTCAGCATCCTTCCACCACTATATTCACTATCCCTCCTCTAGACATGACTTAATTTTTGAAACATCTCACTTGAGCTGTACTCCTTCCTGGTCCTCTCTATCCCGGTCACGCCCAGAAATAAAAAAACCTCAACATCTCCAGCTGCTCTGCTGCTTCCGGCTTTTTCTCTCGTCTTTTTAAAATCGTTTTAAATCACACAATAAAGAGCAGCTGATGCGGTGGCCTGTTGCACTCGTATTGTCAGCACACTCACAGACATACCTCGGAATATAAGACGCCTCATTTTCATAAATCCATACTGATGTGTGGTCTGTTTGCAGCCTGCAGTAAAAAAAACCTGCTATTAATTCTTTCTGCGAGCGCCTCGTGCGCCATCAGAAAACATCACGTGAATAAAATGAGCCAGAAAAAAAAAAGAATGTGACGACCTAACAATGCATCTCTTTTTGTCCTTGGTCCGGATCAAATGAGCAGAACTACAGGTATAAAAACACCCTAAGACAATGGTCAGGTGTCCCATATTGTACTGTCAGGCTCTTTTCTTGCTTGTTTTCGTTGCAGTTTTATGCATCTGGCAGCCTCTGCGGTTTGTGTTTGTGTGTGCGCATGTGTTATCCGAGCTTCTTCTTGACCTTCAGAAAGTAATGCCATGCCTACTCGCCGCGCTCGCGGTCCCATTGTGAGAAGTCGAGCGCTCTCTTCTGCAGAGGAAAGGTGGAGTGCTGGGCGTGGCCTGCAGACATTTTGGGAAACAACGTGATTGGCAAGGAGAATATGCACAGCTTGCACGTGTGTGTGTGTGTGCGTGCGTGCGTGTGTGTGTGTGTGCGTCTTTCTCCTGCTGGTCTGGGCCGTCTGAAGGTCATACCATCCCCATGCTCAGCTTCATGGAGAGCTGCCAATGCTGACGGCTGCTGCTGCCGCTGCACTGTGTGTCTGGCACATGCTTCCCCCACTGCAGGGCATTGATTAAGTGGCACAGCTATGCTTCACCTGCTGGAACCAGCCAATACCAATACAGCAGATGATCCAGCCAGCCAATACCAAAGCAGCAGAGGTTTGGTGAGGCTGGAGACAAACCGGCAGCCAGGAGACAAGTGTTGTTGTTTTTTTTTCACCCCCTTTTCATGAAAATAATAAAAAAAAACAACAAAGTACGAGGGTGGAGGAGAGGAAGGAGAATAAGTGTTAAAATGGAGGCTGGAGGAAAAGAGGGGCAAAAACGATGACAAAATGAAAGGAAAGGAGGAGCGGGTGAGGGTAGTAACGCAGGGGGAGATGGATGATGGGGAAAAGGGACAATGGCTGTTAAGACGGGAGATATTAAAAGAGGAAGAGGGGAAGAAAGAAAGAAAAAAATGCTTTGAAAAGTCGGGGAGAGCAGACATGAGGGGAAACGGGCGAGGAGACCGTATTTGTGATCGCACACATGCGGGAAAAACACACACACACGCAAATATTTTGAGCCTTTTCAGGGGGCTTTAATGAAGCTGTCAAGATGAAAAATGAGCTAGTCAAATCTAATAACGCCAGAAGTTGAGAGGCAAACTTTTCATGCAGAACTGTGTAGGAAAGTGGATTCAGCGTTGATGAGCGCGAGCAGAGGATAGCGTATGTACGGCATTCGCTGATCGTGTTGCTTTTAGTAAAAGTTTTGAACTGAATCACCAAAACATGGATTGATTTGATATTTAAGAGAACCGTATACAATGAAACGCTCCTTAGCGAGACACTAGAAGATCAAATTCTAACTTGGCGCTAGAAAAGGCGACGTTCTAGACATACGTAGATGCTCTCGGACTGATTGGGTCAGATATTTGAAGTGACAATGGAAAGATGATGTTACTTTGACCATATCTAATGTTTCTATGGCATTTAATCAGCATCTAATTATCACCACTAAACTTGAAGCTTCATTAATTGATTTTGAGACCACTTGGGGGCATCAGAACACTGACAAATTACTAAAGTATAAAATTGAGCTTGGGGAACATGTTAGCAAGCCATCGGTTATTCACACATCCAGCAGGGACAAAGCAGCACAAAGAATCCCGTAATTATCACCTGCAAGCATTCCCAAGATCTGATGGCTGGCAGCCGTCATGTGCTGCAGCTTTTCGTTCGTTATTGCTTAACGTTCCAGCTGCGTCGTTCAGTAAACACAAATAAAGCAAAACACAAAGACGCAAAAAAAAAACAGTACGATCATGCAACTTAGTAGAGATGTCGTAAGGACTGATACTTTGGTAACAAGCCAAAAATCTGAAAACATGACGATACTTTCTATAATAAACATTTCTGTAGATAGAGAGACTCGTGAGACAAAACCTTTGACTTGTGAAAAGACTCTAAGAGTTGTGCATATACAACCTAACACCAGTTTTATGTTTTGGTCTGCAATTTAGGACCAGTTGTTCAATTCATTGCTACAGACCAGGCGTCAGCCTCCAGGTCTGAGCGATGAAGTCCATGCAGAAGTGCAAAAAATTGCAGTTCATCGAGTGGCCACTTGAGGCTCCATCCCCATAGACCCTCATGTTAGAAAGCCCTAATTTACAGCATTATTAAACATGTTTACAGGCTGGTACAAAAATGGTTTTAGTTTCAATAGTTTATTTCACTAATCATGACGATTGTATGGGGGTTTATTTATTTATTTATTTATTTGTTTATTTTTTATTAAGGTTTAAAATTCTAAATAATTTAAGGCAATCCCCACTTTGAGTGACAGGTGGTAGCCTGAGCTAACAGATAGCGGAGAGTTGGGTGGCGTGGCCTCAACGTCCGACACGACCCCCGTATCCATAGTTGGAGTATCTGAATGTGGGCGGAGTACAGCTCATCCAGGTTTTCTGTTGTCTTATTGCGATTACAGCTTGGTACAATCTAGTAATTACAATCACTCAGCAACTCGACATAACAAATATGACGTGAGCACAGCACAGGTTTTGTGGCCACGCGCTGAATCCAAATCCAGTGCTCACATGCCATTATGTGTTAGCCAGCTAGCTACAGAGAGATTCATCCAAGGTTGAAGAAAACCAAAGTAACAACTTTGAGGAAGGTGCTACAACAGTACAACAGAGCTGGATGACGATTCATCATGTTACACTGTTGTTCTACACTGATAAGGGCATCTTTAAAAATGAATACTGTGAAATAATTATACAGACTGTAAATGTCGTGTCGTACTCACTTAATTTAATAGTTGCACATGTTGGGTCCATGGAAGGAATCTCAGAGGGAGAAGTATGGATCTATGTCCAGGAGTTGCTAGCTTAGCTTAGAATAGAAAATCTAACCTGCTTCTCAGCAAGATGGTCGGGATACACCCTGGACAGGTCGCCAGTCTATCACACTAACTCACGCCACACCTACGGCCACCAATTAACCTGAGGACTTGTCTTTGGACAGCGTGAGGAAGTCCAGCACAAGGAGGACATGCAAACTCTGCACACTCCGCTTGAACCAGGAGCCTTCTTGCAACCTTTTGTTCCCAGTCATGTTCTGTGCAGCGTCACATTGAATCTCCTGTTGGTGGATATTAAACTAGAATGCTGCACATACTCCACTGGTAACACTAACTTCTAGTGATAGAAAATATTTTATTTCCTCTGTAATTGTCAGGCATCGTAGAGCAGAGTATCAGACACAGGATGTTATAATTTGAATATCTTAATTAATTGAATGCAGCTGTTTAATTTAAATGTCCTGTCTCTGTCTGTCTTCCTGACCTTAACTGTCTCCTCCAGGCTCTGGAGCTGGCGGCTGAGGGTTGATGCTGAGTCGTTGCGTTAGTGTGGTAGAGAGTGCGAATGTGTGTGTGTGTGTGTGTGTGTGTGTGTGCACCTTTGGTTTGATGCATATGGGTTTGTTGTTTGTGTGTCCGTGTGGGGGCGGGCGTGAATGCGTGCAAGCAAATGTCATCTACCGAGTTTTAAATAAGGTAATTACAAAATGAGAACGGGTGCCAAGGGACGAGATTTCACTGTATGTGTGAATATGATAGACTTTATTTTTGTAAACGCAGGCGCACGCGTGCGTAAATGAATGTAGGGCTGTTTTAATCTGTGTTCATGTGATCGACATAGAGAGACTGTGCGCGAACGGGGTGGGGCAATCAGAGGAAGAATACGACAGGCGAGCAGACAGAGTCAGACAGACAGTCAGACAGAGAGGCGTTACCTCACTTCGGCTGTGAACGTTGTTTCTTTGTCAGTAACTCACATTCTCAGATTCATCAGCCCATCTATTTTATTAGTAATAGCTCTCTATTTTGATATGTCATTAGGGAATAAAAGCTCCGGTGATTTGATACGATTTTCTAAAGCACACGTATTGTATATATAGTGCTGTGCAGCATGTTTGAATCGTGCAGAAGAACCACAAATGAGACGTGTATTGTCACAGTTCCTGCATAGGGCATTGTAAAAGATTTTTGCCAAAGTGTTTTGTGCACGTAAAAACATTATTTTAGATTTCGCAACTCATGAGGAAAGAAATAAACTCCTTCACAGGCCGAGGACCACCACACCATACAATATTAAATATATCAGATGATTATGTTAATTAAAAAAGAACTGGCTTGATATTGTTGGTTGTTTTCGACGAATGATACATAGCTTTTTGTTCTGGGTTTTGTGCTCGTCTCTCTTCTGTTTGTCTCACACACACACCTATTACTACCTTAAATCTCAAGGTTGGGGTCATCAGTAATTGGGTCCAATGAAAATATGACGCGGTGGTCTGAGATTTGCTCATTCTACACACTGACAAAGTCAAAATACTGAAGCATGTATCTCAACAGGCATCCCATATATATGTAATTGTGTGAGGATGTCGTTTTCTAGTGTTATCCCTGTTTGGCTGCTTGGTTCAGCCTAAATAATGTCCAATTCATACCATTTGAAGGCGGATAAGTCTTGTGAAGGTTAACCAGTGTGGTCTAGCAAACACACTGTGTGCTGCATGTATTTTCACGTATGCTCATGTGTACTGTTGCTCTAAACTTTGACAGACACAATTAGAAAACACTGTACGACTAAATATAACTTGTATAAGCTAATTTAGTAAGTCAGTGATGGGTCACACACCCTTTAGATGAAGGTTACACTGGAATGCTAGAATCTACGAAATGTCGTAATTACAGTAATGTGATGCAAAAAAATATAAACGCAATTTGAACTCATTTCCCAAAAACCCTTACCGTACATTGACATCATTGACAAATTTAGTTCTTCCGACCGAATTCACCTGGATGATGGCGGCCTTAGAGCCTCAGATGAACCCACATGGAAAAACAGCAGATGGTGTCTACTTCTCAAATATGGGACCATTATATTTGGGATGGGAAATATACAAGAATTATACCTAGGCCACCAGAACCTTAAATGTCCATGAGCGACCATCTGTCACCCACAAATCGACGGGCCAAAAGGTTTGTTTAGCAAGTTTGGAATTTTCAAAACATGTCATAGAAACATTTTCCTTCTTTATACACTGCACGCAAATGCTCTTACTTACTTTTTTTTTTTTTTTGCCCCTGAATACAGTTATGGTATTTATTCAGTCACAGTCTCTTCTGCTGGGTTCAGCCGTTACAGACTGCAAAGACTTAATTTCAAATGTTATGGACTATGGAAAGTTAAGGTTATAGCAGTAACCCCTGTTCTCTGATTAGCATCGAGAAAAAGACTTCTTTGATGCTATTTTACACTTTTTAAAGTTGTGCAGCTAAAAATGTAAACAGACAGGTCGAAGGGGTCATCAAATCAACACAGCTGTACATTTCATGGAAATCTTCCAAGTGCTTTTTAGAAAAGCAAAGCATGTTTTTGTGGCTCACTTGAATAGGTCAGGGGGTGAACAAACTTCTCAGAATATGTTCTTTTTCAATATGCACTCGGTCTGGATTTCTTTGTGATACTGCTATGAGTTCATTAATATTATTGCCAGGATATGGTGACAGATTGTTGCATCTGGTCTGACAGTTCTCAGACTATTTGTGTGTGTTTGAGTAATGTCAGATTTTGAACTTCTGGATTAGCAGGAGTTCGAGCAGTCTCATTCTAAATCCATCTGACATTTGTAACTGCATAATTATTTACTAAACACACCGACTTGGAACAGAGCCCTTCTCAACACTACGGTCAATGAAGACTTGTTGGTTTTTTGCTATGCTCAATATTTCATTTTTTTTTTTTTTTTTTAGAAGCCTTTAAGAAAAAAAAAAAACATTTTCCCATAATCCCAAGACTTGTCATGTTGAGTGATGAGGAAGAGAACCTCTGACTTTAAACTAGCTGCGTGCAGATCGATACTGAAATGCTGGTGCTGCTGTTTGGACTCCGGTCGAATCTTATATTACAAAATTCTTAAAGAGTCCTTAGGCGGTGTCAGGCAATATCCAGGTGCAGAGAGTCAGTGTGCGTAGCTTTGGAGAAGTCATTAACCGCGGGAAAGTGATTCCCGTGGTCTGGTCAAATGATTACGTTTAGTTTAAGTTTAGTTTTCTAGAAGAGAGCATTGGTGAGTTTTATGGGTGCTAAAACCGAGGTAAAACGACCAGCGCCATGCTTGTTGTTTTTCTTTTCATGGGAGCTGTAGTCTATTCTATGCACTCAAGGTAACTGTTATTTAATTTGGGCTGATTTGTAAAATAAACCACAGGAACACTTCATAATGCGGAGACAGACGGGAAACTAGACCACAGAAAGTGGGGTGTGACTGGCAGCTAAATAGTTTGGTTATTTAGCTGATGTGCCATAAACATTTGGCTTCCAGATGCCCAGGAACTGAACTGAGTTCCAGAAGCTCGTGGAACACGAGCCAAGTCCTTCCTGAGGATCGTTAACAATCGTAAATAAAACCAACAAAACTGTTGCTTGTCCTGGTCGCTTCTAACAATCACTGTAACTGCTTTCATGTCAACCGGTTGTGCCCATAGGACCCCCACTAACAACGTCCTGTTTCAGGACACCCTCAGAAGACCCATGTCCATTCTCCGATGAGTCACAATTGTTTTGGAGACACAAGGGAGACCTACACAATATTAGGAAGCTGGTCATAATGTTATGCCTGATACATGTAGTCATCATCCACTTTCTTTTTGTGCTGGAAAGTAATTTGGCAGATTTCCTTATAGATCCCACTAATTGGCACACAACGTAGAATGCATTGCAGTGGCTCTGTGGAAGCTGCTAATCTGCTCCTCGGGGGTCTTGTGTTCTTAATTGATTAACTGCACGTCTCGAAGTGCGCATTCGAATGACTGATTTTCAAAACAAAAAATGGAAAAACCGAGGAGCCGCGCTGGGTGTACATTCCGTCATATTCCCGTGATATCTCCATGTTCATGCAAAGAAGTAAAAATAAAAAGGAGTGTCAGGGAGAGAGAGGCTGCAGGGAGGAGGAGGAGGAGGAGGAGGGGAGAAGTTGCCCGACTGATGAACTGACACAGCGAGACGTTTCCCTCCCAACAGTTCGTCTTCACCTCCTAATAGAACTGCTGTAAGGTGAACCGACACACATACAGTCGCTCCATCTCACTGTATGTACAGACACACACACACTCACACCACACTAACATGAAACACTGGATGCACAGGAAGAGATGCAGCAGAGATGTACCCAGTGAGACGACACATACGCGTGACTTCCAGACTTCCAGCAGCCTTCCCCGACAGCCTTGAACCTGCAGCCTTCCTATTCAGCCCGGGTATGCATGCAGCACTTGCGTTTTCATTTGTTGCTTGTTTGCGCTTGTATCTTGTGCCGTGTGTGTGTGTTACTGTAATAGAACAAAGGATCCTTTTGTGCAACAGGCCCGTGGCTGCAACTTCTCCACAAACACACTGTGTGCTGCATGTATTTTCACATATGCTCATGTGTGCAGCCCACATGTGTGTGTTCTCTTTTTCAAGAGACACTTGGGCTTCACTTCGTTGTGTGTTTGCATCCCCGTGGATTGCAGTGTTCGCCCCGGGCCGCGCTGACTCCTGAGTCTCCTGCTTTTCGCCAGACAGCGCTCACCTTTCTTTCCTCTGGCTACGATCTAGTAGACTTCTGCTCCGGCTAATGCTAATCCTTCTCCAGACAGCTCCTTAAAACAGCTCCACTTGTTTTTTTATTATTATTTTTATTTTTATATTTGATTCTGACTGTCAAAGATGCACGAAGAAAGGATTGTTATGAGCTAAAAATACACACTGTCTCCTGAACGGCGGAGACAAATCATCAGTAATGAGGCTACATTCTTTTTGGGCTACATTTAGCTCCTGGCACCAGTTTAGCTGGATTGGATCCATTTCAAACTGTAGAAGTGTTGTCGTTTTTTTAATAAAAAAATCATAGCATGGGCATTGGAAACAGAGTGGCAGTGCAAAGCCTGTAGAATTCCACATTAATTTTCTGCACCAACGATTTAAGGTGAGTGACATTTGGAGCACTTTCCAGTTTCTTGGGCTGATGTGGAGCTCTCCTGGTTGAATCATCGAAGGTGGGATGTGGTAATTTAGAAATGCCACATGACATTTTGATCCAACAACACCTTCCGGATTAACAGGTGCCCACATAAGAAATAATATAATTAAACAAAACTAAAAATATGTACATTCCTAACCCTTTAAAACCTGAACGGATTGCCGGTGATACGTTAAAGCAGTATTTGAATTACCGTAACTCACAATGGTTGGCGCTATTGACAATATTTGAAGTTACACTGGCAAGTTGTGCTTTTGTCTGGAAGACCTTCAGGACATCTCAAAGGTATAACTAACTTACTGCTTTTTTCCCAAAAAGCACTACTTCCCAGTGTTCAGCCACACTTTGAATGTTGCCCATTAGTGAAATACGCTAATTAAAATACCACAAGCTTTTTTTTTATGCGCAGATGCAGATGTTCAGGTCTTAAAAGGTTAAAACTAAAAAGTACCATAAGTTGAAGTTTTAGCAAGAATACATGGCTAAAAGAATATGAACAGCAAGTTCATCTTCTGTGTTTTGCATAGGCATGAAGATGAAAGCGAAAATCTCATCAGACCAAAGTACGCATTTACACTCGTCTAATGTCCATCCCTTGTGTTTCTTGGCTCACGCAGCTTATTTGCCGACTTCTTTGCAGCAATTCAACCATGAAGGCCTGCGTCTTGCAGTTTCCTCTTAACAGTTCATGATGAACTTGAACACGATGAAGCATTTATCTGAAGTGCTCTTAACTTGTGGTTTCCAAGGCTGAACTTCTCCTCTGCAGCAGAGGTAACTCTTGTTCTTCCTTTTCTCATGAGAGTCACTTTCATTACAGCGTTGGGTTTTCATGACTGCACTCAAGGATGCATTGACGGTTCTTGAAAATTTCCGGACTGACCTTTAAGTAGTGACGGACTGACGTTTAATTTTAATTAGCCCCAGTATCGATTGGAGCGGCAGTTGAACAGGGCCATTCACCGTGGAGAGCTGTGTACCAAATTCACCTCAGCACAACACAATTGATGACACAGTAAGAAATTTTAGAATTTACACAAACTCACTCTCGACAAAGTTCATCTATTAACTGAAAACCATTCCAGGCAACTACCACATGACTACTTGAGTGTTCAGAGCTGTCATGAAAGAAAGGAGCTGGCTACTTCAAGAATCTCAAAAATATGAATCCCATTCTGGTTTAACACTACATATTCGTTTGCAAAATTAAGTATAACACTATCACCTAAAACATGTTTAGCTCAGAAGTGTTCCAGTTACTTCCACATTCATCTGTTGCATATTATATTTTAATTATGGGACTCTAAGTCAAAATACAAGAAAATATTGCCATTGTTAATTTCTTATCTGAATGCGCTGAGTGCGCTTTATGTAGGCCACCGATTAGCTACAACATTTAAACCACAGCTCGTGGAAACACATAACATTGATCTTCTTGCTGGGAGACTTTTGGACCTGGTCTTCATGTGGATGTTGCTCAGACATGTAGCACCCACCTAGACCAGACCAGACACCCCCACCCCATAGCAATGACACAAAAAAATGGTTTAGGAACAACACAAAAAACATGAAAACCAGTCCAAGGTGTTGACTTGGCCTCCAAATTCCCTACAAACAAACTGATCAAGTATCTGTGGGATGCACTGGAACAAGCCTGATCTACAGACCCCCTCCCCTCAACCCATAGGACCCAAAGGCCTTCTGACAACATCCTGTTCCCAGACACCCTCAGAAGACCCATGTCCATTCTCTGATGAGTCACAACTTTATTAGGCATTAGGGAGACCTACGCAATATTAGGAAGGTGGTCACAATGATTAGTGTATATTGTAAGATAATATGCTTGACACATACCCCGATTCATTGTGTTCTGGGCTAAATCCAGATCTTAGTCATTTAATATGGGCTTATCCAATCCAATATGTATAGTAACCAAAGCATTGATTATACAGCATATCTGACTCGCTGGAATGGCAGCTGCAGCACTCTAAACTTGGCACTCCTTTTTTTTCACAAGCACATAGATCAAAATGCAGGAGGTTTTATTGATCTGATATCAAATACGATAACTGGACAAATTTGACTCCCGTAACTGACATGATGTAATCAGTCTCCCTGTTGGAGAGGAACACTCGCCACCGTGTTTACTCACGGTTGTACAGGGGCGTTACAGATTGATGTGTCTTTCACCTCATAAACAATCTTTGGCAGAGTTGGGACTGCAGAGAAACACAAACGCAGCAGTAGCCAAGTATTACTTTGGCCTGTCATCAAGTTACTCAAAGAATTAAGGTTAACTAGCAGGGGCTGACATGAGCTGCCCCTCGGCTACGTTTGTCATTTTAAACTGTGATAGCGACAGTCGGTGCCAGCCTCACATGCGTGCTTCTTGAGTGGTTTGTGCACTGGTCTTTGCTAATGTACAGACTCTCGCATGCGGTAAAATCCTTGCTTCAGCTGAGCCCACACAGGTCAAATCAAATATGCCTTGATCGTCTTGTCAGAGGAGCAACTTCACCTTGAATCATTCTTCGCCTCTGCATATTCCGGATAAATAGTTTTGTATTTATATAGCGCTTTTCTACCTATAGTTCAGACGAGTGCTCACACATTCACATACCCAACACTGGGAGCACGGAGTCTTGCTCAAGGACACTTTGACTTGTTGTCCGTGCACCCGGGATTGAAGCACTAACCTCGGTTTGTGTACCTGCTCCACCAAGCCTTCTCTTCTTGTTTACGTTCTAAGTGTTGGATGCAGTCAAGTGTCTTCAGTCACGGCCTAACGTGTTTATTACGACGCATCTCATTAATATTTCACTTGTCCCTCTCCACATGTACCGCATACGCTCTGTGGAAGCGACAATGTAAGGGAATTTCTTCTAGCCGTCACATCTGCTGAAACAATTCGGTGTCTGGCACGCACGACAGCGAGCAAATTCTTTTTCAGCGTTATCAAAATACTGACACTTGGAACTGAAAGCTGTGAGTTCGACATGCTCAGCTGCGCACTGTGCGGTTCACACACAACTACACTTAAAATCATGGACACGCACCATCACACACAGTATACAGTCTTTGTAATTCCATCGTCTGCGCCTGCCCATCCCTGCGTCCTGTGTTTGTTTGTGTTGTATCTAGTTCCCAGTGCCATATGCTATCCGAAGCCACTGGTATCACACTCTGCGGCAGGCCCTCAGTAGCCTGCTGTTCTCAGGACTCGGCTCCTCTTGTCCAAACAAAGACTGCACTGACACACACAGCCAAGTATTAGAGTTCATGATGAAAGTTTCAGAGCGGAGACTCGCATATTGTTTTACTGATCCCCTCTCCACACAGCGATGCGCCCTCCATCGCAGTAGCCCTCAAATTCTTGCTGCGGCTAGCGGAGAAAAGGCTTCCTTTGAAATCACTGCTGCGGTGCATTTTGTAAATACAGTGCGGCACAACGAATGCTGACGTGCAGCTCAACCTGTAAAAAAACCTTACAAGAAAGCGACATGCTTAATATCCCCTTCTGTGTCCTGACCTGTGTGTAATTCATCTCGACACTCTCTTCCTTTAGATTCTTTAATTCTCCTGCTATTCCCGGTGAACCCAGTTTTTCTTGCTCAGAACTTGTTTGAATACACTTGAGAAAAGATTATTTTCTCTGACTTTAGAAAGCTCTGTCCAGCTCTGTAGCAAACGTACATTTATGCATAAAACCAGTTACCATTTCAATGGAAAATAAAGCCATGTTTGATTCTACTGCATTTTGTATTAATATACCTGTTGTAGTTAATGGTAACTCTCTGAAATGAGGAGTAGCACAAAACAATATATACCAGCCCCAGTAATCACTTAAATGGGATTTATGTTTGGGTGAAATTAACCTTAATATTAAATCTGAATGCTCAGAGCAACATATAAAATAATGATAATAAAAAAAACTGTATCCACTGTTACTTACTGCTTATTGGTTTTATATTTCTTACTTTTATGTGCAATGAAGCTACTGTGACCAAATAATTTCCCTCGTGGATCATTAAAGTCTAAGTCCAAATTATAAGAAATTGATGCATCAAAGACTGAGGAATCACCAAAGTATACGAACGTATAAGTACCTGCATACC
Source organism: Mugil cephalus (assembly GCF_022458985.1). Taxonomy (NCBI): domain Eukaryota; kingdom Metazoa; phylum Chordata; class Actinopteri; order Mugiliformes; family Mugilidae; genus Mugil; species Mugil cephalus. Next base: position 17,799,723 of record NC_061778.1, on the reverse strand, counting down.
CCAATGCAAGCAAATTCCCAAAAATAAAGAAAATGAAACTGCATGGACTGTTCTGTATTCTATAAAATGTTTAATTGATAAATGTTCCTAAACTGAGATAAATATGAGACAACTTGAACCCTATTCCAAAAGGACCAGTTTTACCTGAGGACCTCCAGGAATTTGTAACTTTATGATTGCGGGGATCGTCTGTGATCCAGATCCTGTGCGAATCGGCCATGTCTGTAATTTGTAAAGCAATTCGTAAGCGGCTTCTTTTCTGCTTCTTGTCACTTAAAAATCAATCAGGATGTGTAATAAATCCAAGTTTGGACAGACGTTACAGTGCAAAGTTGATTTATAGCGTCATTTCTGAATCACATGACGTTCCCAGGTGAGACTAATCTCGTGCGAACAGGGTTTTAGTAATCGTTTTTGTAATATGCGATATGTCATAGAAACCGAAGCCCAACCTTAACAGCAGCGGTCAAATTCTGAGGTGATTGAAAGGGCCGGTGTTCACGGAGCTGTAGAACCTCCCGTGTCAATAAATATGCAATGTAAAATTTCCTGACAACAGCTGTGATAGTCATGGAGGTAACAAAAAAAAGAGCAAGGAAGCCTGTTGCAGATGGGAGATGTGTTTAATGTTGTGAAAGGGTCTCCGCTGAACTTACCAACTGGTTTAATTGGCTGAACACAAGCAGCAGTAAAAAAGAAAAGTCATAATCCAAAAGAACAAAATAAAGTGACGCAAGCCTCATTCTAATGGGTGAAAGTCATATGTATTTTGTTTTTTAGTCGATGGCAATCAAATCTGCCGTTTATGTAAGCGGATGTGTTGGGAATGCCAGATGGATCAAGTCAAGTCAACATTTACAAGTTTCTCACATAAGAAACATATTTAAAAAGTGACCCGCAGAGCGTTCCCATTCTTCCCAGTACATTTCCTGTCATCTGTGTGCCACATGCTGAATGATAAGAGCCTTATCATATTATCACAGTGTAACTGTGCGGGCGCTTGATAAATGGATCATTCATTAGAAGAACAATGGGATTCCTCATGGCATTGATGTTCGCCGTGACAAGGATTCCACTTGTAGTACTCCAGTGACAGGGCAGAAACTCGGCAAACCGTCAGTTCAGAACAGATTCACATTGTATGGAAAAATATAAAAAGGGCAGCATTTATTTATTTATTTTTTTAATAAATTCAAGTAAAATAGGTTTAAATAAATTATTTTTTTCTTAATACAAAGTAACACAGAAACTACAACTTGATGTTCTTTGTCATTTTTGCATTTGACTTAATTCTGAATCATACGCTGTTGTCCATTAGCTGGAGGCCAATGTCAGCCAATGTACTTTAGTTGTATTCGTGTTATTTATTTTACAAACTTTTCTGAAATGGATTATAACCTGAACAATGCAAAAGAGCTTGACCAGCGTGGAACTTCCACCATAAGAAATCACTTTAGTGGAAAATACTTCAATTCATTATATGTTCTATATTCAGTGCAATAGGTCAGATGCTTTTTCTGAGTAATTATTATTCTGTTGCAGATTGCTGTTGAAGCAGTGGGAGTTTTGATCAATGACAAACAATGTCACCGCAGTGTTGAGCAATGTCTGTTTTTTTTTTTCTGCTACCTTCATGACAAAAGGTTTCGGCGGCCAGCGTGTGTCACGTCGTGCCGGTCATAATGATTTTGTGGAGCGGGGGTCACATTGTGACAGCTTGGTCCTAAATGTCAGAGGTTTATAAGCATTTTTGATTCACAGAGAACCCGGGAGAACTGTGGTCAGTTTGACTCATTGACGATCACGTACCCATTTTTGCTTAATGTTTAGGGCTAAAAATATATTTAAACCGGTCAAAGTAAAGTTATTCCTTCACAATAGCAAAATATACAAGAAACTGTAACTAATGCAATCTAACTATAGCACAGTTACATTGACGGGTCAATACATCTGATTTTAAACGTGGCCAAAGGACACATTTGTTGTGAATATGAAGCACACGCGTTGACCCGTTACGTAACGCCACCTAAAACTCCACAACAGATGATGCACACCGCACGCACAACTGCAGCTGCACAACTCTACACCTGTCAGAGAAAACGATTGTGATCTCAATTTACTCCTCGCTGTTGAGTAAACTACTGAGTGTCTATTATATCCGGAGCAGTAAATGAGCCAACGGGGGAGTGGGGCCTTTTGAAACATGCTGCGTTCGGTCCGTAAGAAACATGATTGCCAGACAGCGCATTACATCACTTGAAAGCCCTCTACTTTGCATGGCTCCAACGCTGGCCTTGGATAATGTCAAATCCATATGTACAAACTCAGTGACTCAAGTGCGTCCCCCCTCCTCCCCCCACTTTCAATTTCACATCGTGAGGACGTAATGGGCACGGTTGCTATTTTTTGACTGTCATCAAAGTTTTTTTGCCTTCTTTTTAAACATCCTCGGCAACTGTGATGATTGTCCTGAAACCGACCTGTAATCATTTAATGCACTGTACTTCTTATTTTTTTTTTTTAAAAAAGAAGAAAAAAAAGAAAAAGACACTCCTTCACATTGCTGTCCTAGAAATTCTCTTTTAACTGCTGTTGTGTATTCTGTTTGAAGCCCGGGCTTGACAGCTTCATTTGTGAAGTGTCTCAATTAGGCAGAATATTTCTGCCGACATATCTCGACGCCCAGACTGTCTCTCCAGAACATGAAAGCCTGGGCTTAAAGAAGTCATCACACACCTCGGCAGAGAGACAGACACACACGCGTGTGCACACAGACACACACACATGCGAACACTAAAAATAGAGGCAGCTATCCTACTAACGCTGGTTAATGCTCCTCACCCCAGACAGTTGGATTTGCATTTCTTTAATGTGCTTTTTTTTTTTTTCTCCTCCTCTCCCCTACCCTTCTCTGCATTTCTCCTTTTTCACTCTCCATCTTTCTGTCTTGTGTGAAACAGTCTGGTCTCTTATAGGAATTCTCAGGAGGGCTTGCAGTGCATGTTGGGAGGGAGCTTTTTGTATCATAGAAGCGAGAGGAGGAAAAAAAAAAAAGCAGCCTGAAAAGATTTCAACAATCGTGGTAATTAGAGATTTCGGAAAGGCGAGACACCCCCCACCACCACCAGCACCACCACCACCACCTCCACCACCACTTTCCCCTCCTTTCTCTCTCACTTTCCCTAACTTTGTCTCTCTCAGGTCTTTCAGGCCACTGTAATGGTCTCCATCTGGTCTAGGGTGGGGTGGCGGGGTGCCGGTGGTGTGGTATTGAGTCCCTGGGCTGTGTAGGACAGCCATCTGGGCTGGACCACTCCCACGTCTTGGAGGCCACCTCTCAAACTGCCCGAGCTGACTAGCAAACACTGGCCTCGGGCTACATGAGATGACCCCCCTGTTAGTAAGAATAATAACAACAGGTCCTGGTCCACTTAATGCATTAAGCCCATGTGAGTCACCCAATAAATAGTAAGCATTTCAGTCGGCTCGTAGGCCGCGTCACGCTGCTAGCACGCAGTAAATATATGCCATATTGCAGAAAGCATGTTAGTGTAGTGCCAGTTGGGGTCCTGCCAATGTACAGTGGGTTAATCAAGCTCAGGGGACGCATTTGTCCCCTTCCTCTCAGGCCTCCTTCACAGAGGCCGGCAGCTCTTACGTCCACGCATGACCCTGAAATTTAACTATCTACAGCTGAAAGGCTTAAATTGGTAAAGCCTGGCGATTAATAAGGGCAAAAACATAAAATATTGGAAAAAATATTTTAAAGCTATAGTGTAGGACTTTTAAATATGAATATGAGGCTACATTCAAGCCATCACCAAACTTGATACCCCAACGCTGATTAGGGTTGGACGACACCCATGCAGGAGTTTTTAGTCTGGTGTCTGTGGTGACGTTCCGTCGCCTGGCGTACCAGTGGCAACGTGACTTACATCAGACATCAATGATGGTTTAGCAGTGCAGGATAGGGAAGCATCTGTAGCAAGGGAGAAACAGGAGTTACTAATGTAAGTCGGGCTCTGTGAATTTACGGTCTCAAGCACTCAGGAAGAATGAAAACATCGAAGAAAAGTTTATGATTCTTCAGATGAAAAAGAAACTCTGCGTTCACATTTAAGAATTACAGTCTAAACAGAGCAGCAACTGAAAGCATACCACTGTTTTTGCGTAGTTACTCTCACTGCCGGGCGGGAGACTCACAAGTCCCTTACTGTAACGTTTAATGTAGATTTGATAGAAACTACTCGACGTCTTGCACCGGATAATTTGACATATATATTTGCTGAAGACGTCAAAGCCTCTTTTTCAAGCATTAAAACTTTCGCAAAGTGAATCAAATCAATTTTCCACTGGTGGCCTCCAGATGAGCTCTAGATACATTGCAAGGATAGTTGGCGCCAAACGAGGATGAACTTGACCGCCGTTTGGAGTGTCACGGCAAAGAGTCTGAATGCTTTGGTAATACAATTAATATTTCTCAAAACATGCTTTCACTTTTTTGTTATGGGCTACCGGGAACAGATTCATGCACAAGAATGGAATCTGCAACACAGAAAGGCAAAGCAGTATGAATACTTTCTATACTGTGTAGGCGATTGTCATTGTGATCATCCTAGCAGTATAGTGACTTCACATATGAGTGATTTAACCAAAAAAAAAAAAAAAATGGAGTTATAGGGTTCCAAGAAACCCCTAGAAAGAAGTCCAGCTGCCCTGTTAAATTACCTGAATGACTGAAAACCTTGACAGGCACATAAAACTTTTATAAAATAGCCCTGCAAAAAAGTTTGCACCCAAAAATATTACTGAACTGAAAGCTTCTATGAACGTTGTAGCTCTAAGTTGAAAGAAACTAAAGACTGTAGACTAAATACATGAGGAGTTCCTGTCCTGAGCTGACCAGCGTAGGTTCAACTCAGGATTTCATTAAGGGGAGTGTTTCAACACAATATAAAGGAGGGGAAAAAAATGATCTCCTCTCACAATTGGATAGTCTGAGCCATTTTGTTGTAGTCTAATTCAACATCTCTGTCTCTGTCGCTGTTGCTCTTCTGCCCATGACCGCATGAAGCACACCCAAACAATTCGATTGCCCTGGAAAATCTTTGCCTGAGCATTATCAGTTCCCAACAGAGCCGTTCCAGGAGCAAAAATAATGTGGACAGGGAAGTTGATCTGGCTTTCAGGCTACCAGGGAATATGAAGTTATACAAATAGCACTTCATCACCAGGCAGAGCAGCAGCTCTGAGCGCTCCTAATTGTGGAAAGAGATTTTATTATTTGAAAGTCAGAGTCGGAAAAAAAAAAAAAAAAACGTCAAGAAAAATTGCATGAAATGAAAATGCTATGGCATAAAGTTGCAATTCTCCATGCAGAACTTAAGGGGATTAAGAGGAGACACTTCAGTCATAAACCACTTTTCATGCTCAGGTCAAGTTTGCGATTTTGAACTATTTTGCTTCCATGTCCTGTTTTAGATCAGTGAAACAAAAGACTTCCAAGGTACACGTTAGGCGTTTATTTTACTACATTTTATCTATTGGAAATAAGAGATACTTTCAGTAAAAAAAAAAACAAAAAAAAAAAAACGTTTCTTAATAAAAAAAAATGTCTTGATGTCCAGTGAGTAATGAACTGGGGACGTTTCTTGGTCGTATCTGGTACTGTACTGATTAGTATACAAATTCACCATTACTGTCTGTCATGATCTTTCATTTGTTTTGTTTGTTTTTTTGAAAAAGCAGCAAAACGCTTTAATTGCGCACGAAAGCACTGCACCATATAGAAAGCTGAGGTAGTGACTGCAGCCATTCAGTTAGCTCAGACTACACTTTAACACAAATAGGTCTTGTTTTCGTATCACGTAAGCAGTCTCTCAAGATGAGGGTTTATAATAATATATAGTAAACGTCTGACCAGACCACTCAGACCACTATGCATGGAACCAAACACATAACAGAATTTAAGACCCACAGCGCTGGCTGTTTATTTATGAAATAACCAGCTGCTGTTGAAATGTCTTATAATCTAAACACAGCTTGACTTCCTTAAGAGGCCTACAAATATAAACTGTCCATCCTGTTAGAGCTAAGTAAATAATAAGTAAATAATCAAAAAAAAAAATAAAAATTATGTATGGAATTCAAGAGACTGAGTCCCTTTATCACTCAGTTAAGAAGATTTAAGCTGCTTTTAGCTCAATAACAGACTCTAGGTAGAATGAAGTTCTGACTGCAGTTCCCCCAGCTCTACAAAGTCTTTCAGCCCGTTTTAGTTCTTTGTTTTGTTTTTCTGGCCTTCACTGTCACCAGCACCATTGTCAGGCAGCTGTTGTCTATTAACAAAGCCTCAGACGAACCACTACTCAATACCTAGCTTCCACCAAATGCTGGCCTGCTCGGAAACATTCGGTTATGGCAGATGTTAACTGCAGATTTGTGGCTGAACACAAACTCCAGTACTCTGAATGATATCAGAAGCACTACATGCCAGTCAGCTTTTCCAACGGCCACGCAAGTATACAGCAGAGAGCACTATTTGCACTGCATTGAAGAGGTGAGAAACCATGCAGACCGGGATGCATAATCATTTAAACTAAGCCTTGTGTGTTCACTTTTTTTAAATAAATGTGAGGCAATTGATGCATTGATACATAGAGCCATGAAATCAGTATTTTCCCTCCAATTTTTCTCTGTTTTGTTATTTTAGACCAAGTCAAGGTCTAAGTTGTGTTAAGAATGAGATCTGCCAGGAGTGTGATACTGTAACTTCTTCACAACTGTGATGCTTTTCTAACAGTTGATGTCGATTCTTACAGGAAAATGGAGTGTAGGTTGTTGCTGCCATTATGAAACAGGAAAAAAAAAAACGTGGCCATTATATATGATGGTTTCAGAATCTTCAGAGGTACCTTGAAAAACACCATTACAAGTAAAACTTGTGCATTTCAAAATGCTGACAAAGTAGTAGTACATATCACAACAATAAAATGTATACGACTTAGTGGAAGTTCTGTGGCTGTGTTTTCCCTCTAGTAGCTTCTAAGGAGACTTCAATCATCTTTCTAAAGGAAACTGAACAAGGAACTGGGTGAACAGCAGATGTTTGTAAAGTCTGACCTCTTGGTGGGACACAGCTGGTTATGAGGTTCAGTGGTCTGATCTGTCCAAAGCATCACTGGTTAAATCGCAGGGACCATGAGATTTTTAATGGGATCTTCAATCTTGCCCACTATATTTTGTCTCTGAGGGTTCTCAGTCATCCATGTCATGGTATATCTAGAAAAACAAGGGCAGCTGCACTTGTTTCTTGAAGATGTTTCTCCGCTCACCCAGGTAGCATCTTAAGTTCTAAAACAGTGCAAAGAAAACAGAATCCAAACAAATTCCTCCAACTACAGGCCAGTGTCTGGTCGTTAGTTTCTAATGAACAACACCCAACGACGTTCCTGTTGAAACCCCGACTCCCATCCAGTCGGAGGTGGAGAAGCTACTTGGCGTGGAGTGGTGAAACACCTTCAAGAAACCCTACAAATCCAGTTGCCTATGTTTGAGCTTGTTGTTGTTGAGTGAATGATGCGACAACTCATTTGTATTTCTCAAAACTTCACACTACATTTGAGTGTTACGGCGGTTGGACCATATTCCAGTCCAGTCTCCATTTTCTGAGTTTGCATCCATTAAGGGAGCTGCCTATCATACCTTTCTCCTACCACGGTAAAAAGACTCCCAAAGGTCAAATATCTGGCCTCATGTAACTTATGTTTCTATAGACTACCCCTGAGACACACCAGATATTTTAGCTTAAACGTGTGACCTGCTTTTAGGTACGAGCCTACATCTCACACAGTTTGTCAGCCAGTGATTCTCCTCATCTGCAGTCTGCCTTGGCCTTTGGTCTCTGTCTGACTGTGGTCTGCCTGTCTGTCACCCCTGACTTTCCCTCTCTGTCTCACAACAGTCATCCAACCTATACAGCTGCTCAGCCAGTGGAAGAACGCTGGGCACGGTGCCAGCGAGCCGGGGCGCCAGTTGGGCAGTCCATCAGTAGCGTTAAAGACATGTTATCCACCAGAGTGTATCCGTCTGGCTTAGGACTCTGATCCCCTGTTTGAGCCCCCCCCCCTCCCCTCACGCTCCTACTCAATCAGGGACCCAGGGTAAAGTGCACAGAGACCCTTCTTGCTTTATCAGCATGGCACCCAGGCATCCAGCCTGCTGCTTTAGGTCTCTTAAAACACGTACACAAATAAATGAGGAGGGTGCTGGAAATAACCACTTTCTCATCTCCAGCCAAGCTGCCCTGCTGCTCAGGTCATTGTCTTTAAAGGGACAGGGGACCAGAGAAAGTTGTTTGTAAAAATGCAAAGACAGCAACGTTGATTGAGCCCCCCCTCTCTAATATAAAATAACTGATAAAATAACAGAGGCTTAAAAAGACTCTTTGGTTCCTGCTGTACTTATCCCAATAATGGATTTGATGCTTTTTTCATCACAGCTAAAAATATTCTTTTGATCCTGAATATACAGGATTCGTACTGTGCCTTGTCCTCATTCTATCTGCTTCAATATAATGGTCACTGCTCTCGGGATCTATCGTTATTATTGCCGTCACTTCAAGGGCCAGTCCTGAAGCCTGAAGAATGTCCGGTGTAACACAGGTTGCATAACTGCTGATTCTCTCAGTGAGATTGCCAATGAAAAAAAAAAAATTAATTTCGAGTTACTTCACTCTCTATTGTTTGGTAAAGCTAAAACGTATTCATAACACATGGCCAAGTTCATGTTTTAATTGCTCAAGCACAGTGTCATTATGTGTCGAAATATACAGTAGAGAGGAAAACGGATAAAAAGGAATCTGCTCTGCTCATTCCTTCGGCAGATTTTTATTTTTTTTTTAATCATTCGAGTCGCACGGCTCTCTCACTCTGCCATACGTTATCACCCTGGCCATTACCCGCCGTAATGAATATGAATTGCATTCTTAATAGTAGGCTTTACTGCCTGGCCCACAGCTGCTGTAGAAAGAAGAGCGGGCCCTGTTTGCTACTTAATACATTGGAGGGTTTCTCTGGTGTCATTATGGGTGGCAGCAGAAGGAGCTCTGATAAAGTCACTGTTGAACCTGTTGAGATTTGATCAAGGCAGTAATGATCTAAGTAAACGATGAACTGAAACTCTGACTGAGGGTCAAGTATTCCAAAAAAAAAAAAAAAAAAAGCTAAAAGGAGTTCGAATCCAAGGTTCTTCTTTGTCTGACATTACCCCTATTAACCAGCATTGTGCGAGTTCACTATTCAGTAGACCAAGGTCACCTTCATAGTACATGACTTTGAACAAAACTCGTAACTCATGTTCATGTGTCCCGCTTTTCCCTCTTTTTTTTTCTCCTTTAATTGAGTTCCTCTATCCTGCTCCCAATCAGAACCATTTCCCAATATAAACACTGTTTCATTTCTTAGAACCGCACAAAAAGATTAAATGTAAAAGTCAAGGCCGTCTCCTTTTGGAGGCTTCTTGTTTCAGTCTGCGCTGGCTTGTTCTTCAGATATTCATACGAGCTGTCTTTGGAAGTGCCGGTAGTTGTGTTGTATGAATTGGCAGCTTCTCTAGCAACGCCAAGGTTGCTACACCGTGCCAGTAACAACACCGTGCGTGGACGCTGTTAACTCTGACAGCAGTCAACTACACTCCCATTCTGGTTCATGAGTCGCATATATATGCATTTAGTTCACTGGTCACCACTTTATGACCACCTTCCTAATTATTCGTGCGTCTCCATTGCGCCTCCAAAACAGTCCTGGCTCATCAGAGAGTGGACATGGGCCTTCTGAGTGACATGATGTTGTTAGTGTGCTGTTCTTGATGTTTTTTGAGGCTGCATCCTGCTGGGGATGGCTGTTGCTATTAAGGAGTGTTATTGCTATGGGGTGGGGGGGTGTGGTCTGGTCTAGGTGGGTGGTACATGTCTAATTAACATCCACATGGATGCCAGGTCCAGCAGAACATTGAACAAGATGGTCCAAGTTATTTACTTCTCCTGTCAGTGGTTTTAATGTTGTGGCTGATCAGTGTACATGAGGATGACTGCACTGTTTTACTATCTTTATGCACAAAGTTGTTCTTTGCTACCCGACAATTTGTAATTACGAAAATCCTAATTTTCTTTCTCCACGCATATGATTTGACAAAAATTACCTTTTCATCACAAAGTTTTTGTTTTATGCTTTATTCTAACTCTCTTATTTTTTTCTGTTTACAGCAGCAAGGATGGCACAGCACGCTCTTGAAGGCTGAGGTGCAAAAAAAGGTACGGCAATTTCCTTCACTGTACTAAATGACTGTAAATCAACTGATTATTATTATTATTTTCATTGTTACCTCTGCCACCGCCGCCTTTTGATGTGGATGTGACACTTATGGCAAAGTCATTCTTTACCGCTGATGGCCCACCGATGTGTGGGTGTTCAACCTTGGAAGTAGAGTATTCATCGGGTTTGAATGCCGGCTCAGTAAAACCAAACCAACAGGCATTTACTAACATCTGTTGACAAGTAACAAGAAAGGGGAGTTTGTGGTTTCATAACCCAGCGGATCAAGTAATATTAGGGTACAATGTAAAGTCATGTTTTTAGTAAGAGAAGCATCCAGAAAGAGCTGATTTTGGTCATGTCATGTAATTGGATTTGTGCGTCCAGAGATCACAACCCGCCCTTAGGGGTTGCTGTGGTAACGACGTATGCATCAGCAACGATGCGCCTTGTTCTGGTGGGTTTTATCCAGCTTTTCCTGTGCAGACCCCTCAACCCAGCCCCAGCTGATAATTTATTTAGGAGTCTGTCCACAGCGTGTTGTTCTCTGTGCTGTCACTGAAGGTTTAGGAAGCATTTTGAAACCTCTACAACCACAATACAAACTTTTATCCCAAAATGTTCGAGTCACAATTGCTTTTCTATGTTAAATTAAAAAAAAAAAAAAATACAATTAAAAGGAGGCATTGCTTTTGAAACATCATCGGACACTTTTTTCTTTTCTAAGTTACAAGTTCTGAAGACTTTCACCGGATTTGCGACTTTATTAATCGATGTGGTACAGAACATTTCAGGACTGGAAAGTTGCATGCCATTTAAAATTGGCTACATCAAAGTGACAGTCAGTGTCTTTGTGAAACTACACCTTTGTTTGGAGTTGATGTGAAATATCCAAGGCTGGACTTCACTCTTTTAATCCGTTCAGAAGAGGTGGAGAATGTGCACAATACAAACAAAGTGCACTCATGTCACGTGACTTTTTGTGTGTGGTTTTGTTTGTGTGTGTGTGTGTGTGTGTGTGGCCTAAAGGTGCTGTACAGTACAAAGATTTCTTACCTCATACCAATGGCATTCCCTGAGAGAAAGCGCAGGGCGGGGGGACTAGCAGTCCACGCCCTCCGAGGGAGTAGAAGGATACGGCATTAGTCCCATTGAAAACATTAAACCATCCACACAGAGGCAGGATGGAGGAGGAAATTAGAGAACGGAGAGATGAAAGAAGGAAAGAAGTAGGGGAAATCAAAAAAAATAAATAAAGTACTCCAGTGGTTTTGCAAGGAGTTAGGCTGTTTGTACGTTCAACTATGTTAAAGGTTTTCACCTGAATACTTTGATTGAAACCCCTTTGAATTTTATCTTGTAGCTTTTATTAAAGTATGTGCAGCTTCTTCATTGCTCGAATGTGTCGTTGAATCCACATGCGTTAACGCTCACCCTTCAATTCATTCGGTGGGTGCTATAGACTTTCTTGGTCTGGTATGACAAACACATTTTTAGGTCCATTCAGTGAATTTGTGATCCCTCCTGCCCTTGTACATTACCGTTCCAGTGTGCGGTACAAGTGAAGTTTGTTATTCTTTTCAAATTAAGAACAAGAAAACTTTTTTGAAAAGAAGTAATTTGATTCTGCTTAATATTGTACCTAACATGCATCAGAACTGAACTAGACAGAATCACAGACTAACAACTACATATTGTTAAAACTTTATACATTATCCCACTGTGTTTAAGCTGTACTGTATCCGCAAACGTTTGCAGCCTTTTCATATGCTTCAAATACTGGGTGTGTTTTGGCAGAATAACTACTAAAACCACTCAGCTGAAGACGTGGCAAGTGGGAAATATTATTGTAGCCCATAGTGTCTTTCATGGTGTGGTTCTCGATGATATATAGTGACAAGTGTTGGATGTCAGCTTGTTGCTCCATATGACGTGTTAGCGCGAACACGCCATAGAACAAATGTTGGAGCCGCCGCCTTGCGTGGTTTTGAATCTCTGAAACTCATTACTGATTTGCTGATTAGCTGAAATAAGTTGATGGAATTCCCCAAAATGCCGCTGATAACGCATTTTGGTTGTTTGCGTAATGAGGTGAGGCCTATATACAACCCTTTTTTTTAAGGTGTCTGGGACTTCTAATGCTCATTCTGCATTGATTTTTGTGTAATATTGGAAAGCAAAGACAAATATAATACTTTCATTTCATTCAATGGTCTTAATAACGACACATACTCTCTTCTCGTATATTTCCTCTCACCCCAAACTTATTTAACCAAGAACTATACCGGCTCTCCTGATCTGTGTGTTTAGTCGTTCTGACAGAGAGAGAGGAGACTGACGATATGTATGTCTAATTTTGACCACCATTGCTTCAGTTCTCATTTTCCTTTAGTCGACTCTTATAACAAGCCTTTTTAGGACATTGGCACGCTCCGCATACGTACTTACCACTATCACAATTGCGTTAACATTTACCATTATCCGACAGCCAATATTTTACAAGCGCTGTGCATTGAGTGCTGCTGGCCGCTCCTTTCACGCTAACTCTAAATCTTAATGTTTTCAGCAGCACATGCGGGCACTGCATTACTCCTTCATTTTTGCCTCTCGCACCAGAGAACTCAAGTACTCGCTGGTGAAGACGTACAGCTGTAGAACATTCCCTTTGACTGGGCCGAGTCTCTGGTATAACATTAATATCTGGTATGTGCAATTCATGAAACGCCGTGCGTCATACACTGTCCACGTTTGGTGTGAAGGTGTTTTATTGATACTATTTCATTTTTACTGTTGGCTGCAGGATTAATGTGATGTGTTATTTTGTTCATTCAGTTGCATCATTTTGACCAGGTTCCCCTGGCTCGTCATCGTCACTCGTCGAGTCCACTTTGCTGACAGCTCTGTTCGCCGAGCTGCACGTCAATACAATCCTGAATCCAGAACAGCTTGTGTAGTAGTTTGCTGCCCAGACTTTGAATCATACAGCTGTGTTCCTGTGGAGAAAATGGCACTGAACAGCAACAGAGTAATAGGTGTTTTGTTTCATGAAATGAAAACCGCCGTCAAGACGATCTCCAACCACTGCAGCGTCATGTTAGTTAAGTATACTCATCTGCCTTGGGTGCTTTAGGTCTTTCACATGCTACTAGAGCCGCTCTGACCAGCTGAGGCACAGACTCAACAAGACCTCTGAAGGTTCCTTATGGCAGGGATCCCAAACCACTCAGCCCCGTGCCAGAACTGGGCTGCAAAGAATGTGCTACCAGGTTGTGAGGAAATGGTATTTTTTTGGCAAAACCCCACTGAATAATAAACATTATAGACTATTTATGTGTTAATTACGCTGACCTTGGCGTGCTCTGTTTGCACTGCCCCTTTCCCAGCCACAGGGTTAGGTCCCCGGCCAGTATTTTTGAGCCTCTGCAGAGATTCCTTCCATAAGGAATTGGTAGCACACTTCAGCGAAGGGGAGTGGGGAACAAAACTCACTTGCCTGTGTGAAATCTTTAGCATATCGAGTAAACCGGGGACATTGACAACAGTATTCAAGCAGGTAGATAGCGTAAAGACATGTTCCCGACATTGGCTAGGATTCTGGTAGTTTTAACCAAGACGTAATCTGCAAATCTGGCCTTTAGGGTTTGAATACGCACTTTACAGTGTATCTGCCCTTGACAGGTGCTTATCTTATTAAGTAATATTTGCTTCTGTTGTCATAATTTATTAGCTAATTAGTGTCTAAGCACCTCTGTTTCAATGGTCAGAAGACCAGACTTCAATGCCATTTTTTTAAATTTTTTTTATGACCACGTGGTTGTCACCAAGGCAACAAACCCCGAGATGCTCAAATCCTCATTTTCTACAAAATTTCTCCATGGCTACTACGACTCTATTCTGGTCCGACGTGCTACAACCCCATCCTTGCCCCGACACACCAGCCCAATCCTTCGCTGTCTCTGTTGCCAAGGAAAGTTGGAAGTGAATTATGAGATGCCGAATAACCTAATATGGTTGGAATTCTTGACTCTACTTGTATAGTAGTCGGAGAAACAGGTTGTAAAATCGCCAATGATTTTGCCAGACTATCTGAACCTGTTGAGCTTTGAGAGGCTCGAAAAATACGTATATATCGCAAAGAATCAGAGCCATGAGTTGTGACGTAAGCAGCGAATTAACCCTTATTATTTGGTGTTCTTACAAGTGCATTGGACCCACTGTACGTGCCCGATTTTATCATTTGTCTTCTGTCCATATCGGTCCAAATTTAGCTGACAATTAACTCTAGATTTTTATCCCAATACAGATGGGATCTCTTTGGTAATTCATGCAAATTGATGTTCTGTTTAACTTATTGCTGATTGCTGTTACAGAGACGTGTCCCTGCATTACTCTACCTGCATTCCTCCTCTTTTCCCCCCCCGCTCAACTCCAGTCTCCGATGTCTCTTTTACTATTCCCTGTATCCTCCTCCCCTGCTTCCCTGCTGTAACTCATTTACAGTTAACCCTTCTCTTTTAATGTCTGTCTCTCCGTTCTGTCATCTGTTCCATTGATACCAGAAGACATCCCTAGCCCCCCCTCCCCTCGCCCCCCCTCCCCCTCCTTTCGGCTCCCTATGCTCATTTTTCTATAAGTAATGCAACCTCCCCTTCTGCCCACATTTGGAGCTGCTGCTGAGCAATCCTCTAAAATTCTTGGCATGTTTCTACTCTGGGCCAGGCATCCTCCGGCTGGCTGTCTCCCCTCAGAATCCAGCAGCATAAATTACACCGTGTCCTCACACAACCTATGCACGAAATTTTTAAGGCACACATAATGTGCTTTAAAATTCTATTATCCGTTTTTCCCCCGTGTAGAACAAAAAAAAAAAGAAAAGAAAAAAAAAGCACAGTTTATGCCAGCTCCATTAGTCTAAATGTGTGTTTAATAGAGGCAGTGAGAATTTATTTGAGAAGTGATTAAATCAAATATTTCCTCAAAGGAAGTATGACTTCAGGAAGTCGCACGCTTTCAGAGTCTTTGGTTGATTATAAACTTCATCAACAACAAAATGTTAATCAAAACTAGGTAGAACCTTGTTAGACGTATTTCAAACAAGCCGTACTGTGCGGACCGCATGACAAATACTTGTTACATGGTTTCCCTTCCTCTTGAATTCCAGCCATGCAGATGTGCACCTGAGCAGGCCCAGAGCATGCAAAGTTCATTACTAAATAAGTAGCAGCCCATGTGTTTTTGCTGTCTTTCTGCTTTGTTTGATTTAGCAGAGGCCACCCTTTAGCTGTAATGACAGGCTCCCAGCACATCCTGTGGCCTTCTGCCATTCAGCTCCGTGGGGAGAGTTTTACTTTGGCAAGACTTGAGTCAAATCTCTCGTTGTATTATTACTGTATCACAGCTTGATTAAAGTAGACCTGGCTTGGATACGCCAAGGAGGCCATTCACAGGCGTGGATGAGTAATGATGCACCATTAAATGTGAAATTGGGATATGACAGCTTCGGGATAATGACTTCACTTTGCAGAAATGCAAGCGTCCCATTCTACTTCGGGGAATGAACACTTAAGAAGGTGGAAAGTTTGTGGAAAGTACTGAGGTACACGTCGTGGACAACAATCACCTTGTACTTAAACCTTTGCTGTCGAGTTGACAGCAGCAAAACAAAGACAGCAGTGGTAAATGCTGATAGTGGTTGGTTGGTAACGATGAACAAACCACACATCTGCGATGACATAAAGGATCGGCTGCTCATGTCTTCACACCAAATACCGCAGCAGCTTCAGAGGTCTGCCGGAGTCCACGCCTCTCCAATTCAGGGCTACGAAGCATGTAAAGCAGAGGTATTCCTAATATTTCCGGCTGATCAGTTTAAGTGCAGAGTGGGCTAAGACAGAGTAAGAATGTCATTGGACACCCTCGACTTGTTTCCGTCAGCCATGGCAGACCTTGCAGCAGGAATTCATTTTCGAAGTACAGTGCGGAGAAGCCGTGAAAACATGTTCAGGAATTGCCTCAGACATCCAGAAACATTCCAAACAGACCAGGGGTCATCGTTTCCCACGTTGGGAAGGGCTCCCGTGCCTTCATCTCGTGCCATTTTTAGGGGGCTTTTGCATTCAAGGATTGCCTGCTTTTCTGAAAAGGCTTGTCTCCGGCTCGCTGCCGTATACTGAGGCCTTGAAAGCGCCCCGATCTCTCCCTGCTGACAATCATTTTTCTTTGTGCTTCTTTTCCTGGGTCAATGCCAGTCTCCAGAGCTGCTGGCTCTCTGGAATTTTTTGTCAGCATACTTGTCACATTTTGTATTTTCTGATGAATGCCAGCGCCACTAATTGTGAGCTGGATGTTTATTTTATTTTTTTTTTTTTTATTCAGAGACGGGCATCAGGTGCTGCAGACCTGGGATGTCACAGTTTTGCCCTGAAGTGAAACCCGAATCTCGGAACGTGAAGATGAACAAAAAGACTGATTTTCGGTCTTGTGCTCATCACACTGCTCTGCAGCAGCAGCAGCAGCAGCAACAACAGCAGCAGCAGCAGCCAGACAGTGTCTGACAAATGCATGATGGCTATTGGTGTGGTGTGTGCATGGAGGGGTGTGGAGTGGCAGAAAAATCGACTGGCAGAGTAGCGAATGGCAGGCGGCCAGGTTGTCAGCTCACAGCGGCTGTCCTTCACGGGGGGACTGGTAAATGAAAACGACGGAAGGAGAGAAGGAGAAGCGGAGGAGGACGGAAAGGAGGACAGAAAGAGGGCAGGGTTACTTGAAACACTCCTGAATTCTGCAACATTTACAAAGACACTGGAGAAAGACATAGTTCTTAAAAAAAGAAAGGAAAAAAAAAGAAAAAAGACACTGACTTGTGTTACCTTCAGGCACTCATCAGTCTGTCCTTCAGTGTCTGGAGCCAAAATTGCAGCATTCGTAATATCCGAGCATTAGGGCTCTTCGGCTGAATGATGGTTTGAAATCTCTTCTACCATTGATACCTGAATTTTCACGACCAGCAAACATCTCATCAGATGAAAGGCAGCAGGCCTCTCGTGTCCTGCGTAAGCCGAAAGGTTTTTCTCCACCGTTGCAAATTTAGATGTTGAAATTAATTAACAGTTCTCTGCAGTATGCACACGACAAATTTAATATAAAAAATGAAAAAAAATGCAAATAGCGCTGCAAAAATACACGCGTGTTATTACGCCTTTTTTTTTAGGCAGGACACAGCAGAAGTAGTGGGGTTAGAAAGAGAGAGTGCTACGTAATGAAGGGCAAAGGCTGCACTCAAACCTGCCGCTGTGCAGTGAGGACCAGCTAGGACATGCACATTTTATACAAAAATATTATTTCGTAAAAGCATAATAGACTAAGTTTGATTCCAATCAGATAAATGTAAAACTCTCTTCTCTAAAATAGCTTTCATTAATTTCACACATTTGTTACCTTGTGTGCCTTTTATTCTTTTCCATTTCAACTAAATTCAATGCAATTAGTTAATAGTTAATCAGTTAATCATCTGTTATTAGACATTTGTACTATTTCATATTATTTTTTCCCCCGCTTTACTCAAACAATATTTAACAGATTAATCACTTCTGAAATTAATTGTAAGCTGCACCCCCTGCTGTAATTTACTTTACATTCGTAGGTAGCATTTACTTCCAAAGTAACACGGTATCCTCTATTAGTTTTCCACTCCATTGTAAAGGCACTCATCACCTATTGTAGCACAGAAAACCCTTCTACCGAAGGAGCAATCAAGATGCTTTATGAAGTCTAATTAAACAGAGCGTGTTGGCACATCGAGGCTAAGTTAGTAACAACATGTTGATTGCCTGCGCCTTCAGAACCGCTGTTAATGACAATTGCATTCTCGTGAAATTGGGCGTAGCGTAAAAATATTGCACTTGCAGGACCCCGAAATAAGTGGCGTCCTCTTAACAAGCAGCCAGGAGTAGGAGTGCAGGGGCTAAAGGTAACACTCTCCGACAGAAGGTGTTGCGTTACGTGGGCTTCTCTGTGGAGAGATTATTAAGGAGCAACAGTAACTGCAGGGAGGACAGATACAACCACATGTAATGGTCCAACAAGGCAATGGCTTGGGCTTAAAAATGTTACCGAAAAAAGTCACTCACATGTACACAAATTATTGACTGCGCACAAGTTCATACAACGTTTTATTGATGTCAGTAGTCACGTGCTGATTTGGTCACTTCAGCCTGAAGTTTAGTCGTCTCAGATATAACGCTTCATTTTACTGTAGCAGTTGCTGCTGAACTAGTTGTTCTTACCTTCAGCTTTTATGCACCATTATATTTATACTCCTGAACATTTTATTGAATATTTTCTTGCATATTGTAACTATGGCACTACACCACTGCATCTGTCGGTCAGTTATAGTGACTACTTACAACTTTTTATGCACAAAAAAATTCCCTACAAAATATTCCCCAAATAATAATAATAATAAAAATAGATGATTGACTTGTAGCCTGAAGTAGATATAATGAGTGTTGATTCCCAAGGACTGTACAGTTATAACCTGGTAGGGCCAATTAATAATAATACTTTGATTTTATTATTATGAAGACTTGTAATTCATTTATTAATTTGCAGTTTTCCATCAGTGCCTGTTTGACACCATATATTCATTTCATTCTGTAGCATTCAGTAAAACCAAAAAGTAGAAAAGTCAGTTATTGTTTTAGGAATTTCAAGCAGCTATTACAGCAGGAGTCTTCAATGTTTTTCACTCTAAGGACCCCCAAGCTCATGAGGGAATTAAGTAGTGACCCCCTACCTACTACATGTGTCCTATATTAATATTTATAAATATACATTATTATTATTAACATTTTGCATTAAATATTAATCACTTATCCCTTCGCTAATATATGTTGGATTCATGTTAATTTGTATTTAAAAGAATTTAAATTCGTGGGGGAAAATTTAAAAATATATAGAAAATATCTAATCAACCAAAGATTTTGCAAAAACGTCCTGCAGTACCTCCACCGACCCCCTGGGGGTGGCAGACTCCCTGTTGAAGACCTGTGCATTACAGCAAATGTTTACTCACCATCTTCCATTTTTGCTGAGTCCAAACAGTCACCTCGATGCAGATGACGTAAAGGACATAAAGCACCCAGATGTTGTCAGGGTGTGGTCAGTAATAACGTAACTGAGGAGGGTGTTGCCCATGAAACTATTTATGCCGTTTATTAAACTGACAGCTGTACCAATAGTTACACTGGATGGATCACAGACAAAAAAAAAAAAAAATTAGTTCTGCAGTCTTCCGTCAGTGACCTTAATCAGCCTACAAACTTCTGTTTAACGACTTGTAATCATTTAAATTTGGGAATATTACACATTATCTTTTGTTGAAAATATAGCCCACTTTGGTTTCTGCTGTACTCAGCGTTGTGTTACTGGTAGAAGGTAGAACAGATGTGGAACAGCAGCAGATCTCAGAGCAGTCGTCGGGTCAGACTGTGACCTGCAGGGGTCCAGCGCCGCACCGTCCACGCTGTTGTTTCATGCTGCATTCAGCATCACCCATCGAATTCGACTGCTCCGCGGACTTCTCCGGTCCGCAGTTGCCTCCAAAGTCAACTTCTCCCCTTCTCTGATTGGACTGTGGTGCCAATTCTGCCGGGATTCGATTGGTCACATGCAGCCGCGTTCTGCTCACAGGCAGATTTGTCCACAGGGCTGTGGACTTTGCCAGCCAATCGCTGACATTTCTTCTGTATTTGCAAAAGGCTGCAGTTTGTCAGACGAAAAAAAAGAAGAAAAAAACACATTATTTGGTACGTCAGTTGCAATTATATGACAGAGCCTCTTTAATAAATATCAAATATCGTCCCCAGACTATTGTCGCCCGCTCTTACAGTTAATACTGTAATTTTTCAAATCTGCCCGGTTGTTCTAATGTTTCTTTTAATCTTTTTTTTTTCCCCTAATTAGTTTCTAATCACAAATTGCATAAGTGTCTTGTTTTTGAGAATCATTATAATGGCCTTCACCATAATGGGCTCATCTATTCTGACTGGATTCACAATCTGACGAATCTATTTTTTATCTTTTGAAAATACATCTAGATGAACCATTAGTTTTACAGCTTTTTGGCTTTTTTCACGGCCAGTGTATAGAAATATGTTTATCTTCACACTATTTATTTCTTCAGTTTTTAATACACATTTATTTTGTTTGTTTGTTTTTCCGCACCACAATTAGACCACAACTTAAAGCTAGTCAGCGTGGCTGTAAAAACACACACAAGGCAAAATTATGACTCCTTGGCTTGTAACCGGAGCTCAGTGAAATTTTAAATGTAATGGATAATAGTTGAAGTGACCTCTTTTCACCCTCCCACCGTCCGTGTCCAGATCTCCAGGGTACATGCCAGCTGTGGTGAGAGGTAAAATTCTACTTTGCCAAAACGTATTTGAGTAAACATCAAAAAATACTGTAAAATGAAAAATCAACCTTCGCTGTCTTTACCATGTCAAATTATTCCACTTGTGTTACCAGAAAATGCAAAACTGACCTATGAGTGGAGCTTATCTGGACTGTAGCAAGTTCAAGGTAGCTATCCGTTATTTTGATTTATTTTAGGGTTGTTTTTTTTATTACTCCTCTGTTTCTCATTCTCTTTTAGATTTTCTTTTGAGGCCATTGCGAAAGACGTCAAATTTGGAATAGAGTTATCCAGTTCATGTTGTGAGTGCCTTGATCTCTGTTTCATGCGGCGAACAGTGAGCTCAGTGTGTCATAACTCTGCGTGCCGTGTTGCAAAAATCATGATTTCTCACCCCCAAACCTCCTGAAGCCACACAGCTCCTTTGGAAGTCATCATAAACACAGTTTGTTTCGTCTCCGCCGCACTTTCCACGTACAATAGTAATAATACGTCAGACGGGCTGCGAATCTAGACGCCGCCTGATTGGCTTTTTGAATTAAGACGGTCGAGAATCAGGCGTAAACGTCACATTTGCAGAGCATTAATAGTTCCCCTTGAGAATTAAAACCTCACCATCCCTTTAGGTTTTACGATATAATCACCTGCATCTATTCAGAAATGCCATTAACACCACATTCTCTACATTTCACCATAACAATTACCATATACTTATTTTTCTGAGCACTGTTTGAAAAGGTGTTATTGGAGCTCCTTTCCGGCTCTGCGCTCTGCACAGCAGGCTTTGATTTTACTTCTTTTCTTTCACTAAGCTTATCGGCAAGTGGCACAAAGTGAGCCATTGCTGTGGCACCGTCCAATCAGCTGCGAACACACACCCTCCTCTTCCTGGTCTTTATCGACCCATGACATCTGATTGGACTGAGAGGAGCACAAATGCCCCCTTCCTCTCATCCAGGCTTTCTACCATCCTTTTTTTTTTTCTGAAATGGCCGCCACGTTTCTGTTTGTTATTTGTACCTTATTTCATTTTTTATTTTTTTTATGCGTGTGATTGAACGGTGGAGCAAATAACATAAATCACCCCTGACGGGATGGGGTCATTATGGCAGAAATGTAAATACAACACGGGGGTAATTGAAGTCGGTGTATTAGAACTACAATAATCGTAGGAACAGGGCTCTAATCATTATGAAGACGTTTTTGTTTTTTCTCTCACGCGGACAAGCAGTAGACAGCGGCGGTAATAGCACTGGGCTCTCGACGGCAGCACCAGCTGTGCCCGATCCAAATGGGCACTGACAGCGATCCAGGCCGAGCAGGGTCAGATGAGGACACGAACGCGGAGGGTGGGGGGGGGGGAGTCGGTGGGGGGAGGTTGGCGCTGTGGGCAGGGAGATGGGCGAGAGGAGGAAGAAAGATGAGGAAGGCGAGAGGCTTGTGAGGAAAAGGGGGAGGAGAGGAGAGAACGGGGAGTATTTTGGCACAATGGAGGAAACAAAAGAAGAGCAAGAGAGGCAAACAAAAGGCTGGGCGGCAGGGTTCGACAGATGAATCTGTTTGCTGAAATACAAGACCAATATTGACTTTTTAGTAAACACATATGTCATGAAGTCATTATATGCCTCAAATATGATAGATATGGTTCGGCTCGCTTGCATCACATCATACGTGCACATCAGGTCTTAAGCGTTTGTCTGCGACATTAAGGGTTTTAACACTCAGCGTTCTCACACTCGGATTTAAAAATAAAAATAATCAAAATCCTGGATATAAAGAAAGTCTGAGGGAGTCAGTACACAGAGGTGCGGGTTTGTGGTTTGAATTCCAGCTTATGGTTGGCGCCATCTTTTCCATCTGCAGCAAGGACCTTGTATATAAGTTCAGGGTGTTGTCTTTAACACCCACAACCTCAACCTCAGACCAAAGCTTACTGGAAGCAAAAAAAATGTTCCAAACACGGTATAATAACTAGATATATATTTAAAGGTACACAGTGCTGTCATAATCAAGTGTAAGCTTAAAACTTACCTAGATAATGTATGACAGCATAATCTTGTTAGTAAAATGGCTGTTTATTATTAGAACAGAGGGTACAATCATCATCCATATGGCAGACATCAAGGACTTCTATAAGCCTCCGTTTCCAGAAATACCAACAGCACAATCACTAGACCGGGACTTTGGTGAGTGAGACCTTCGTGACTTGATGAAAAGAGAGAAGTTGATGCCTTTTGAATGAGACTCGTTGGAGTTTCCAACATTGTCATTGTTGCCCATGATGCAGAGAAAAGCTGTGAAAAAAAAAAAAAAAGTGGTGCTTGTGGGAAAAAATTTGCTGATACGGTTCTCCGGGTAATTTACCAGTATTTAGACCATAATTACTATTCCATGCCAGGCGATATTACCAATATTTCCAAAGCTGCTCACCAAGTGGGTTTGCTCTTTGTTCTTGCAGTGCGGTTTGATGTCAGTCCTTCTTCTGATCTGAGATTATTAGACCTAAATTATATTTGCATATAAACTCAAATAGCGCTGATACAACTAAGAAACTGTCAGATCAAGAAACAAGTAGAGGAAAGACGTTCAGTACCCGATACTAGACAGATTTTCATTATTGGGTGCTACCAATACATTTATATGAAGTTTTAGCCTTTGCCACCATGTGGAATGCAAAGATGTCGTAACCCTATTACCAGACGAGAAGTTTGGTGTTGAGCAATCCAACAATAGCCATATTTTTTACATCCTGTAAGACCAGGATGCTGGTAGGGCCCTCAACCTCATCAGTACTAAACATTGTCGGACAATCAAAAGCTTTTGAATTGTTTGGCCTTCGCAGTTTGAAAGAGAGGTGGAAGTCCCTTGCATATGCGTCTCAGCAAAATGAAAGTCCCTTATTCCTTTCAGCTCTTAGATGAATCTTAATCTACCAGCAGGACTGACTCATTCCAGCTTCTATCTACACTTCCCATCATGTCTGCCTGTAGCTTCAATTTCAATCCTCTTAGCTTTGTCCTTTCCCAGCGCAACAGAAAGATTCCCAAGACCGGAGCCAAATGAGATCACAGATAAATGTTAAAACCCTTATGAGGAAAACACTGTCAGAGGGGAGACTACCAGTCCAAGCCAACAGATGCTGATTAGGGGTTCTTGCAGAGGGTCTTTTCTTTCTAGGACATGGCTGCCAAAGAATAAATTAGTGAGCATGCAATAAATTAGTGACCATGTGGTACAAGAATTTTAAGGAGCTTGGCATTGTAGCAAAGCTTAGGAAAACAATTGATAAGATTATCCTATGGTGGTCCTCCGCAGGTGCTTGTCTGCTTTTATGACTTTTCTCATGCCCCTTTGATAAACTGATTGCACTTCTGATATGGGATTTAGGAATATTCCTGTTTTTCCTCTTGACATTTGATTCTTCCGCTGTGCTGTCTTCACCGTATATTCAGAATGGCACATTACATTTCAAAAGTTGCATGTGGTAAATAGTTTTTCTGGGAAATCGGCATTAACTTAATCAGCATTGTCTATTCCCATAAGTGTTTTGTTGCTGTACATTTTCCAGAATGACCCCCACATTATTTGTGGTTGCACCATGTTCTGGCCTGGAGGCTAGTGCGTTGGAGTTATCGGTCCCTTGGCGTCTTTCTTTTATGACGGGATGTTTTTTTTAAATGTCCGCATAATATGGCAAAAAAATAAAACCCCATCCTCCTAGTGACAGTCACAGAAGCTGACAATTACCACTGATGTATTTGATGGTGCAGAGAATTGTATGCGACCGTTGCAGCTGTGTCGGAAATATCTTGAAGTGCTTTGACCAATTATACTTTGTAAAAAGGAGGAAAAGTGATAGGGGGAGATTAGAAACATTAACAACTAAATCCAGGTGCAGAAAAAAAGATTTTCTGATTATCAGAATTATAGTAAGAGGCCATAGAAATGGGATCTGGGTGAGTGCTGTTAAAATTTAAGAGAAACTCAAATCTAAAACTTCAAAAAAACTCGTGAGGTAGAGCTCTCGCCACTGTTAAAAGGACTACTGGTATTGGTCTGTTGCAATGCTGCCATTTCATGTCAAATAGACTCTGGGGAAGATTAGGAGATACTTTTGTCAGACAGGCCGAGGTTGAATAGGGAGAAGAAAAAAGGGGGAAATTTAGAGGGTTTCAGAAAGAAAGAGGCAGGGCAAATGAAACTGGACGATGAAGAGCCATGGGGAGACCGAGTGAAAGAAAAAAGGGGCTGAAGAGGGAGGGAGAGGTAAGCGATAGAGAGAAGGCCAAATGTGTCTGGGAAAGTTTTGGAGCTGAGGTGCATTGTGGGAGAGCAGACAGTGTGTCTGGGGGGTCTGAGGTGTGGATTAATGCCAGCGATTGGAGGAGGGCTGCCGCAGTTGTGCGTGAGCAGAATATCAGACGGAGGGAGAAGAGAGAGCAGAGAGCAGGGAAGATGGAAAGGGTACAGACACAGAATTTTGGGAAGGGGTGCTATTCAGCGCCAGAAGGCGATGAAGACAAGTTGCTCATGCTGCATGAAAGAAAGCGCCTGTAAACTTGGGGAGGGGGAACAAAAAAAAAACACAAAAAAAAAACATAAAGCTGCACAGATATAGAGTTCTCGTTTGTGAATCTGTATAAATTAATTAGTTTCAATGCTTTCAATCTGATTGCGTTGTTGTGTTTTAACTCGTTTAAGTAGCGAAGACGGGCTGCAGACAGCGGCCACAGTCAGAACCAATCAGCCATGGTTAGAGTCCAAGTTAGGAAAATGCAAGCCTGGGTTCATCAGGTGCATTTGAGGCAGAACCCATAATCCATGATCTATGAAAGAGGCACCGTACAACTTTTATTCCTGGATGAAAAGCAATTCGAAAAGATTACGAGCACTGCAGCAAACACATCTTATGAAGCCGCACTCAGGCTAAAGGTTTGACACTGTAAAATTTCATTACAGCCAGATTGTTGTGGATCTTGTTTGGATTTTAAGGCAGTTATTTGTCTTTATTCCCCGAGGGAAACTTTGTGATAGTTATCCGTGTGCCAGGGGTTACACAAGAGCCAGCGAAGGGAGCACCAGAGATGATAAAAACAGATAAAATAAACGGGTCAAATGGGATTTCATCACAAGACAAGTCACTTAGTCGCCCATCAAGTTTAGTCCTTGTACAGTATTTCTCCTGTATTTCTGTGTTTCTCCTGTTTTCTTTAGTCATCGCATAAAGAATAGGTATAAAGATTTACTGACTTCTCACTAGAGGCAGATATTTCTTCTGAATGCCTTTGGGATTCCTGTCGGGTGGGAGTATACATCGCCTGATGATGTGATGGGGAGAAGGACGTGAGCGTTCAAGATCAGAATCACAAAAGACTCGGATGCCAGGAAGAGCTCATTGTAGCGTGCAGTAAAGGACAGTGATCCACGCATCGCAATGACAAAAGTTTCAGGCAAGTCTGAAGTTCATAATAGCTGAGAGTGACGGTGTTAAAACTGTGTAAGCTGTTTCTGAGATGTGTAAATTAGTTGTCACACAAACGACTCGCTTGTCGCCTAGAACAGGATGGGACCGGAGTCGTTCATCCGGGATGGGACAGGAATACGGTTGTGGGATTGGGAGGAGCGGGTGTGAAAATCCAATCTCATGTCGCCCTCTGCCATTCACACTCACAGGAAACATCAGAGAAGCTTCCACAGCTCCATGTAGCTACCTTATGCTACGTTATGGAGCGTTCTGCACTGGCCGTCTTGTGTCTGCTGGATTACCCCAAACTTCTCATTAAGAACAAGTGATAAATTGTTGCGGTGTACGCCCATAAATCAGCAAAGTCGTGGTCCAACAATAGTTGTCTGGCAAAATATTTGTCGTTCCTCTGTGGGCTTCTTAAATCTTCTACATCTAAAGGTTAATACTATCCATTCCAAATACTCTACTGCACCTCTTTTGGAAGAAATTCATTCTTGACCATGAAGACATATCTGTCATGATTTATCCACTGACTCAAGCTTCACTTCTTACCTTATTTCCTGAGCTTTTGGGCTTTTAGAGTAAATGTAAGTTTCTCTAGCATCATCATCACTCAGCCTTTGATAAGATAGAAAATAAACATCAATGGTGGACTGCCATTCAGTACACAAACAGTGTGATGGTCATAAAGTTGACCGCAGGTTTTTCCCAAACCTTACTCTAGTGGATGCAGTTTCCTAATAATAACATAGATATTGAGTACTCACCACCAGCTGAACTGTTTTTTAACCCTAAATACTGTACTTTTACAGAACAGTATTCTATTCATATTTTTATACTTTTCTTCATTGTTCAATTTTCCAGACCACAACAACAAATTCCTCATGTGTGAACATAAGTGGCAATATCAAGAATTCTGTGAATGTAGATGTAAAAGTCAGAATAGGACCTGTCAGAATAGAAGATAACTCAGTGCTGCAGTTTCACATCTGAAGACTAACTCTGCAGACTTAAGGTTTATTGAGTACAGTTTGGTTCAACATGCTCTACACAAGCTATATGCTCTACACCAACAAACCAAAGCTTGAAAATGAGTCTATAAACAGTCAGGTTCTCATGGTCCACATGTTGGACGTCTGCGAAATGGACAGGTGTTCAGATTTTCAGAGAATTTGACAAGGACCCAATTGTAATGATCAGACAATCTTCTAAGAATTGCATAGTGGTGACAAACAGTTGGCCAGACGGTCTCATGACCGGGTTCTGGGGATACGCTGCTTGGACTTATAACTACAGGACTTAAACATATCCAGATGCCAACATCATGGAACCATTCCTCAATAGGCACCAACATGCCACATCCTGGTGAACATTTGACAAGCTCCATCCGTTGGACACGATGTTAGAATGGATTAGGAAGAAGAACCGTAGAAGGACAGTAGAAAGGTGAAGGTAGGAAGGGTACGATGGGATGAAGTCTGGGCCACTGACTGCAAACATGGCAGACGTTCAGAGGTATTTCAGGTGACACTAGACAGGATTTTGGTGACAGGCGTAACACCAGCATTTCTTAAACGACATTTTTGTTTTTCATAAATCGCCCTGGATTCATCTTTTGGGAAAAGCTGATCCCAGTAAAATAAAGGTCTGGGTTAATAAGCAAGAAGCAGAATTTAATGCTAGTTTGCGGAATGATGAGATATGGAAAAATAATCCCACTGAGGCAGATGTGATCTCTTATTGAACCCGCCTAAATCAGAGAATGACATGAGCTCAAAGGTCACCACTTAAACCTTTGAAGCTTAAATGTTACGTTTAGCATGATACAGTTAAATATGTTTGCGGTCGGTTGGAGGTTTGGTGCAGTTAAGATGATTTGTTTCTGTCCGTGACTGGAAAGGGATGCATAATTAGTAGATGCGTTTTTATTTTGGAGCCATCTATTCCTTACACTTAAATATCCAGAATTCCAGTGATATGATGTCAGTGTGCAGAACCGGCCAGCCCGTGACTGAACCAAAAAATACCAACGAGCTGACGGAGGAAACGAGCTAATTTTAGAGTCCGGTTTTCTGCCGATCTCAGTGCTCGTTCGCGGCGGTGATGGAGATTCTTTGTGTTGCGCTTGTGCGTCCAAATTCAAGGAGGCTTTTATACGTTCCACATGAATTTAATTTGGGACGGCGGAGTAAACTTGCAGCCCCTGAGTGCAATAGGTTTGTCTGTGCTCCGACAGCAGAACCCAGAAGCTGTCTCTGTGTCTCTGAGTGCTCTATTGATTCACTTGGCAACCACTTACGTTCTATTATGGAACAGAGCTTATGTGCTGTCACCAGCGTTTGGAGAACTGCACCGTCTTACCTGTTAACTCGGACACCGAAAAACACGACACACACACACAGAGTCCGGCGTTTCAGGTTTGCAGAATGTCGGCCACTCTCACGCTCCTGTTACTATAGCTGGATGTTATCAAAAAAGATATCAGTGACAAAGGGACATTTTTTCGCCGTATTATGATACAGTCAAATCTGGAGCCGCTCCTGAGCTGTGAAAGGCAGGCATATGGAGAAATGGTCTGTATCTGTGCCTCAGTAAACCAGAGCCAAGTCCCGAAATGACTCCTTCTTTTCTATTCGCAGCTGAGGCTAACTAAAGATTGGTATTTGTTTTTGGTGCAGGGAAGCTTTCCAAGAAATGTGTGTGCATGTGTGTGTATTTTTGTATATGCACTTTGCTTAGTGTATTCATGAGTACGTACGTGCAAGCCAGTCAGTCTGCTACTGGCTGTGTGGGGGGCTGTGTTGAGGATACAAGAGTGTGTGTGTGTTTGTGTGTGTGTGTGTGCGTGCGTGTCCAAGTGTTTATGTGTCGGAGTAGTGAGGCGTTTTGGGAAGCGAAGGACTGGGTGAGTAGTGGCTATACCTGGACTCTACTGTCCCTCTCGCGTTTGAGTGGGAAGAAAAGACGAAGAAGAGGAGGAGGAGGAAGAAGAAGGAGCGTGCAGGGAGGAGGAGGAGGAGGAGGAGGAGAATGGGGGAGAGGAGAAGAAGGGAAGGGGAGAGGTTCAGGGGTGACAGGAGGACGGCTTCATGGCTGCATTTTCCCTTCGCTGAATTTCCACACTCCCCTTTCTCTTTTCTGTTTTGCCTTATTCAGCTGAGCGAGGGAGGGAGTCAAAGAGACAAGGAGAGTTTTGCAGTTCAAGACTGAAAAAGAGAGAATAATCAAGCCAATTTTTTTCGTTTTTTTTTTTTTTTTTTTTTTTTTTTTTTTTTTGGTAAGGCTGGGATCTTGGCTGTGTTACAAACAGATGTTGCTTGTCATTTGCTCGTAGTGCCGAGAAGCAGCTTGTAGAATTAACAGCCTGAAAGATTACCTCTCGCTTATTTATAGTTAGGATACCTAGTAGCACGCGGGAAAGCGACATTTGTAAAAACACAAAAAAACGAGTGTGTTTTTCTGTTATCGTTTACTTCCCCCCACGAGTTCCTCTCCTTCTTCCCTTTGCTTTTTTCTTTTGTGTAACTCTTTCTTCCCTCGCCCTCTCCCTCAGCTGCCTTTCGGGTGGCTTTGTTACTGTAGTTGCATGTTTGAGATGTTTTTTTTTTTTTTTCGTTTTTTGTTTTTTTTTTTGGTTTTTGTTTTTGATGGGCCACAGTGGACATGACTGCCTGTGCCTCCTGCCAAAGCACCGTAGGCCGTGCACGGTACAGAAAAGAAACATTTGGAAACTAATCGTAAAGGCAAAATCGGTAAGTCATCGTGCTTCTAGTGTGCTCCCAGTTTTGCTTCTTTTTCCGCGTCTCTCTTTTGCTTTGTTGTCGTTCGTATTCAGGACTGTGGTTGCTGTTTTTGTCCCGTAAGCCGAGCGTTTCTGTAATGTTTACTGTGCATTAGCTGTGGCCTAAACTGAGTGCTACCTGTTGGCTAGCCGTGACTATCTGTGTGCAGCGCATGATATTATGAAGTGCTAACGACATGCCACTTCCTCACCTCTCACTTCTTCACCTCTATTGACCCCCCTCCTTCCTTCTTACACACACACACACACACACGCACACACACACACACCACCCTTGTTGCTGGGTAGATTGGCGTATAGCGCCGCTGGGTTTGGCCGCTGGCACTGTTCAGTGCCTAACAATGCAGGTGTTGGCCTTTAGCTGGTCTTAGTCCTCTGCACCCGCACACACACACACACACACTCACACACACACACACACACACACACACACACGCTGTGGTGCACCGGTGGCGGCGTTGGCTGGCAGGGTGCTTCAGACCCCACCGACCTCTTTGTTCGGCCAATCTCAAGGTGTCTTTCAGCTCGCTGGCAAAGACCCACTGACATACTTTAAGCAACTTGGCAACAGCTTCAAAGTCAGACGTCTCATTTAAATTCAGGCGGAGGGAAGAGAAGCAGAAAGAGGACTTCAGATGGAGTCCGAAAGTTGAAATTGGACCACTCTCTCTTTTTTCATCTCCCGAGTTGTACAAGTTTTACTTTGTTTGTTCTGCGCAGCGAAACAACTCTATTAACATGAGGCAGGAATGTGTTGAAACGCTGCCCAGATTTTTACCTTGGACTTTAAAAATGTGACTTAAAATATGTCTGTGGCTTTGCTGTAAGGCCTCTAAATATATATATAATATAATACATAGAATGTATATTTAAGAATTTAAGATCACAATTCAGTGTTAATAATTTTCCCTCTATTATTTAATAATAAATGAATAACATTGTCACAATCCTGTACACATTTTATTAACACATCCCTCAATATGACTTCAATTACACATAAATATCTATAGTTATTCATGAAGCGACACGCCTACACATTGTTTCGAGCAATTCCTGCAATTTGTTTGTAGCGTTTCACATTATTTATGTCTCATTTGAGCTCAGCCGCACGCTTCCTTAAAATGCCACTTGAATTTTTCCACCTATCACTCACTGAAACGACTCTCTCAGAGCGAGGAAACGGTGAGGTATGCAGGAGCTGGCACGATGACTACCTGTTGGAAAATAATCTGGGACAACGTCGGCCTCAGAGGATTGTTTTGCGTGATGCAGTGCATTATGGGATCAAAGTGAGTTACTGTAGTTTGCGTTAGACTCTCGGTCATGATATTTGCATTAATTGCTTTTGTTTAATTTTTTAGTTGCTGTGCATTAAATGCCAACAATGTTTTTATTATTATTATTGTTTACTGAACTTTTTCTGCTGAAATACATTCTGAATTTTATTTTTTATTGAATATAAAAAAAGAAAAATGCATCAAACTTTAAGCAGGAAACACAGAGTGAACGTACGTGCGTTGAGCAGTGAATCAGAGCGAGGGCTGAACTTTTCTAGGAAAGATTCCTGCCGGACACACGCAGGAGAGCGGGTCCTGTGAGCACGAGACGTTTTGCTGATTAAAGAGACGCGTTTCCTCCGTCTCCGTCACGCTGATGGACACGTAAAGTCATCTGCGCGCGGCCCCAAACCCGTAGATCCGAACTTGTGTTAACTGACACCACAAGCTTGTATCTACAGGTCTGAGTCTGTGCAGCTCCAACGACCTCGAGCAGCATCAGCGAAACACAGCGGGAGCTGCTTACGAGCTCCCACCAACTTTATTAACTCTTTCCGTGTCCCGGATACCAGCACCGCTCTGCCTCCGTCTGTAGCTTAGGGTTGGTGGTTTGAAATCCTCTCCGGCTAGTTTTTACCTCAGTGAAACATCAGTTATCAGTGTAACCGTGTGAGACACAAAACTGAGACGGGTTCTTCCTCAGGTCTTTCAGCGTTTCACGCATTTTGTGTCCGCAAGCAGTCGGGCTTCCAGGGCTTTGAGAGGAGGCCGACAAGGAGTTGGTTAAAGAGGAAAAATGGAATCACAGCTCTGATTTCCCCGTGTTTATTTGAAACGTTAGTTTATAGATAACTCGAGAGGAGACAGGGCTTTTTCAGTCGGCGGCCAATTAGCTGCTGCTTGGCCTTTCTAGTGTTAATGACGCGGACGTCGGCCCAATTAGGGAACGCACGTGAGCGACAGTTGATCGCGCTTGTTTTCTCACAAACAGCCAAGACGTCCCACATGTTGACAGTTTGAAATGAGCAACCGTGAGCGTCTTTCTCTTTAACTTCCCCTCCTCTGGCCATTATTCAAGGTACATCTTCAAAACTCTGTGTACTAATACTCTGCTTTTATATAAAAAAAATATATATACATATATAGATATATATATTTGCGAATATTTGCAACTTTGCTTTTCATTCCATCTTGGGTTTCTGTTTAGGGTCGCGCAAATAAAACGGGATTTGGACACAGATGCGTTGCACGCGCTCCGGCGGCTTCAAGTATCACACTGGTCCATAATTGGCCTCTAAACCAACTGCGATGTCGCAAATCACCCTTGTGTATATTTACGCGTGTTAAACCTGGACGTGAGGTGAGCGCAGAGGCATTTTTCTCCATCAGTGGCTGAACGTGAACTCCCTGCCCGTGCAGCCCCGTGCACGGGGACGCTCCAAGTGGAACGAGAAGCATGAGACATTTTTCAACTGGAGGGGGACTATAAAGAGAAAATGTGATCAGCTTTTGGGCCGTGGTTGTGAGGAGGAGGGAGGGAGGGAGGGGGGAGTGGAGCTGAGGGGGTGATGGTGTCGGGCGGTGGCTCGTGTGTGTGTATTTGGGGATAAGTGGAAAAAAAAAAAGAGTTTAGCTAAAGCGTTGGAGGAAGACATGTTCATCTGCTTCGTGTTTAGAGGCCGTATCTAAGCTGGGACGGAATGATGACAAGTTTTACAACCAAAGATTTATTTTTTTCCTTACAAATGTTTGCCACGAAGCCCCAGCGTCCAGGTCTGCTTGCTCCCAGGTTGAGGTAGTAGGTTGTATAGTTGAGAAGTACACCCCGGGAGATAACTGTACAACCTCCTAGCTTTCCCTGAGGTACGCATGGCACTCTGCACAGCTGGATCAATACAGTCCACTGTTATTGTTTAGCAGCCTGCTAACGCGAGATACCGTCTGCTCCCCATGGTCAATAACATCCCAGGCTGTTTGCTGATGGAGCTCCGGTCTGTGACACCCGCCTGTGAGTCCGGGACATGTGCGCGTACGTGTTTGCAAATGGTAGGGTGACCTGTGGGGCACTGATATGGGCGCCGATATTTTTGCAGCAAAATACTCTTAATTTAATCAACAACAGTTTAATTTCATATTTCATATTCAAAGTAGCTGGAGCTTCATTATTTGCAGTGCGGCGTCCCTTTGAATTATTGTGGCTGTGTTATCATAATGCAGCGTAGTGACTTCTGTGTGGTAGAAGTCAACAGCTTTGATTGCCTGATAAACAGGTTGTGAAAATGCCACTGTCACCATATGTCTCCATATTTCCTGTGAGATGTTTATATGTGTGTCAGCTGTCAGCAGGGCACTGGATTCATCTTGGTTTGATTTGAAAGTCTGCGGCGCTGGTCCGCGAGATCACAAGCGCCGGCGTCGCCGGAGAGCTGATGGGACTGACGTACGAGAGCTCTTAACCGCACCGAAACATCAGTGGCTCCTCGCTCGGCGGCGACGTTTTGTTATTCGCTCGGCGATAACCTCATTAGCGCTGACGACTGCGCGGAGGAAGGCCCGGCTGCTTCCGTCTCGCATGTCGGCGTGACGGGGGGGGACGGCGACCGGGAGAAAAGTTTGAGGTTTGAGCGCAGGCCTCCGGTCCGTTTACCAGCAGTGAAATCAGCTGTCACCGCGAACAATCGTTGTCACAATATTTCCAATCTGCAGACACAGACTGCGTGGAATCTGCTGCTGTCACAGTGTTTGACGTGTGAAATATTGTGACACTCGGGGAAGAACAGGAAAAGGAACAATTATCGCACGGCGGTACACGGATACCTCTTCAGATAACACAGCGCGGCTCTGCGGGCTGCCTCTACCCACTTCAAAAAGCGTCTCTCTACTGGACTCGAGCTTTGAACAAACCCAAAACTGTTCTGTTTAAACTCAAGTCCTGCTGGAGCACAACATAGCAACTGTTGATGCGGAGATCCGTTGCTCGTCCTCGCATACTGGCTGACATTTTACTGCCAAACAGAACCTATTCATTCTGCAGTTTTCCCCCACACACATGTGTGGCCTTAAAGTTTCCTCCGCTTGATTTATGCCCTCTAAAGCTCTGTGTGCAGCATGTGCGTGCTGAACTTTACATACTGAGAACACACCGCGGGCTGGCCGTCCCCGACCAGAACATGTGTATACAGCTGAGTTAATAGGTAGAGGAGCAAAAGACTGCCCCCTGTTGGTAAGCTTGGGAAAGTGTCCGGCATGGCAGGCCTAGATTTGGTGATTTGGCAACAGTTGATCCGAGTGAGATGTGTGCTTGTCTGGTTTCACTTGATTTGAGAGAGTTTTGTCATTTTGTCAAGTTTTTAGTCGTCCTGACCTTTTATTACACTTTTGAATGAGTTTCACGTTTGGATTTAGTCCATTTTTTAAAACACAAATAAAATTGGATCTAAATAAAGGATTAAATAAATGTGTTTTTATTTTATTTTTATGTATTTTCCTCCTGAAACTTTCTTTTCATCATCACCGTTGCCATAGCAGTGACCCCCCGCGACCTCAGGCGTGACAGCTGCCAATCAATCATTTTTTCGGGCCAACAGCAGCATAGCTTCAGCTGTCCGGTGAGCGCGTCCTGCTCGTCCCCCTGCCTCGGTTTACGGGCACGCACGCACGCACGCAGTGTGTGTTGCAGATCCTCAGTCTGTGCAGACCCCGTCTCGCTGCGTGCTTATTTGCAGTCTTGCTGCTGTTTTTCGGGTGCGTGGGCTGCAGCGTGACAGATCTGGGTCTCTCTTGACGTACTACTTGGCTGGCCCGGCGCTGATTCCTGGCCATTAACAGCAGATAACGAACATTTAAGGAGAGGGAACTGGGGATAGGTAAATGAGCGGCGGCTGAGCTGTTACTTACCTGAATGCACAAGTTATCATTGACGATGGAGTTCGCGCGATTGCTTTTTGCATGATAATGTACATATATATTTACATTTCACATGTGCTCCATGAAAGCCTTTTTGTGTTTTGCCACAGTTGGCGTATTTCTGCATCTATCTGCATGTTCATGTGTCGTGCCTCGGCGTGCATGTGTGCGAGAGCCTTTGTCTGCCCGCTGCAGGCTCTCGCCGTCAAAGCCGGCTAATATTAGCGCCTCGCCGAGGACTGGCTCTATCTGGACACAAAGCAGGTGATAAATGAGGATAGCGGCACTCTCCCCACAAGCGCGCGCGTGCACACGTGCGTGCGTCTGCGTGCACATGTGTGTGTGTCGACGGGGGAGATTTTAAAATCGGTGGCGTCAGTGATTTTCAGAAAGGGGGAGGGAGGGGGAAGGGGGGGCGGCGAGTATGGTGCAGGGTGTACACGGAGGTACAGCGCGCTGTAGGTGCAGATGCGCGCAGTTCTATGGCAACCGCAGCTGTATAGAGGTAGAAAAGCGCCACTGTCTGCCAGACGGCAGTCAGAGAGGAGTGGAGATTAGCCGGGGTGCAGACACAGTCGGTCGATCAGTCAGTCAGGGAGGGAGGGAGGGAGGGAGCAGAAGAAAAGCAAGAGGGCAGTGTGGTCTAGGGGATTTTTCTTTTCTTTTTTCTCCTCCCCTTCGCAGCCTCTCCGGGCCCCGTCGCTGATTTGAGCCTACAGTTTGTTGTGTGTCGTCGCTCTCCTTCGCTTCGCTCCATCTGTCCCTCCCCCCATCATCTCTCCTCTTTCTCTCCTTCCTCCCTCCCTCTCTCTCTCTCTCTCTCTCTCTCTCTCTCTCTCCCTCCCTCCCTCCCTCCCTCCCTCTCTCTCTGTCTCTCTCGCTCTCTCTTTCACTCCATACCAAAGCCTGGGGGAGCCAGTGGAGATTAAATGTAGCCTCTATAAGCCAAAGCACATCATGTAGCAATGTTTCTATGGCCCCTTCTCTCTCCCTCTCTCTCTCTCTCTCTCTCTCTCCCTCTCTCTCCCTCCCTCTCTCTCTTTCTCTCTGTTGGGCTCTTCTGTTTCTGAAAGGATAGTGTGAATGATGTCGGCCCGTTTGAGGCGCAGCATAAGAGGACAGAGAGAAGGAAAGTGGATTTTGGGGCTTTTTCTTTTTGCATGCAAGCAGAAGAGAAGAGTGGATTTGTTTTCTGTGTGGCAAACCGACAACAGCAAGTTGGGGGGGAAAAAAACAACGAAAGGAGGACTACTTTCTCTCCTTACTTCCCTCTTACCCTCCTCCCCCCTCCCACCCCCCTCCCTCCTCACCTCTCTCTCCCTCTCGTCTGATACAGAGGAAAAGTGGGCCTCTGGCTGTAAGCGATTACAGCTGTGAGGCAAATTAATGGATGATCTCGCTCTCTCCTCTTTCTCCTTTTTTTAATGTTTCCCCTCCTGCCGATCAACACTGAAAGGAGAAAAAGAGCAGACGGAGAAAGATTTTGAGAGAGAATGCTTGGTCGGTGGGGGCAAAGAGGAGGAGTGCGGGGTGGAGGGGAGGCGGGGGGGGGGGGATTTTTTTTTTTTCCTCGTCTTCCCTCCTTTCCACCTCTGCGTGTGATTGAAAGAGGGAGAAAATAATGTGAGGGGAAAAAGAAAAAGCGGAGCAGGACAAGAGATCAGCAGGCGCATTCGTTTTGTCCTTTAACTTGGATTTGTGGGCGCGTGCGTGTTTGCGTGCACGCGTGTGCGTCCGCTTTCCCCCCCTCCGTTCTCGCCAACCTGCCTCAGACGTGCAGGTTCGGATATAAAGTAAGTGGAGGCTTGGGTTCGAGGAACAGCAAATGAGTGTGTCACTGTTCTGCGCTTGTAGTGCGTGTGTGTGTGTGTGTTTGTGTGTGTGTGTGTGCCTGTGTGTGTGTGTGTGGAAGAGAGAGAGAGAAGGAGAGAGAGAGAGGGGAGAGATAGAGGGAGAGGGAGCGTGCACATGGTTCATTCCGGCTCGGTCCTACCACCCATCCTCATCTTTCTTGTCTCAGTCCGCCGTCTCTCGCTTGCCGTTTTATTTTGCCTCACTTTAAGAGGCTCGCCGGGCGGTCCAGCAGCCTCTTTTTCTTTTTCTTTTTTTTTTTTCTGAAAAAAAAAATGATAATAATAATAATTAAAACCCTCCCTTTTTCTCCTGAGCATAACTGGAACCTTGTTGGCTTGCTGTAAGTTTTAAATCTGAGCTTTCTCTTTCTCTCTGTCTCCTTTTTCTTCCCCTCCCCGAGCAGGCAAGTGAGCAGGAAGAACAGCGTTGCGATGGGGGCATCCTGGATCCTGAAAGGGAGGGTGAGTCGATACCGACGAATAGCCTTCGTCTCCGCTTCCCTCCCGGCTCTCCATCTGTTTCCTAAGCTTTAGACCACCGTGGTAGCGCGAAGGAGCTGTTGAGCTTTGTTATCTTGGCTCGTCGTTGTCTCAGTGCGGCGCGCCTCCGGAGGACTCGGGGACCCAGCGGCCGAACGAGGATGCTGGTAACCGCCGGGCATGCTCTGAATGATTTTATTGCGCTGTGCGGGATGTGACAGTCGAGCGGGTGTGCGAGTCGTCATGTCAGATGGATTGTTTGACGCTGTGCGGTCCCAGCCGCGGATTTTCGACGCTGCAATCGATGCATCCTCGCTGGGCTTTTGTCTCGTGCGCCTGTCGTGAATAATTGCCAATCAGGGGCTTATTTTTTGATTTTCCCCCCCGACACTGTGAAAGATCTTAGGGCATACTGTACGGCAGGGAGCAGGCTTCATACCTGATAGCAGGAGGCATTTTTCAAAGTGCTGTATTGTTCAGCTAAGTGGGGGAGGGGGCGAGGGAGAGGGAAAGAGAGGGAGAGAGAGAGAGAGAGAGTTGGGGGGGGCTGGCCAATGTTGTGTCTGGCTGAGGCTTGCACTTGTTGTATGTTCGCAAATACATACACGGCAGCGGTGGCTGCAATAAGCATGCTCAATGTATGCATGCTCGGGAGTGTGTGTTCGCAACGGGGGTCTGCGCAGAGGAGGCGCTCGGATACCTCGAGTCCTCATTTGACTTAAAGATGAGTTCAGCCCGTGGAGGGGTTTCCCGTGCAGAAGCATGCGGGATTTTTTTTTTCTTTCTTTCTTTCTTTCTTTCTTTCTTTCTTCTAAAGCTGCAAACGTACAAACGGCGACGACTCAGAGAGGGGAGTAAGCAGCCGTGCACAGAGGTAGAGGAGTCAGAAGATGCGTCTCTCTCCGTCCCTGAGACCCTAACTTGTGACGTTGTGCTTTCATGTCCACGGGTTAGGCTCTCGGGAGCTGAGAGGGATGCGCGGCCGCACGCTCTCGCCTCCGACGACCACCACCAGAAAGGGGGGGTTGGGAGGGTGGGGAGGGGGGGGGGCGAAAAGGCCATGGCGCAGTGAGCCGAGGCGTTCACCGCGCGCTCGTCGTGTCACACTTTGCAGCCTGGCTCGCACCTCGCTGTCACGTCAGCGTCGCCTGCTCTTTTTCACCCATCGCTCTGCTTCGCCGCTCGCGCCCCCGCCGCGTGTGATGAAACCTGGACGGAGGGCGGCAGTCGCGCCGGTGTAACCTCTCGGGGTTTACAGGACGGGGAATGTGGCGTGGTGAATGCTGCGTTGAGGGTCACGTGACAGAATTAAGGCGGCGGGAGCTAAAGGGGTGAAGATGAATGACATGATGAGCTTGATGGTATCAGTGTGAAGCAGCAACGTAGAAGCTAATCCCCAATCCTTCACCTTTACCTGTTATCAACCATCAGATCTCAGTCAGCCAGTGTTTCGCCGTAAATGAACTGCTACCGTTTTGGTCGCCCCCATTGTGGCCTCATGCTAATGTAGCATTTTGATGAAATTCCACAATCGTAAGATGTTTGTGGTTTTGTTCGTCTGTCACGTGGCCCGAGGAGACTGCCCACCTCAGAGGAATAGCGTTCTCTGGCACATCCTGAATCATTTTTTAGCAGCAACTGAGAAAAATCAGCACCTATAATGAGTGAGCCTCAAGAGGAATGCTAATTGGACACCATTGCTTGTTGGCAACCTCACACCACGCGCTGCCTAATATTAAAACGTGTTGCTGATTGATGCTGGTTAGCACCAGTAGCTCAGGAGATGCTAATGCCGCGGCGATGGCGTTAACCTGTTCACACGCCAGCGGACGCTGTTAAGAGAAGAAGCATCCATCAATGTATGGCCTGGTTGTCTGCGTGATCGTGCCTTTACGACTTGAGAGCAACACAGAGTAATGTTGAGAGCGTGACCATGACAGCTCTGTACATTATGTGCTTGACCTCAGCGAACCCTCAGCGATGTTTAAGCTCACTCACTCATGCTAACACAAAGTAAAGATGACAAGGGGAAAAAAGACAGCGGGAGGGCATCGAGTGGCGTCCACGTGAGAACGAACCCGCGGTGCTTTTAGCTGCCAGACGGCGACGACGACGAGGCCGCCAGCCACGATTCACAGGTGAAGCGCCTGCGAACACGCGACTGCTGACGTGACTCTGGCGTCCCGCTGCGGCAGTGAGCGGACGCACGCTTCGTCGTCGCTGGTAACGACCTGATACCACTGGCTGGCTTTGAATAACAGTGTGGTTGGTCATAGTAGCACGTGGTGGCATTTTTTTTTTTTTTTTTTTTGTCTGAGCCTTGAGGTTCTTTTCTTTACCCAACTGGTAGTTTAGGGCTTAGCTCACCAAACCGTTCCTCCCTTCCACCTCTTGGTTTCCTCCCAGGAGGAGGTCATTGCTCTCTTGAGACCCGTTCGCAGCACGTATCTCCACAGCGGCAGCCCTCCTGACAGCATGATTCATTGATATTTGCCTTCACACACTCTTCACCATATCTAATATCTGGCTTTAATGGGGCGTAGCACGGATATTGATGATAAGTCATCGTCATGGATGCTTCCCTTCGCTTAAGTTGATGATAAACTCCATGCACTTGTGCAGCTTGGGTTTTAGAAAGTGGAAATGATTTAGTCGTGACCCTTCAGCTGGGTTTGGAACATGCCTCGCTTACAGTTAGATGCTACGTTATAACATATTATTATTATTAGCTGTTTGCGTGATTTCAAAGATGTACATGGATCTGTGGCCGTGTCTTAAATCTCTACGCACAGGTTTTGATGAATAAACGCGTCTTTTCGGAAGCAGCGACCTGGCGCTTTGGTGGTAATTCTGCTGCGTTCCTTATGCTCTCAGCAGACTCTGTGTAAGTGTGTCACCTCTGATCGGGAGATGTTTCCATCCGGTTTGTAACGAGCCAATATGGATTTTAACTTGAACCCCCTCTGCGCTGATAATCTGCCGCTTTAGTAATTCTCTTATGTAACGCCCCTGTGAGCCCTGTCCCCGTCTTTTCCGACCATCACTCTGCCTCAAACCCTTTTTTTTTTTTTTTTTTTTTTTTTTTTTAATTTATTCAGCCCGGTGAACAAACGCTAACCTAGAGCCAGTTAGTGTCTAGCCGGTAAGCTCCAAAGGGGCTGCAGACTTGCTCTCCATTGTTCGTCTGCTCTGCACAGTCTGTACACTGTGTCCCCATGGCTGAGGCAGACATGGAAGACAGACAGACAGACAGACAGACAGACAGTAGGACCGGTGGGCATGTGTCTGCTACGATAAGCTGTCTCATCAGGCCGACGCTGTTCGAATTTGTCACCAAAAAAAAAAACGAAAAAGGAAACGGGGCCGACCTACGTCATCGAGTCCAGGTTGCGTCTGGGAGTTCAGATCTGAAATGAATGAAAATGACAGTGCTGTTCTGTGCGCGTCATCTCCGCGCGGGCCGTTTAGCAACGACACCTGCCCCGCCGTGCTCCCCGCACCTTCGCATCTCGGAGACTGGCAGCAGGTTTCAGTTTCAGTTTTTCGACTCGCGCACAAAACGCAGACATCGGCCATTCCTGCATGGGCTGATCCCGAAAGCAAGCAGGCAGCTGTTGATTGATGCGATCCCTTTTTAAGGTGACTGTGGAAAAACAATGCAACACACACACACACACACACACACACACACACCCACACCGGTTGACTTGCATCAGAGTAACAGGGAGCCGAGTGTGTGCGAGCTCAGTTCAGGTGTGTTTATGCACCGATGGGTTGCTGCAGGGTTACGCCCATACCGCCACACGAAGACCGACTTTGCGGCTGAATAAAAGTCAAACTGCTGATCACATTGATTAACTATCACATCGGCGAAAGCCTAGATTGAGGGCGGCGGGCGCCTGGCTCTCCTTTTTCAGCCTCCTTTGCGGCTTCCCCCTGCGTTGAGTTCACAGTCACCGTTCTGCAGTTTTTTTTTTTTTTTCTGCCACTCCCTTCGACACACAGCCTGCTCCCCGCTGCAGGCGGGAGACGCTCACTCGTCAATAACCGGAGCTGGTCACTGCGCACGTGCGTGCCTCCTCCTACGGTATCTGCCAACACGTCCGCAACGTTGTGTGCGTGTGTGTTTGCTGGGTGCGTGCGTTTGGCAGTCGCTCCCACTGCAGAGGAGTTCGCGAGCCCCTTCCTGCGAGTCTGTCGGTGAAACAAGATGGCGTCGCTCTCCATCTCCACGTGGGTCCTCTTTCGCTTGGCCCACTACCTATGTCACCGGGAAGCGGCGGATTTCTTTTTTTTTTTTTTTTCTCTTTTTGTCGTAATTTTGCACACCTGGGTCCCATTTACTCACCGCATAGCTGAAATTTCTGAGGCTCGTCTCTGTGCTTTAGTTTGGTCGATTCAGGGATTTGGTGCAGATCTAGTCCCTTTATTGTTTTTCTCGTTGCCTTCTCGACTCAGTCTGCGTATCAGCTGCCAATTGTGTGCTGTTTTGTCTATCATCTGGCCGGCTTGAAATGTGTTGGTAAGCCGGTTGAGAGTCTGTTGTGTGTGTGTGTCTGTATGAGGCCAGTTTGAAGCAGTTTGGGGATTGTGCACAGACGCGTCACACCATCAGATTAACCAGACTACATACTAACCTCATTAATCTGAGAGGGACTGATGTCACCAGCAGTGTCAGCAGTCACACACACACACACACACAAATGCATTAAAAACTCTTCCTATTGTCTTTATCCAATAGAAGCCCAAGTGTTGATGACTGGAGGCCGAGGCAGAGCCCGTCTCAGTGTCGCCCTGCTGCAGGTCACGTTGGATTTAAAGACAGGCTGGAAATCCCCTGATGAGTCAACATTTAACACTTTGCTGCCATGTCAACCAAATAAGCTGCAAACACTTTTTTTTTTCTTTTCCCCTTTTCCTTTTTTTTTTGAAGGAAAAAGAGTTTAAAGCCTACGTTGGCTGCAGTTAACATTTTGGATAATTTCTGCCTCGACAGCCTTGATATCAGGAAGCTGTGCAGATGTGCGTCTGCCCAGAGCGATTAGATTGCGGGCTTTTCAAGTCAGTTTCTTTTCTTTTTTGTTTTCCAACCGAGCTGGCACGATTTTGAAGGACAATATCAGTAATCTTTTTGATGATGGTGACGATGACGGGAGTCACGCAGCAGCTGGATCAGAACGAGATACGGAAAAGCAGCCTCACAGCACATATTGAAGTCTGACTCTATCTGAAATCCCCACAAAGATGTTACACACCAGCTCTTTCTGTTTTTTTTGTTCCCGTTACAGCACGAGACAATATGGAAATTCTATTTTTATTACTGTAAAATCTATTTTTGATTATTTCCACTTGAATCTTTGTTGTTAAGCTGCATTCCATTGGATTTCACCATATTTTTTTATTTTTTTTTTTTTGCTCAAAGCTTCCAAGCATATGTATCTCCTTGGATTGTTGGTCCCAGAAAAATATTTTATTGCCAAATCGATCCATTGATCACTTTTAGTCAGATTCTTGGGGTTCGACAGTGGACAGATGCGGATGCACAGTAGAGAGATATCATTAATTCAGAGACGCTCTGTTGGTTCGTCTGCTACATTGATTGATGGGAAATAAATGGCTACTGTTTGACGGCCAATTTATAGTTTTCAGTCTTTTTTTTTTTTTTTTCCCAGATAAAAATATCTGATGGTGGCAAGATAGTAAATCAAATATATGCTGATGATGTTTGAACTTAAAAAACGTGATGCTCAGAGTTTAGATTAAATTACAGCAGGTATTTATGAAATAATCTGCAAAGGATGCGTTTCAAATCTGATCATATTATGTTAATAGGACAAATAGTCTGTTATTTAAAGCGTAGCAGCAGATAAAGCTAAGTACATGTGCATAGTAGCTACAATACAATATTATGTGCGTCTGTAACCTAATGTGTGCTGTGTGGTACTGCTAACTGAGACACAATAAACTGTACTTTGCAACATATTCTTGTTTTCATTTTTTATAGTCTGAATACGTTCAGCTCCATGTTTGTGTTAGCCTGCTGTCTTTGTTGTGTCTTTGTGTGTACCTACCTTTGCATTTGCACATACTCCAAGAACTACTGAGATGGCTTTGATCGTGCTTTATTCCATTTTTACAGTGTGCTACATCTTTCAAGGGTCACCAGAGTTTCCTTTTGTCAGGTCATGCAAAGTGCTTTGTGATTTATTTATTTTTTTTATTTTTTTATCATAGTAGTTGTATCGACATCTAAATACTACAGCTCCTGGAGCATCACTCAATTTACAA
This sequence comes from Mugil cephalus, assembly GCF_022458985.1. Taxonomy (NCBI): domain Eukaryota; kingdom Metazoa; phylum Chordata; class Actinopteri; order Mugiliformes; family Mugilidae; genus Mugil; species Mugil cephalus. The sequence continues at coordinate 17,755,920 of NC_061778.1, read as the reverse complement.
AGTCACTGTGACGTGATGGTCAGACTGTGACATACGTGGCGTGGGCCAAGCTTCAGGGCTGATTTCCTGCTTCTTCTTTTTTTTTTTTTTTTTACTGTGACATTAGACCACACGTGGCCTGTTGCGACCTGCCCAACAAACTCATCACCAGCTCTCGGCTCACGTCTCAGATCACACTTTCCCACCAGCTAATGTGTCTCGTTAATACATGTGAATATGCTCAGATTGTGTATTGTCATCCAGTTGCTAGTCTGATATTTACGGGAATGATGTAACACATTTTGCGTGTTGTCACTAGCAGGGCTGGAGTGTCTTGTCCACATCGATGAATCTGCATTAAAGTGTGCACATCTTCAACTGTATTCTTTTCTCCTCCCGAATAAATACACAATTGATGTCGGAGCACTGCGATGTGCTCTTCAGACGCCTGTTATTGAGATATAGTGGCGTTAGGGTCGTGTCTAAATAAAGCCATACTGCTTTCACTTCACATGATTGTCAGTTCCTTTAACCCAAACAGACATTAATAGAAGCTCTGAATGAGTTGTAGCTTTTTTTTTCCCCCTCCAGCTGACATGTTTTATATTTTGTCTTCGGAGGTATATTTATACTTTTTTTTTTTTTTTTTTAAAGCCAGAATTTGTTTCAAGATTCATTTTTTGGCATGGCTTTTGTTTCTGTGAAGCTGCCAAGATGTGTAACGGCATCTTTAATGCTGGCCGCGAAGAAACGAGCAATAAATTGACCTAAATAAAGATAATAATAATAATAATAATAGTAATAATAATAATAATAAAGACAGGCAAGATGCTCTTGCGCTTGCACTAATTGATCCTAATTGTTTCAAACTGGAGGTTTGTGTTTGTGTATGCGAGATTTGTGTGTTTGTGAAATTGGTTTTAATGTGACACCAATTCATTATTAACGATAATTGGATTTACTTTATTATGGTAAATATTTCAGTAGTGGTGCAAAATGAAATGCGCAGGCGTCCATAAACGTCGTCAAGTCCTGCAAGTTTTTCCTCTCGCTGTCGTGTGGACGAACAGACGAGGCTTCGATAGCTTCGCCGTGCAGCTGCGCTAATGCTCTGCACGACACTGCATGTGATGTTCATTCTGAAATGGATCCTGAAGTTCTTTGTCTTTCTCTGTCTTGCAGACTATCATACCAGGTCAGGACATGTTGGGAACATGTCCGTGAACATGGGCTGGATGTGAAGTGTCAGCAGCCCAAACCCACTTTTTTCATTTTCATTTAGCCGAAGCACACAAACAACTGAAACGTTTCTGTAAATAGAAAATATCTTGTGCTAATAAAGTGTTTAAATCTCCTCTCCTCCTTTGTGTTATTTCACCAATCATTCATGATCATTCTTAGCATATGTGCTAAGTGTGCTAATATGACATGCTAGTTACTCACACGCGTGTTGTCTGTGATTTCCAGGTTTATGCTAATACTTTAGGATGCTAGTTAGCAGGATTAATGTACCATGCCAACGGTTCTGTTTTTGTTTTACGTATGCTCAACGTTAGAGACGGGTTTATGCGCAACGGCATCACAGAGATGCAGAGAGCAGTCCTCCTCACCGCGTGTACATCTGCTCCTATAAGCAGACATGATGAGGGGTTGCCGTGCAGTAAACTGCGCCAACCGCAGAAAAAAAAAAAAAAAGGTTGGATAAAAGTTCTGAGCAGTTTAAAACTTTGATGCTCTCACATAAATCTTTGTCTCTCGCACGTGGCCATGGAATACATAGCCGTGTGCTCTTAACGATTCACATCTCTATGAGATGTGTGTCTATGTGTATGTATGCAGGCAAATCTGAAACCCACTCACATATATTATATAATTTTTCTCATTACTGAGAACTCATTTTGTTAAATCAGTCTATATTCTCCCAGCTACCTGTGCTTCAATGCAATGGGTGTCAGAATTTCCTTGCACCGTCCCAGACCTAGCTACCTGTCAAATTTCATGTCTATTATTTTTTTTAACAGTATTTGTCAGTTCTCTCTCAAATGTGGGGGCTCAGCTAAAGCCTTGTTTTAAACACTCAGTTATCCTGCTGTTGATATAATCAGGCTGCGACCTGCGACATCTGGTAAAATTCATGGGACGTGTGATTTGCTAAACGTTTCAGCAAACCCGACCTGACGCTGGTGACCTGCCTAACATTTTAGATTTCACATAATGTGATACCACTGAAAAGATGAACTGAAGTGGTGTTTGATCACCGAGCCGACAAGATTTTAGATACTATATGAAATCTAAATTGATTGAACTGTTAATTATTTTATACCTTCATCGAAAACAGTGGTAAAATTTTTACACTTTTCTGGGAAATTCTAATTCACGTTGTTGCTTCTTTCCTGTTATCGGTTCAATTTGCAATATGCAAGACTGTTAACATTTTAGCGCGCTATCTGTCTCCATGACTCGGCTAACACTTACGGGAAAATTGACAACGGATCAAAGGAATTCGTTCCTGGAAATGCTGAGTGATGAAATGCTGATTTTTTCACAGGGTCCATTTAACCTCAACCTGCCTCCTCTTCCCCTGTGATTCACCAACTCACCATGAATTACACCCCAAGAGTTCCTGCCTGAACGTGTTACAGGCAGCTTTGTTTTATACAGTGATACAGTGATACGGACGGAAATATGGGCGTTCATTATAAGGCTCCCATACCAGGAAGGCTGGTATGTAGCTGTAGGGTAAGTATCCAGGAGAGTGTGAATAAGAACACGTCATACACCTTTGTTCTACGTTTGAATAAGATTCTTCACTTTGTGGGACATTTGATTGTGTGTAAAGTCCTGGTGCACAAAAAAAAGAGTTCATTGTGTATTTGCTCACTGACACATTTGTTACACCCTTTAATAAGGTAAGATGTGTGTTTGCTGTGTGTTGCACAGCAGCAGAAAACCCTCAAAAGTGAATCCACCACTGGGACAAATTTAGGTGAAACAGGAGGGGATATTTAAGTCAGTGGTGAGCTACAGAAAGCGCAGACGCAGACACGCACCTTTTTGCTTTTGTTAAAGCTAAAATAAACGAGACTGTGTTTCGGGATACGAGGGATATCATCTGTCACGCGTACACACACGTGCACTGTAAATACCGAGCAATGACTAAGCAAAAATTTGAAATGCAATGGAAAAAAAAATCTGAACAACACGTGATTAAAAAGTTAAAAGTGAACTGCAAATAATGCAAAAAGCAGCAGATACAGCAGAGTTATTTATTCATTTATTCAGTTTCAAAATTTGCAGCCTATTTTTTATTGGTTGTTATTTCATTTAAAAAAAAAAAGTAAAATATAAATCCTTTTATTTTTTTTGCCTGTTTGTTTTCTGAAATTAGTTTTCAAATTTTGAGAGAGTGGCTTTTCTATTTCTTGCTTTGTTTTTCCACGAAGGGTCATTCTGCTGCTCGAGCCACGCAATCAAGCAGCATCTATGAAGTATTTTTATGAAGCACAAATGTCGAGTTAAGCCTGTGAACACTGACGTTGAAGCAGTGTCTCCCTTTACCGGAAATGACAGGAGCTAAGTAGGTTAGTCTATCGCAATCATCGGATTCACTGAATGAAATGATGTCATTAGATATAACTCGGGCGATTACAACACAAATCTACATGTGATTTAGCTTCTGGCACGTTCATAAATGTAGCTCGAATCCAGCCTGGAATAAAAAAAATAAAAATAAAAAAAAAGAAAACATATTTGCGGTGTGTCATTGTTTCAGCACTTTGATTTCCCAACTCTCTCACCTCACCGTGATTCTTATTAACAGTTACCTTGAGTGTTGGAACCTCGGAGTCTTCAGATTAGAGAAGACACGCAGCACGGTGGAAATCACTTGTTGTACGCAAGCCTGTGAAAACTGCACTTGCTTAATATATCAAATTACCCACAATGATAATTAAACTGTATTTTTTTCTTTTTCTTTTTGTGCCAATTGTGAGGTTCGGTTTCAAGAGCTTTCACATCAAGACGAAGAATAATCAAATGGAGCTGAGCAGCAAATCAAATCTGTCCAGATAGTTGAGATTTTGCTGAATTTGACCGTGATAATCAGGATTATCGGGGCATGTGTTCAAAGAGCTGATCAGATCCGTGCGTCGACCCGCGGCCGCTGGAACCACGACGCAGAGGCACAGTGAGAGCGCAGCGACGGGGCCGAGGAGGAATCTCTCCCGTTTGACATGATTTCTTTCTCTCTCTTTTCTTTTCTTTCTTTTTCTTTCTTTTTTTTTTTTACTGTTTCTCTCGTTTCGTTGTCTCTCACCCCGCTCTATCCCGCCATCTCTCATGCGCTCTGCCTGTAAATCCACGCTGAGATTTGGCTCGCACACAGTGGAGCTCTCTGCAGCCGAAAGTAGGCCAAAAGCCATCTGAGGACAGGGCTGAGGGAGAGAAAGAGGGAGAGAGGCTGAGCGAGGCAGGGAGGCAGAGACGGGCGGGTGAGGGAAAAATGACAGCGAGTACCAGACAGAGGACGTGAAGGAGGATACAGGGTTTTTTTTATTGCCACTTTTACCTCCTCTTTATCTTTAGTTGCCTCTTTGCTTTGTAAACCGCAGATTTCAGAGATTCTTTCTGTGAGTAAATCACGGTGCAGGCTTGTGTTTTCTTTTTTTGTTTTTTACGTAGTTGAATTAATATTTCTGTTTTTAATTCAGACAGTGATAATAAAACTCCTTGCCCGCGAAGTGGCAAACTATCCGTTTGATTAAAACTCTGGACAAAAGTAAACATCTAATATTTCATATTTGCCAAATCAGATCAAATAAACGGACACACGATCGTCCACAAAAGCTGTGTTTGCAGAGGGGTCTCTGTTACATGGCTTCATTTATTCCAAACAAATGAAAAGCACATTTTGGAGTTGTGATTTTGGATCTTCAGCCTGTCACCTCTGCTTCTTCTGTTGTCGGTGAAAACAAAAGCCTGAAACAAAAAAACATTAAAAAAAAAAGAGAGAGACCTTGTCGCATTTATTTTTCATCCTTCTTCCACCAAACACACTCTTATTTTGAAGCGTCCTAGAACCTTCCGCCCGCGCCAACAAACCGAACCTCGCGTCTTTGAGAGGGCATTGTTTCCGAGGGGCATCCCAGATATTAAAACCCAGAAACAATGGTTTATTTCTTCTTTTCTAATTGTTCCAGCTCGCCAGCGTTCCCTCGAGGCCGCGTTCCCGCTCTGGTTTTCTTTACAAATTTGAGCTGCTGGTTATTTACTCACCAAAGAATCCGTCCTCGTCTGTCACTCTCCTCTGTTTCTCTTGATCACTGTGGCTCAGAGCGTCACGCGTCCTCTGGCTGTATCACATCACTCACCAACAAAGAAGGGCAATTAAACATTCGCAGATAAATGCGTGTGTGTGCGTGCTTGGTGTAAAAACGCTCCGTGTGCCTTTGAGAGGACGTCCTCGAGGCACCACTTGCTGCATGTATGTATTTGTTCTTGTCCCACATTGGCGACGGTGTTGAAACACACTCAGGTGATGTGATCTCCTCCTCATGGCCGCAGATGATCACTGATCCTCCTGGGTTTATACATGTGGAGCCTGATCTGTGAATATTTAGAGGGGTCCTGCAAGTCTGGTTCGAATAAGTTACGCAAACTAAAGTTAAAATGTGAAACCTCGCTCACTGATCACCGTCACTCCTACAGTGACGGGAATACGTACGTACAGACTAGAGAGTCTCAGCTTTGTCTGAAAAACGTCATTATTTAATCGAGTAACGTGAATCATTAAGTTCCTGGAAGAAAAAGTATTCTGAAAAATGTTTAATAGAATGTAGTTATTTATCACAAGTTTTCAGTTGTTATTATGATCTAAAGTCATCACTTTCTTTGTCTTATTTTTTAATTGTTTTTCAGCTTCACTCGTGTCTGAAAAATTCTGCCAAAATGTTCTGTTTTTCAATTTTTGAAAGAATCTACATGGACATTTTAGATGCAAATTCCCTCTAGAAACAGTTTCCTAGTAGCTTTGTGTTTTACTTGGTAGTACCTGAATATATTTGGCAAATAGGAAAATCATTTTGCTATATTTTTATAGTAAAATCACTTTGAAAAATCCACAAACCATTCCCATTAATCCACTCATTTCTTACAACTAATCATTAAGAATCATTGAACATGATGTATTTGTTTGTGGTTCATGTCCGTTTTCTCTTAAAAAGCACATTTCACAGTAAAGCAGAGTCATTCCTGTTTATTATATTTAAGACATTTGGAGCTGAGCACCTTAACTGCTTGGCTTAGGTTAAACTAAGGTTATGGTCATGATTGAATAACGCGCATTAAGTGCTGAAAATGTATTTTTCCTCGACCATAAGACATGTTTTTCACCTGGTTACCGTGAATTTTACTCAATGTTTTCCAAATGTTGCCAGTGGTTTTTGAATGTTGCGTGACATCATTTTAAAGAGAAACACAGTAGCAGCAGTTATCATTGGCTTTGATGGTGAATGTGAACGCTCCAAATGCAGAGATGTATTTATTTTCACTGACGAATGGCAAACGGTCCAGTGGACTGTGAGAAAAGTCTGGCATTTTGTGAAGTTATGAGCTCCCTGCTGGGAACACGGGGATCAAATGACTCCTGAAATGCTACAAACATAAGATGATAGTATATTTATTGGGAGAATAATATTAATGTATGATTATTAATTATATTAATAACAGATTTATATAGTATTACTACAATATGAATCACCCTCTACAGTATATACCCCAGCATGTGCTCTGCAACATGTTCAAGCTCCCAGGAACCTGAAGAAGACATGAAGTTACAGACTCACTTTACTGTTTCACTCAAAATATCAGCAGCACCATTTCAAACACATTTAGGACAACTCAGTAACGCAATAACACCTACGTAGACACACGTGTTTAGCTTTTCTGACTAATTTAGTCAGTTACTTGTAATAATGTATCTACATGGATAAATTATAACTCTGTTGTGACTTTAAACTGCAACTTTTCAATTATATGACCTGGTCTTCCTAAATTGTCCGCCAATATTAGGGAGACACACAAAATCAAGTGTCAGACAGCAATGAGCAAAGGTGCACTTATTTTTCAGGTTGTTCATAAAATGTTTTTTTTTTAAAAAAGATCATCAGTGAAATGTAAACATGTATCTCTTTCATAGTTTGAAGCCTCTGCTTTGTGATTTCTTAAGAGAAAGGTAAAAAGTATCTGTTATCATCATCATCACAAAAACAACACAAAAGTCTGGAGTGTCCTTCTGTTTGAAGTCACCAGACCCCTTCTGCAATATGACTACGAGCTGCTATGTGGCATCTATGTTTATAGATCTATTTTAAACTCAGTGGGAGTGAGACTACAAACCGGCCTGGACTACGACACCGGAGTGATTTACCCTCCGTTAAGATTATGGCTGTTGATCAAATAGTCGTCACTGACTACATTTATTATCCCGTTAGCAGCCAAGTTAACAAGGTCAAACTGCTTCCTGATTATTTCTTCCTGATTAGTCAGTTAGTTAGTTAGTTAGTTAGTGAACATCAGTGAGCAGTTTAGAAATGCATTTATAAATGCTTTATTCTGATCATCTATAGAATGAGTTTAATAATGATATTTTCATAATTTCCTAGTGATTAATCTTCATTTATAAATTAGAATAGAATAGAATAGAATAGAATAGAATAGAATAGAATAGAATAGAATAGAATAGAATAGAATAGCCCTTTATTGTCATTATAAAATGAGCAATGAGATTGAACTTCTCCTTTTCACTGCAAAAAAAACAACAAAAACAAGAGTATATGCAATAGTGCAAAGAGGGTATTATTTACAAAGATTTACAAGCCCAGGTTAAATACTAATACTAAATTATAAAATATATATTGTTTTGGAGCAGCAGTGGTACAATTAATTAAATAAATGAAATATTAAGGTGTTTACAAACTACTTATTGCAGAGATATCAGTATGATTATTTACAAAATGCAAGTAAATGATTAATAAACTATTTAAATGAACATTTATGCAACCTGTTATTTACATATGTATTAATAGTTACTAAGTATGTTCATAAATAAAACTGTAGGTTTCTAAACATGTATTCTCACCCTAATTAATGATTAATTAAGTTACTTAACATTTATCGGTTGTTAGTGAGTAAAATATTTCCATCTCAAGTGAGAACTACCTGCGCCTTTATAAAGGTGACTTAGAGATAAAATACCTTTTTCTGGGACTTCTAGAAAACATAATTGCAGTAAAATGACAGTAAATCTCTACAATCTTTCAGTATGAGAACAAAACATGAGTATGAAGCATTTATAAACGTCTTACTAATGTCTATTAATGTAGAAGAGATGCTTTATAAATGATGAGTATTTACTGATGTTTTACTGACGCTTGGTTGTGCAGCAGCAACTTTTGAGTTGACCAGTTCAGAAAACACAAAGGATGGCGGTGATTACAGTGTCACATTTTAGTTACAGTATCAGCTGACACAAGGCAGAAAGCAGTGGACTCGCATTAAATATTAAATATTGAATGAAACGTTGAATTTACAACGATAGTTAGCTGCCAGTGAAATAACCACAAAGGCACTGAATTTTATATTCGAAAATGTATAAAAGGAAATCCAGGGGAGTTATTGAGTTACATCTATAATCCATTACGTTAGCATTCTGTAGATGGTCCATCTGCTATTCAATAAATATGGATCTGTACCTCATTCTGCCGTGTACAGTTCTGCTCGTTATTTTTATTTTCATAATGATTTTCATGTTTAATACTGGCGGTGGGGAAGGGAAGGTAGGTGGAGTTCATTCAGCCAATCTCAGGTCGACGCCCCACGCCATAACTTTGCAGTGTGAGTGTGATATATGCGTTACAAGCTGGCCAGGTGTAAGTCACTGCCCAGGAGGACGTGCTGTAATTCACTTGTCTCCAGTGAACTCCCTCACAACCGAGGGAAACCGAGTGCCCTTTCTCCAGCCGGCCTCTCCAGATGTAATACCTGAAAATACGTCCTTCTCGTTTCCCATCGAGATTCATTTCACCCGCTCTCCCACTCTCTGTCTCTCCCTTTCTCTCCCCCCTCCTCCTCCTCCTCTTCCTCCCCCCTGGCTTTCAAGTAGTCGCCGGGGCTCCTCTGGATGTTAAATACAACTTTCATTCCAGCCAGTTCCCGCTGTAATGAAACTGTAATGATGCCCATTCACCGCCGCCGGCCCTGCCAGAACAAACCCATTGACCTCGAGGTAGCTCATGGCATGAAGGCCCTGTCCCTGCAGCTCTGAGCGGGGGCTCTGGAGAGGGCCACCTGGAGTCCTTTGAGGAGCCGGCTGAGAGGAGGAGTGGAGGGAGATAGAGAGACGTACGCGATGGAGAGGAGAGGAGAGGAGAGGAGAGGGGAGGGGAGAGGAAAACAAGCGAGAGATATTTCCATCTCAACCCAAATACCACCCACCACCTCATATCTTATTTCTCGTCCCCCCCCGCGCGCCCCTCCCGCCCCCTTTTTTCCTCGGCACAGCTCTTTCAGAATATACAATAGACTCAGCTGAAAACACACAGCAAATGTCTGCATACATGCGCACATGTGCGCGTGTATACATTCATGTTGCCCCTGCCGGACTGCAGCATGTGGGAGCAGTGAAGTGAGGGAGCAATATTTTCCATGTACAAGAGCAGGACTATCCATTTCATAATGGAATGGCTGCTTCCTGCTCCATAATCATTTCCACCTTTCCACCAAGAGCAGTTTCTCTTTGCTACTGTACGCGGCCGCTCACACGTTGCTCCACACACTGTACCGTGTCTGAGCCGCACGGGGAAGCTCCATCCAGTCAGAAAGGTGATAATAGCCAAGACCGCAGACGAAGCAGCTTTCCTCTTTGGTTCTCCTCAGCCGCTCTGGTTAAGGAACATTCTCTGTTTTTCAATTACGTGTGAAAATGTCTATACCTTCACTGTTAATGATAGTAACTTGAGTCAGTGATGCACGGACGGATAGTATTCAATTCAGAGAAGAAGAAGTGTTTCATACCTAGCTCTTATAAATGTGAAATCATAATGCACAAAGTCAAAACTGCACAAACGCCATAGAGTCTCTTTAATTAATACCACAGCATCACACACACACACACACACACACACACACACACACACACACACACACACACACAGACTGATACAGTGCCTGCAGGTGAGGGCGATTTATGTGACCCTCAGTGCATTGAAAAAAAATAGCTCCTTTTTTTTCAGTCGTGAATTCACAAATATTAAAAATGACCAATAGATGTAACGTTCTTCGTGGAAGAAATAAATGCTTCGCGTGACCGTTCATCAGCCGACACTTTTTGACCCACACAGCATTTCATCGTGATTCAAATCTATCTGGTATCCAAACCAGCCACATCAACAGAACTACTAAATATATTTAAAGCCATCTGCCATTTGTTCAACTTCAATTTGGGATTACAGTAAAATGGTGATTTGATTTGAGTTGTGTGTCCTTGATAATTGTCCATAGACAATTTCAAATAGTTTGTCTTTGGCGACAGCTTTTTGGAAGGTAAAAAAAAAAATTTAAATTAATTTAAAAAGAAAATCACTTACTGTGGCTGTAATTAAGTGTAGTATTGCATTAAATTAGTACTTTTTTTTGTGTGTTGCGTTTGCTTTAAATAACTGATTATTCTTTATCTCTGAATACTGTCACATTTAAAGCTTGCGTGTAGAATTATCAACTTTTGTGTTTTTCTGTTTTGTTTTGTTTTGTTTTGTTAGTGTCTTTGATTGGCATAGATTATCATGTAAAGAGTGAGAGTCAACAGCAGAGGAAGACTTTACCATCATTACTTTCCCAGCCACATACTGTAACATGAGAAACGTTCCCCTGTTTCTTCATCTACGTCTCGTCAAGTTGAATTCTACATTTGTGGAGTTCCCCTTAAAGATTCCTTATGTTATTGTTTATAGTATTTTTTATAGCACTAAGTTTTACAGCGTGTTCACGTCGACATTTTGTTCTGGTTCACCCAGTAATACACTATGACGGCACAATTAATCTTGGTTCTGTTTGAGGCTAAGCAGTCAGGACAAGTTCTGATACTCAACACTACATTCTTGCAAACGATCTTTGATTTAAAAAAAAAAGGGAAAAAAAAAGGAAAAAATCAAATCAGAAATGGAAAATCAGCAGCGAGCGCCTTCACCGGCATTTACTGCTGTTCTGTGGTTCATGCACAATAATACAATTAGTTCAATATACGTACAACACGTAGCGTCTTGGCTGTGTGTATGTGAAGATGTATACGTTGATATATACTGTATGTCCTACGTGTTTAATAGGGATGCTGCTGCAGGAGGAGACGGGAAAAGCGCTCTCAGTCTTACCTGAAAATGGTTCATTGTTTTGCTTTATTTTCTCTCACTAATCAATACACACGCATCAGGCATAACATTATGACCACCTTCTTAATACTGTGTAGGTCTCCCTTGTGCCTCCAAAACACTTGACTCATCAGAGAATGGACATGGGCGCTTCTCAGGGTGTCATGTGGTGTCAACAAAAACGCTGTTAGTGGGGGTCTTTGAGTCGTATGGGTTGAGGGGAGGGCCAGGCTTGTTCAGACTTGTGCATCCTGCAGACAGTTTGGGTTGAGCACCTTGTGTTGTATTTTTTGTATGTTTTTTTTTTTTTATTAGTTGTTCCCAAACTGTTTGTGTGTGTGTATCTGTGTCAGGCTGCATCCTGCTGGGGACGACTGCTGCCTTCAAGGAGTGTCATTGCTATGTGGTGGTCTAGGTGGGTGGTACATGTATTGAACAGAATATTGAATTATCACAAGATGATCAATTATCTTGTCAGTGGTAATAATGTTATAGGCTAATTGGCGTGTGATGCTACAAAATAACAACGCAAACATGGTTTCGGTGTTTTATCAAAGTAAAAGACGAAAAGGTTTACATAAGTAGTCAGACCATTCGCTCAGAGTTTGGACCTTTGTCAGAAACAACAGAGCCACATCTTAACGGGAATGATCTCTCACTCCTTCTCAGCAGACTCGTTAAAGGTCACGGTGGTTGAACGAGGGAGTGTTGGTGGACGGCCATTTTCAGATCCCTCCAGAGACGTTCTGCTGGGCTCAGGTTCGGACTGTCCAGGACTTTCCTGGGGTTTTTCGGTTTTTCTTGGCATGGTGCTTTAGGTCGTTGTCTTGTTGAAATGGAAGCCTTCACCTCAAGCTGACATCTTCAGCCCTATAAAAAAAAAAAAAAAAAAGCTTTTCACTCAGGACTGCTTTCTGTTTTTGATATCCATCTTCTCCCCGCTATTCTCACTGGCCGGGATGATATTAATGAGGTGATGCTCGGCGTCTGGTTTCCTCCACACACACGCGGGCCAAATAGCATGGGTTTGGATGCTCCAGGTCTGAGAGTGATTCAGGTTCAGCTCCCAGGGGCTGGCATACGTCTTTTATCGAGGGATGGCTCTCGTGCAGCCGCCGTTCAAAATGTCTCACGTTTGAGAACGGTGCAGGCTGAATTTCTCGGTCCTTTCTTCCCAAGGAGCAATCCTTTAAGGCTTACTTAATTTTGTTGTAATAAATTATTTAAATGCCACTTTCATACATCGCTGGTGTTTTTTTTTTTTCTAATATGAAAAGTGTAGTGTACTCAAATACAAATGCAGAATAATGACGTAGAGGAGAGACAGCCATTAGCTGGTCTGGTCACCTCAGTCCGCTTGACTTTGCAGATCAGTCTCTGCTCCCAAAAGTCTTTCTCTCTTTCTCTCTTTTCTTTCTTTTCTTTCTTTCTCTCCCTCTCTCTATCTTTTCCGCCCTCAGCTGAAGTCAGATCCCTTCATAATACATGACGGTTGAGGATAATAGCCTGCAGTTGCCATAGAAACCAGAAAGCAGATCTTTGCACTAGTCTCTTCTGTGTGTGTGTGTGTGTGTGTGTGTGTGTGGTAAATGACAGTCTGAATGTGAACCCCGTGCCCCTCCACCACGTCTCTCGCCTCTCTCCCATTCCCCTTTCTCACCCTCTCTCAGCCCTCCCCGTGTCTTCCCTCCGCGAGCATTTTTTTTCCTCCTTCCCCACTTATTTTTCTATCTCTCTCTCCTCCTGCTCCCCCTCCCCTCCGCTCACTACCCTACCTCAGCCCCCCCCTCACACACACACACACACACACACTGCTTCTCCTCAAGCCTTAATCTCCGCTCACTGAGCTGCAGAGTGCTACACATGCAGAAAGCAGGGTCACGTCGAGTTTATGCTTGTGTTTGCTGTTGCTCGCCCGCCGTCATATCCGAGGAATGGGGCTGGGTTGAAATTCGCGTGATTATACGACGAGGGAGAATGGAAACATGCCCCCACCCTCCTTCTACCACACACTGTCATGTACTCCCCCCCTCCCTCCTAGCCTCCCCCCCGTCCATCTCCACCCAGCTTCCGATGCTATTGTCATGTGGATGCTCCTTCTGCTGCTTCCTCAATCCTTAATAGCCGGATGGGGTCCATGTCACTTTTAAGTTTCAGGGGGAACTTTGAGTGTTCTTTCCAGCAGCACATAATGTATCATCAAAGCCGGGATTAAAAGTTTTTTTTTTTCTCTTTCTCTCTCTTCATCTTTTTTTTTTTTTTTCGTAGAAGAGCAGCTTTGGCTTGCTGGAAGATTTAAGCTTATTAGCTTAAAGAGCAGGGGAAGGGAGTTTTCAACTGATCTATGGCAGACTTCAAAGATGGTTTAATCTGTCAGTACACATGCCCTGTGCAGGCTATTTATACTGGGGAGCCATGTTTCTTCCAAATGACTTCCTCTAGCTACCCCACCATCGCTTGGGGTTTTCTGTTTGTCAGTGTCTAGACAGCTGAGATGCCTCTTCCTGTGCTTTAACACCGTATCCCCCTGGCTAACACGGAGGCTTTTTGAACGCATCCGATTGTTCTGTTTTTCGACGCAATGTGCCTTTTCAGCGCATTGTATAATTTGCTCTAATTTCTGGTGACGCAAGTGGGAGTTCAAAAGCGAGCCGCAGGCTCCCGCGCACCTCGTGATGCGTTCCTTTTTCTTTTTTTTTTTCTTATGCTAATTCCTGTTTTCTGTGTTTTCATTTTAAAGCGCTTGTGATTGCATAACAGCGAGGTGGATGAGCGAAAGCCGTGTTTCATCCCATCACGTCGTTAGAGCCAGTGCCGGTTTTCACTTCCTGTATTTACTCCTGATCACCGCAAACAGCAGATGTGGACATGATTGATAGCCGTCATTATGGATTAGGGAGGCACTTAGAGTCAATCCCTTTTAATGCATAGCCCTGATTCATCTATGCTTAGCAGGAGACCTTTAATGATCACTTTTTTATAATAGATTACGGAGTCTTACTCTGGATTAGCGTGGAGATTTGGGCCCAGAGTTGATTCCTGGATTCAACTGCGTATCAAACGGTGCATGTCTTTGGTTTAACGAATGCAAAATAAAATGATACGGGCTAATTCTTGGAGGAGGGGCAGTTTAAGTCTGAGATGCCTTTACACATTTTAAACAGTTGGACAGATGCAGGTGGTGGATGTACGACAGAATACACTGTCAAAATATCTGATAGCTTACTCTAAGTTAGCATAAGTATTACACATCTTGGTCATTCAAAAAGAGAGCTGACATTTGTTTAAACATGTATTTAACTTCATTATTTTGAACCACTAACCCCATCGGTCAACAATGAATCCAGACCGGAATCTTTCGCTAAGCGTCATCAGCAACAGTGATGTGGTTTTCACATCAGAACGAGCCCAGCAACAGCAAATGAAACACGTCAGAGAAAGGTTTTGTGAAGCCTTTCCAACCTTCAGCTCCCCGTATTAGGACCAGACTATGGCTCCGTTCACACGTGCCCTCAAAATCCGCCTTGAGTGATCCGATGACAAGGAGACAGCTCCAAATTAAAGGGTGGGCGATACTGGGAATTCTGGTATCGCTCTGATACCAAGTAAATACGGGGTAGTATCGCTGATACCAATACTTTTTCCTCATGATCATTGGATAACTTTGTAATTCTCCCTTTAGTTATTTGATTATGATTCTGATAAAATACAGGACAAATATTTTAGTCCAGTGAATGTTTTTCTTAACTAATTACAATATGAAACAATCTAACAGTATAAAATTTAAAGAATTTACTTTTACTACACACAATTTCAGAAAATAAAATTACAAAACAAGAAAAAGGAATAATGTAACAAAAATATAAATATAACAGTATAACAACACAACAACAATGGAAAATAAAGTCAGTACCATTAGTTTGTTGAGCAAAACAAGCAACCAAAAGCAACAATGTAATTAGAAATATAAAAATATGCTCAGAGAGGGAAATATTTGCTTATTTATGTTCCACCAAAGAAGTGGGTCTGCATCCCGTAGTTGTCTTCTCATCCGGGTACTGATGCATTTCCATAACGGCATCAGTACCAGCTGTGCTGTGATGCTAGGATTCGACAAACTCTGTCCATATCCCACCTTTTGCTACTGATGGGCATAGAAAAGCTCATCAGACATGGAGAAATGTCAGGTCGTACACATAGAAGACAAACTGTAACAAAAGTGTCGATCTCGTCACGCTGGTATTGATCCAACACCAATACTGGCCGCGGTATCGATACTACCGATATTTAGATTGATATCCCCAGCCTTACTCCAACTACAGGGTTGAACACCCACAAGATGCACAGAGGGCGTATTGACATCCAGTCACATTTCTGTGGCAACTCATTGGTGAAGTCCTTGAGAAGAGCAGATGAGCTCAAGCCAAAGAGCCCAAGGTTGTTCTCTGCTGGCTTTATAATTGTGGAGCTGTTACTGATGGAAATTTCAAAGCGCAGCCCAGGGCTCACGCAGTTTAAAAAAAGAGAGTAATGATGGGTTTTCGCTGGCAGTTACTGTAAATCATAAAATCGCCCGACCAGATTCCTAGGTAGATAGATAGGGTGGAAGGTTGACACTTGAAACTGAAAGACAGTCTGTCGTAACATGTACGCTTTTCCTTTTTCAAA
The DNA here is from genome assembly GCF_022458985.1 of Mugil cephalus. Classification (NCBI taxonomy): domain Eukaryota; kingdom Metazoa; phylum Chordata; class Actinopteri; order Mugiliformes; family Mugilidae; genus Mugil; species Mugil cephalus. The sequence goes on along the minus strand of NC_061778.1, from coordinate 17,739,853 downwards.
AGTGTAGAAGATGGTGGGAAATACCCCCAACCTCACACCAGCGACCGCCCGTCAACGCTGGTGTGGCTCTCTGTGGATATGCATGATCCCCTGAAGATGAATCCAAATGTTTCGGTAGAATTCCTCTAGCACACCCAGTCAGACCATCATGTCTAACGTACAAATCACAGATACATTGAGTACATTTATGCTCCTAAGGCTGAAACATCTCATTTAAAATGCCCCAACACAGAGAGCAGTGAACAATGAGATGTGAAATATGAGTGTAAGTGATGATGTCCAACAGACAAACGTATCATTCGTCGTCACATTGTTGTAACGTGTTTCGAAGCATCTCTTTCTTTTACAGCGTCTGTATGTCTGCGCTTAATTTTGTAAACCTGATACGTAACATACGGACTGTATTTGTGACTAATGGAATTTACCTCTGCTCAACAACGACCTGAAGAGGAACCCGAGGCAGCGTCTCCAGACAATGTTCTGGAGTCCCAAGAACCTATTGTTGAATCATTGCTGCATCTCGTTTGTCGTGAAGCGCGACGTCGTGACCTCATGCGTCTGACAGTCTGTGTCACATGTCTACGAAGAGCTGCTAACTGCTCTAGAAATAGAATCTCACCATCATCTGGCCATTTCTCTCTCTCTCACTCACACACATACATATGATGCAGAAGACAAAGGTTTCTTTCCCTGCAAGGTGTTGTAATCACTTAATCTCACTATGTATAATCTTACGTTAGTATGTTGAAAGTACCGATATGTACTGTACTTTTCCATGTTGTATGTGTCTGGTAAGAGCCAGATGTTCGCGAGACAATCATCTAATTAGCCTGTGACGGTTGGAAGTGAGCCAAAAGGATGTTTAACTTGTGTGAAATCCTACACTAAAGCCAAAAGCGGTAACTAGGGAACCGTATTCGATGTGGCAGATCCTCATCATGACCTAAAACCACCGAACATCCAGAAATAACACAATCGTGACAAACACAGGAAGATGGCAAAAATATAGTCCTTAGAAACTAACGCACACTGAAACGCCACAACCAAAACGGTTTATTTTCTCAAATATAAAAACATCTACCTTTATAGATATTTTATAATATGCACTGTCACACGATTTTAGTCTTTTATATCTAATCTACCTTTAATCTTGTAAAAAAACTTATCAGTTTATTGTGTCATATCATAAAATGTGTGTTTCCTGTTTTAAAAACTAAATGTAAGTCCTCTCTTTATATTTTAATAAACAGACAGTGCAGCCTTCAAAGCTTCTCAGGCCAAGGACCCCCAAACTGAGATTAAGTAGGGACCCCCTACCAATTATATGTCTAAACTCAACCTAGTGCTATTTATAAATATACATTGTTATTATCATTTTGCAATATATTTCAATATTGGTCTATTCAAATAATACACAGGTTCAAATATTTTTTTTTTTTTCAGTAGCTGGCTGCTAAATGAGTGAAGTGCTGCCTCCATTTATAAAATATGTTGGATTCATGTTTATGTGTATTTAAAGAAATTTACATTTCCATTGCAAAATTTCCATTGCCTCTGCAAACCCTTTGTTTGAGACATTATTGGTTGTCCAAGCGTCATAAATAATAAAGCTGCAACCATACATAAACCAACCGTTGCAAATTAATTTTTGTTTTAATGAGATACTCTGGTTAACAGAGAAATAAGGCGATATGTCATCAGTACGAGGATGTTTCTTGTAAATATTAAGCCGTGTGGTATCTGGTGATTTACTGTATTTATAATTACATCTCACATTCAAACTGTGCGACCTGCCTTAGCTAATTGGTGACTCACAGTGATCCGATTGACAATAAGTATCATAAGACAATGAGTAAACAACTTAAGACAGAGAAAATTAATGGAATTAACCAGAGCTTCTGTCCCTCAGGATGTCAGCAGATGCCTCCAACTATATATAGTTATAGGTGAGAGGGAGAGGGGGCCGTTCACAGACGTTCGGGGAACTCATAGTCGTTGAAAAATACATGGTTGGTGCTCACAGCAGAAGTCTTGAAGTTTACTGCAGCTCGTAGTTCTTCCGTTAAATACTAGACTGAAGTGAAAGAAGGCATCAGACTCGGGCTCAAATTTCAGTAGTGAGTCACTTGAACGTGCTCTCAGAGTCAAGTTGTCAGTCAAACGGAAGCTTCTTGTCTTATCTTGTCCCCTTTTGTGCTTGCCTGTTGACTCATAACTGAGAGATGGCACATGGTGCATGTTTGTAATAAAATAAAATAAAAAAAATTGATGTGCGTTTAAAGCAAATAAGTAACAAATTACAAATTAAAAAAACCAATACAAGTATATTGTTTCAAATGCACTGGGACCTCAGTGGGGGCTGGACTGCAAGGATAAAAAAGAAATCTGATCAGTGAGATCAGTGAAAATATAAAGTCTGCATTCATTCAAGATCCTACAGGGATATGAGAGTTTAGAAAAAAAAACACGTGAAAAAGTAATAGAAATGTTGTTTTACATACACATATAAGTATGTGTTAAATTAACTTCAGAAGTATGATTTAAATCGGATGTTCACTCCGATGTTTTTCCTCGATTCCTCCCACTCTTCCTCATCTTTGCCCTCTCCAACAAACAAGGCTCTTTCTCTTTTGCTGCGTAGAGGTTGCTCAATAGTTTTTTTCTTGGAAGAACGTATTAACAGGGACCAACACACTTGCTTGAAATCGAGCTTTCATTTCACAATAAGATATTGTACGCTGTCACAGAAAAGAATGAAGCATGTTGTCATTATTCTATAAAGTCAACAATACTTCACAAGCAACACAAAGCAAATGTGTTTATACTAAGTCTGCGCTTGTGAGACAACTATTCACACTCACATCTACGGCCAATTTAGAATCACCAATTAACCTAACGAGCATGTCTTCTGATTGGGGGGGGGGGGCAGACACAAGGAGAACATGCAAACTCAGAGAGGCATGATGGCATTATTTTTCTCTGAAATGTCAAAATGTCAAATGTTCTGAGACCTGATTTAAGACATAAAAATAACTCTGTAGTGGGTTTGACACATGTCATTGTGCAAGACATCTTTTCTTTTTCGAACACTTGAACTCTCTTATTTGGCATCATATACAGTCTCATATTACTTATAACTTAACATATTTAGATCACACTGTATATTCATATGAAACAGTACATTTATCCCATATAAACCTACATGTTAAGAATTGTGTGGAAACTATTTGTAATAATAATAGTATGTGGACACATCTAGTAATTTGTAACAATTGGGAAGTTTGTCTGTGATCTTAATCCTGAATGACTCTGTTAGGTCAGTCATTTGTAAAGTAATGATTTCACCACAAATTACTTCAAATAATTTTCTACACTGAGGTCCAGTACCTTTGTTATTTGAAGTGAGTCTTTATTTTCCCCATCAAGAAGAACGTCACATCATGTTCTATTTCGTTCTCAATACATTTGTTATTAAGCTGAACCTACAATGTGACTAAAGCTGTTCTAATAAGTGCAATATTCCCTCTGACGTGTTGAGGAGCGGAAGAAGACCGACCGTGCCTTTAGAAGTGAGGCAGGATGTGCCTTATGCTGGATTTGTCTTTCTGCGTTCACACCGTCATTAAAGCCGACGTGGCCAACAGGTGTTGCCTCAGTGCATGTGCAAACAAATCTTTAATGCTTCAAAGCAAAACGTTAATACTGAATCACCACCGCCGGTGACCAAAGCGGTAATTTAGGGCAGTGGATGAATGGATAGATAGATAGATAGATAGATAGATAGATAGATAGATAGATAGATAGATAGATAGATAGATAGATAGATAGATAGATAGATAGATAGATAGATAGATAGATAGATAGATAGATAGATAGATAATAAAGCCTGCATGTAATAGCCATCATGTTCAAACTTGACGATCCCTAGTGTAACTAGATGTATTAGCTAGAGTGTTTATGAAGATTAACTTACAATAACAAAGGGAAGAGAGTTTTTCATGGAGCAGATACAATGGGACAGTCAGTAACACATCACATTCCTCCCAGAGGCTAATTGTGTGTAAATGGTGCAGTTAGCTCAGATGCTGTACAGGCAACTATTAAAAAAAATGTATCTGAGGTGAATTATGCTACCATCATGGGAATCCACAGAATTTGTACATGTACAGGTTCCACATAATGACCGTGGTGTGTTCTAGCGGAGCATATGGCGTCTTAAAAGGTGTGATGCCAGATTTAGCTCCTTGCCACGTTTGATGGCTGGAGGTAGGAAGTATGCAAGGAGATCTACAAGTGCACTGTTTCACAGAAAATATAAATTTGGTTCTTAAGCTGAGAATGAACAGTACACAGATGTCCAAGGTTCAGGCCTGGTCTGGAGGAAGAGAAGAAGACCCTTCAGCCAAAAGTTAAATTATGTTATTAAGTTACAGTATTATTATTAACTTCTGTTCAGCTCATTGTGTTGCAGCAAGAAACACAATACATATACGCATGATACATGCAACTGGAATCTAGTTTTCGTTTCTATAAAACAGATTTGTTTGGGTCAAGTTGTCTTATCTTAACATTACAAGTGAATGATTTGAAAAATATGCCTTGTTCAAAACGTGGCCTGGTGTGACTCAGTTCATGGACGATATGCTCAAGTAAGAAACCGAACCCAGAGTCGCTCCAGTGTTTGGCGCCGGTATGTGAATATGTGTGCGCTTGTGTGAACGAGTGGGTAGATGTGTCACTGTTACTGTAAAGCTCTTTGAGTACCAATAGGTAGAAAAGTGCTATATAAATACAAGACTCCACAAGGAATGATAAAGTTCAGCAAGTTCATAAGTGACAGCGGTGTTTTTACCAATGGTGCCAGATTGCTAAAGTTTTAGATTATTTAAACTATACAAATGGAGCCGACTCACAGAAACCATGCAAGACTTGGTAGTCTGGTGCCAGGAAAACTACCTGCAGATGAACGTTGTTGGTGGTGGATTTTAGCAGGGACTAACACGCTCCAGTGAAAATCCAAAGAATAGATACAATGATTGTGTACACTTGTAAGTAACTGGTTGTTCACCTGAACAAAAAGTTTGACTGCACTGGCCATGCTAGGTCATGTTATAAGAAAGGCCAGAGTAGACTCTATCTATTACTACTTAGGTCCTGTGGTGGCATCAGCCATCTTCTATGGGGCAAATCTGTGTTCTGGTGTTAACTTTCCTTAAATCACGTGCTATAACCCTGCAAATGCTTCCACTGTGGGATAAAATTAAAGGATTATCTTATCTTATCTTATCTTATCTTATCTTATCTTGTCTTGTCTTGTCTTGTCTTGTCTTGTCTTGTCTTGTCTTGTCTTGTCTTATCTTATCTAAATTGTTACATGTTTTGCTACAGAAAACTCTTAAACCTCAGTGATGACTGAGAAGACTCGTGGTTAAAAAACTTCAGGAAAAAGCTGGACCAGTGTTATAAGAGGATGCAAGTATTTAAGTATCGTATGTATCTGAGGCAAAATGACAAAAACTGTTGAAATAAAATACAGTTCTCATGAAATATATGAGACATAATTGAAGTGTCATTCATTTTCACCATAAGGGAAAGTGAGAAGTTTCCATCGGTGAAACATACTTTTCACAACTGTGACAGGGTGCAGATAACAAGCTTTAGTGTTTAGCCATGCGCTACAGACAGATGCCTTTGTAGATAAAGATAAGGAAACAGTGTGAAGGTTAGAGTGTGGTAGAGGGTGTAGAGCAAATGTGTTTTATTTGGTACTGTACAATCGTCTTTAACAATTGAAAAAAGTTGAGTTTAGAGTTTACCGTCCGCTAGACTTTTTATTACAAATGAACAGTTGAAGGAAGCTACATAACGGTTGCCCAGTATTTAGATGACTAAAGATAAAAATGTAAACCTTGGATGTAGGACATGAATGAAAAATGTGTGTGTGTGTGTGTGTGTGTCAGAGTGTGGGCGTGGGTGTGTATATGTGTGTACAGCACTGAGGCTGGGAATGCTGTGTGTGGCAATTGGCCTCCTTTGATCTCACCCTTTCAAAAGAATCCCCTAAGAAGAAAAGTGTGTGTGCTGGAGGGGAAGGAAAAAAAGGTAGGGGAGGAAGAAGAAGAAGAAGAGGACGAGGAGGAGGAGGCGGGAGGGGAAGGGGATGAGGACCACTGAAGTGTGAAGAGTGTGCAACTTTCTCCTACACTGCTCTCTCACTCTAAGAATGCTATTATGTCTGTGGAAAGTGGGAGAACGAGAAGGCCCTAGCTCTCTCTGTTTCTCTCTTTCGGTTTCTTAATATAGGGAGCTGGTTCCCACAGGCTGAACAATGCGTTAGCCAAGCAGAGCAGCATTGTCTGGGGGGAGGATTTCGTGGAACTGAAACTATACCACCATACATTAGCCGCTTATGGCTGCAGAGAGGACACAGGAGCTGTACAGACGGAGGCACGGCTGATATGGCTTACACAAGGCCGACACTCACGTTAAACATAATCTGTTTAAACTTCAGGGGAAAGGGAAGAGTGTTTGCTGTTTGAGATTATAAACTCCAAGCAAAAATGGGAAAAGTTGACATAGTTTTCAAAATAAGAGTATTTCACACGTTTTGGCCTATTTTTGAATAAAAATTCAATCAAAATTTACTTTACCTGGAATAGTAGGGCTGTCAAAATGAATGCGTTAATGCAGATTAATCCATCTCCATGATCAATCTAAAAAATTTAACACAATTAATCCATCTTAATCCACAAAAATCTCAAACACTGGTTAAAAACAAATCAGGCTGAAGTTCAGTGTTGATTAATGTGCATTGTCCCAATTCAGTAGTTATAAAAAATGATATAAATGACATAAAAGTAATAATAATGATAATCCACAGCAGTATGACTCTGAATGTCAGCATGTTGGCCCTTTCCATGGGAAACTTGAGTCCAAAAAAACCCAAGACGGAACGGTCGACCGACATAAAATATTATGCACACTCTGCAGGAGGGAGTTTTCTTTTCACCGAAGCGCGTACAGCTTAAAATATCACATTAACGCCAAGCATGTGTCAGTCTGGGATTCTGCTAGCGCTTCGGCTAACGCGTTGCCCAGCTTGCGACAAACCAAGACAAAGATAAGCTGGAAATGCTGGTCAGCTCTCCTCTCGGACAATGACAACAAGTTAGTTTGTCTTAAAAGTTGCTGAAAGGGGAGCAACCGGGCCACATTAATCTGGAGAAATGTTTGTTCAAAAAAAAGAGACAAAAAAGTTAGTTTTGTTGAAACTGTTGAAGGTGTTTCACAAACACGTTAAGAGCAGATGTATCACCTTCTTTCTTGAGTCTATTTGCTCATGCAAGATGAAATGCAGTTAATATAAATTAAAATGATATTAAATCGTGGTAAATCGAAATTAATCCACAATAATCTTGTGATTTAGAAATTTGAGTCATTAGACAGCACTAGTAGCACATTTTGCAGAAGCAGACTCAAAAATATGATTCATGAATGTAAGTTTCCAAATTCCATCAGTAAGAGGTGTACAACCACTAAGCGGTTTGGTCTGAGCAGCTAGGATGTTTTTTTTGCACAATTCTTTCTTGGTTTTCATTTTAGATGGTTTAAGGGGGCTTTGAGCAGGCAGAGCACTTTGTGTTGGGAGTTTAACCTGTCGATCTATAAACTTGTAAAAGAAAGAAAAAATCCATACCAACTAGTCGTGAAGTGTTCTGGGTATTTTCTTTAAATCATAATCCTTGACATTATCATAATAACACAGGACGTCCACAAATGATACTGTTGCTAGACCTGTTTTTTGAGATATTATTTTTAATCCATTATTTGGCCTTGGCTGAACTGTATAAGTGCTATAATACCCCTGAGCCTTGCTCACCGTTGCCAGTGAAAAAGAAACCATTCAGAGGCATGAAGCAGAACAAGAGGGAATTAAGTTGTAGTTTTTAACCCAATGTGGCATCACAGCTGCAGCTTTATCTCATAACTCCTATAGCCAAGCTATAACATTTAGAGCTAAGTGAGGCTTTATTTATTTCAACGAGCAGCTTTCATGATAATGTATGTTGTCAAGTTTAATATGCAGAAGCTTGTATGTAACATGACGATGGACTGATGCTAAACTGTACCAAAATTTTGCTAACCCATTGCGTAGCTCTGTATAGCTCTCATTGTGTTCAGGAGACAGTGATATGAAGGGATGGATGTAATCATTGGAGCGGATTACTTGACCAGATATTATGGTTGGTGACTGGATGTTTCTTATGAATGTTGTCAGGGGTTATATGGAGAAGCTTGTCTGTAAAAGTGCTCCAATTTGACTTGTAAATCTCATACATGCACTTTATTTTCCTTTTTCAATGCAACATTAAAGAACTAGTTCAGTACTTTTGGTAAGTTTTGGATACCGCTCTCACGTCTATCCCATGACACCACGAACAGCAGAGAGAGCAGCAACTTCTCCAACTTTTATGAAGAAAATTAAACTTTTTTTTTTGCTCAAAACTAGCAACCTGTTCTTAGCAATCAATCCGATCGTTCCAACTGAAGACATTGTGTTTTACACGTTTCTCTGTAATATTTGAGTTTATACATGAATTCATGAATGGCCGTCTAATAAATCCCAAGCCTTGACATGCACTGTCAGATAACTAATGGTATTTTGCAGTATCTGCAGTTTTAATGCATAATTTCCCAGTCTCGCCGTGTAGTTGTGTTTGCTCTCTGCTCTTATGTTTTATATTCCTGCCTGTACACCTCTGCCTGTTTCTTCTTACTGTGCATAAGTATGGCAGTACAGGACTGTGAACAGGAGTCTTGTATGTGTTCCCACACCTGGACAATAACACTGTTTGTGTTTAACAGTTCTGTGAGTTTAGTTTAAACGCAACATGAGTTTGTAATAATGGAGCAGCTGGTGGCTCCCGGGGTTGCAGAGAACATGTTGGTGTGTTTGAGAACTGCTATATGATCCTCTGGAGCTGAAAGCTCTTCACAAAGACCTTTGTAAGGAGGTACAGTTTTCATCTCTCTCTCTCTCTCTCTCTCTCATTTTCACACTCTGAGCCAGATCAGAGCAGAGGCAGGGCCAGCCAGTAATAAGCCAGCAGCTGATACATATAGAGGAACAGTGGAGGAGGAAATTACAGATCCTATCAGTCAAGTTCAAGAACATGTTTTTTTTTTCTTTTTAACCCCCGCCCTCCCTCTCCCTGTCTTTCTCCCAGCCCCGCCTTTCCTGTGATTCTTTTCCTCCACTCTTTCTTCTTCTACGGGCTGCTGCACAAACGGCAGCCAGCAAGGTATGCAGCTCTCCATTCACAGCAGCCAGCAGGAGGTCCCTCACTTCAAATCGACTCTACTGTTCGTGGGATTTGAGCGCAGACCCACCCATGCACCCATCCACCCTTGTTCCAGATTGCCACCCTTGCCCACCCCTTTCCTGCAACTCAAATGCCGCCCAGCAGCAGACAATGAGCACGACCGTAAGTTTTTTGTCCGACTGAAATCTTGTGGATACTAAACCATGGTTCATAAACTCTTACACGTTGCACATAAAACACAGCGGCAGCATGACTGCAACAGTCCACTAGAAATACTTTGTGAATTTAAATTTATTTGTCTTTTCTTTTCATTTCCACCAGAAATTGGCAGAGAGGACTGTATGATTGTGATTTCATATGAAAATACTTTGGGGGAAAGATAGTGAGGATAGAGTAGGGTAGTTGGCCTGTGTAGAGCTGGTTATGCTTCCAGTGTATGTGTGTGCAACATAATGTGCGTGTTTTTTCACTTCGCCAACCTGCATCACTGGTCACAGTGACATTTAAAATGTGTGAGAAAGAAGTGGAGATGGCAAAAGATGCTGCAACCTAACCATCATACACACTGAGCATGAGCCTGTAATACCTCTGTTAGTCTCCCTCTGTAGTGGCCAACTCTACTTTCATGCAGGTGAATCCACAACATAGTTCTTCTCATTTGTTTTTCTGAAATAAAACCGATTTTACTGCAGCCCTTAAGAGCTACATATAAAGCAGCAGATTTTTTTTTGTGCTTCATAAATTCCTTTTATAATGGCAACATTATTTAAATTTAATATTGATATTAATAAGGTTGCACAACAATTTATTTACAATTTCATTACAATTTATAAATAATGCTAAGCTTAGTTTAATATAGAACACATATAGTAGGTAGGGGGTCCCTACTTAATCTCTCCACCAGTTAGGGGTCCTTGCCCTGAAAAACGAAGACCCCTGTCCTAGAGGAACGTCTTCTCATCTCATTATGTACTGCAGGAACAGAGAGAAGTAGTATATCACATAACTTTAAAATATCTAAAGTCGTGCAACCCCTACTGTACACACTGTGTAGTGCAATGGGCTACAAATCATTTGTAATGGAGGGCGGCGAAATGAAGCAACAAACTGACGTCCTACACCTGTTGTTAGTTGTAGGATACACAACATGAAAGCTGAGCTGGCTTCAGCGCGTCAGCCAATCAAATCCCATTGCTTCACACATTGCCCTGTGATATATACAGTCAGAGTCAGCTCCAGACCAAGAGCCACCAGCTCCTGCAAAGTTATGTACACAAATGTGTATGTAGTTCCTGTCACTCATAATGTAACACGGTATGGTTCAACATTAATATTTTATTTAGTATTTGATACAAATATTAACATTGCATACTTCAGAGTATGCTAGTACTGATACCAAACTGAAACGTTCCTCTCCAAGTTGGACTCATTCAGTTTAATCCAGTACACTTTTTCTGTCACACTCATGGTCTGCTATCTGTCTGTCCTGTGTGGTTACTGAAAAATAAATCTGGTAGTTGTATACAGCACTGGTTCTGTAAATGGAAGGGTGCTCGCAGGGATAAACACATCACTATTCCAGCCAACAGGCAGCAGGGAGGATTTGTGCTTGTGCACAGGACAGAGGAGTAAAGGGAAGAGGGGGAAAGGGGGACGTTTGAGCTGCAGGGAAATTTATTAGAAGTAAAAGAGAATGGTGAATCTGGCTAATTCTAACAAGCTGAAAGGGACAGATTTTGCACATAGAGGATTGAAAATAAGAAGAAACTCACTGCACAAAAGCTAGGAGCTATGACAACCTCTGCAAGGCTTCCCTATGGTGGAGAAACCTGGAGTGGAACAGGCTGGTGGACTGGCACCATGAAACTGTCTCGTTCCCTCTGCATGCCAGCTTTGCAAAAACTGTAACTGATAACAATCCCACTGCCTTTTGATTACATTGATTACATTATTAGGCAGAGCTTTTCAAAGGGAAAAGGTATGTCTGTCAATGAAACTGCATGGTTTTACACACACTTTATTTACTTAGAGCTATTTTTTTTTGCTAACATTTAGAATTTTTAGTGCCACTTAAATAAATTAATAATTCACACTCTTATTTTTTCATCTTTCTCTGAGCTTTCAGTCTCATTTGTGCACACTTACTAGTTCAAGCGGTCCTCACAAGGGGGGAAAAAACCCAAAATCAGACACATACATCTTTCCTCTGCCTCTGTCCGCTTCTTAACCTTGAAACCTTTTTCTTTTTCGGTTAGAGGGGGGCAGCTGCATTTTAGGCTTCCTAACTCAAGGGGCATAAAACAACCTATTAAATCTTTGAGGGAGGGCTGCATTCAGGTTGTCATGCAGACGCTCAGATGACGCCACACAATCACGGGGTGCTGCGGTGTGAATGAACAGTGGCCGTTAAAAAAAAAAATCTCTCAAGGTGGCTCTCGAAGTTTTTCAAAAACAAATCTGCGGCTAACAGAATTAAGACAGATGGAATGACCAAATCTTGTTACTGATGTTTTAGCTGAAAACTCAGGGTAGCTCATGTGCTGAGCGGCGGCATTAAGCTAATTATGTGCCATCAGAGCAGGCTGCGCTGTCCATTTGCCAGTATTGTAGAGACAAGTTTTCTGTGGTTTAGCTTGAGTTTCTTCTAATCCATGACTGACAACCATATTATTCTATGTAACACCGTGATTCTTCACAAGGCAAACGTTTGGCTGCATACAATTCTCCTCCATCTTCAGTGTTTACAGATGTGAATGTAGCTGTTCTTGGTGAAGTTTGTGTGAATTTTTTATAAAAGTCTTGTAGAGAACTTATTTGACAGAAACAAATTGGACAAACCATCAATAAGCCCAAAGTACATGACATGTGTAAATGTGAGTGACCAAACATGAAATAACCAAGAAATGTGCCGTTAAAGCCTATCGCTAAGCAGAAGTAAATCCCAGTCTGCACTTCTCTTGTCACCCAGGCACACATTGTGCATTTTATTTTTTTATTTTATGTGTGTGTGTGTGTGTGTGTGTGTGTGTGTGTGTGTGTGTGTGTGTGTGTGTGTGTGTGTGTGTGGCCACCTTGATTTGCCATCTTCCAAGGCTACTTAGCTATTGTGATTTAACAAGTCAAAGTACACTGATAGTGCACCCTGTGCCCTGCACATAAAAGGCATGTTCTACACGAGTTAGTCCTCAGTATACAGTAAAAATGATGAATGTAGTCTTCTGTTTTTTGTCAGTCTTCATTGTGTTGGTCTTTCCTTTAAGATAGTGCCAGAGTTCTGTTGATAACAGTTTGAGCAGCGAGACTCTGGCCGCCCACATGCAAGCTGGCCCCTGCAGCAGATGACTGCAGCCAGCTGACATCCTGCAGCCTTCTGCGCTTGGTTGCAGACAGTGTTTGTTTTTCTTTCAGAGAGGTGCCGGGGTTGTTTAATGCTCAGATGAACCACGCCGCCTGATATAATCGCTCTGTGTGTATGTTCAGCGTGTGTGCCACGAGCAGGGTAATTCCACCGCAACCAAACCATAAAAGGCCCCATATTACACACTATTTATATCAAATTGCGTGGAACTACATAAACAGTTTTAGCCGTAGGTGTTTTGTAGGCTTTCCTTTATTTTTTTTATCTTGCCTGCCCCATATATGTGGCTTTTTAACCCACCCACATGGAGATAAGTACAATCACAGGGCACTTATCAGTCACTACAGACAGTGAGGAAACCCACAGGGACCTTATCCAAACAGCCACTTGTCTAGCACACTCATAGCACATTTATTACTGCAGGAATTTTCAGATGTTTTCCTGACCATATTCAGGATACAGACATACTGTACATTAGGCCACGCACACTCATTGGATGTGATTTGTTCCTTAATTTCTGTTCAGTCTGTTAAAAGGACAGTTCTAAAACCTTAAATTGGAAGTACAACCTCCTGAGACAAGAGTTTTTATTTGATGCGCAAAAAAAAAAAAAAAACTAAAAAAGCATCATCTTTGAACAATATGTAGTAGTTTTTGAAGAAAAAACAAACAAATAACAATGTCCTCATATGTGGACACTGGGATTATTTCATTACTTTTATTATAAAGAAGTCACCAATGTGTGACAAAATATAAAACTGTTTAATTTAATACAGAATTGCAAACAATGAAATTCCAACATCCTCAAACGAGTACTTGCCAATTAGCAAAAATTGCTACTTTGTTAAATTTGCAGGTCATATCAAACTAGTAACGTTAATAAGCATAAATAAATTAGTTTTAGTCGTTGCTACTACTAGATGGCAGACTAAAGTGTCCACTAATGAGGACATCGGGGTTTAAATGACGCAGAATAAGCTGCAACAAAGCCTAAAACTTAACGTCCCCATATGAGGACGCAGGGTCTCAGGAGGATAAAAGAAATTGTGTATAAGACGTCCCCACAAATTGCTTCATTTTGTGTGATAAAATAATTGCTATGATTAATGCTAGGTGATTATCGAGTCATACATTTTTACTGTAAAGTGACCAAGAGACATACGCCACAATGGATCAAACCATTGCTTGTTGCACACTAGGTTTTAGGTCAGGATATTGTCACACTGATATGATGTGATTGTTAATTTAAAATGCAGGAATGAGACATTGTTTGATTACTGACACAATAGGAAAATTGTTACTTGGATATAGGATGTTAGGTGCCTGTTGTGATTCCATGCATTGAGCTTCTTCTTTTCTGTACTCTAAAATCATTCATTCACATCAGCTTGTGTCCTAGAGCTGGTGGCAGCAAACTGGAAGCACTTATGTAGCTATAGGTTAAAACATCAATACGCCCAAAGATCTTTTTTTTCTTTTTTAATAATGGTAAGATTGTTATATATTTTAAAGTGAAACAACAAAAAAGTCTGATTTTGCATCACAATACGACAAAATACAGCATTTGAGTTTTGATGCAGTGTTGGTTCTTTGGTATTTCACATCCATGTAGTTTTTCATTAGAAACTAGACTAGGTTGTCAAGTTTGCCTTTAAGCACATACCCAAAAATGTTGCACACAAGCCCCAGTGCCGTGGATAAAGAGCTAACTGCCTGAAAGATGCATGATGAATGAATTACTGAGATCTCTCTGAAACTCCGGTTCCTTTTATTTCCACACTCCTGCATTTCTGTTTGTTTGGTCAGTGGAGTGCAATTAATCTAAGAGCTCTGCAATCATCATTACAATTAGAGTTATAATAATTATAATAGTTATTTGGACACAATACATACTGCATGTATATATATTTTCTAATCTCTCGAATGAAATCAGTTGAAATGTCAATATATGAAATATTAGCACAATATATGACAACATCAATCAAAGCATTATTAGCCTTAATAAACGTGAATCGCTCAGCTGGCGCGTATGCAGGGCTTTAAACCCCACCACACCAGCCTAGTGTATTAACATGAAAGCTGAACAGTCTGCCTAGCAACAGGCTCTCACACCTCAGCCTACCTGTAGCTCCTGCCAGTTATGGCATGTGTGTGTCGCTGCACTGTGGGAAATTAACTCATGTGGGTGAAGAGCACGTGGGAGGTGTGTGTGTGTTTAATATGTGTGTAAACAATTAATTATGTCAATCCCTGCGATGAATGGAGGATGTGGTCACCTCTCCATGCCTGCACGAGGCAATCTGTGAGCAAACTACGGTACTGATTAAAAATGTGCAAGCTGCAGTCCAATTCAGTATTTGGACAGCTACACATCTGATTACTTCACAGCGTAGCATCACCATAATGCACAGTATTGCCAGGTTCAGCTTTAATTTTGAATCTCAGTAGTTCTACCTATATGGAAGATAGAGCTAGGGGCTTAATTAATTCCTCCACAATATTAAAGGAGAAGACAAAAAAAAAAAATAATGCTTTGTGTGTAAGTTCTTAGTCATCCAGGTTATGGCATGTCCACAAAGGTGAGGCAATAGCAACTGGACTTGTAGGGTCTCTTGCTATTCATCCAAGTAGCTTCTCATAAAACAACTTCCCACCTGTTGTTCAGAACTGAAGAAGATACTTGGATGCGTGGTGACATGTCTTCCCTAAAACCCTACAAGTCCAGTTGCTCTTGTTTAAGTTTGTTTTCTGGATCTCTCCTCTGAATATGACATTGTGTGGATATTATTCAAAAGGGAGCACAGTTATAGCTCATTGACTGTTCACATGTTTGCGTGCATGTTTGTGACTGTTTTAACATGAGCAGATGTCGGATCGCGATGACCTTTCCAAACCTTCGCAGATGCAGTTAGAGAAATCATTCAACAAAATTCAATAATTCAACTCAATAAAAGTAGGGTATGCGAAACAAGTTTGCCACAGCAACCTTTGAAGGTGACAGTATGTCAGTGTTCATCTTCCTCCCTGGCCCAAAATTACCAATATTAAATTAGAACTGGTTTAAACTACAGTCAGAACAAGTGATGTAGAAGTGCAAACTAACCCTTGAAGCTCAAGGCCAAAAAATGCAGCCTTAAAATACATTTGCTCGTTAGGTTAATTGGTGATTCTAAATTTCACGTAGGTGTGAGTGTGATTGTCTGCCTCTATGTGTTAGCGCCGGCGACCTGTCCAGGGTGTACCCCACCTCCTACCTAATTACAGCTGGGATAGGTTCCAGCTCCTCCAGAGGACAAGCGGTTACAGAAAATAAGTGAATGATAAATGTTTATGCATAGACCATTAGTAAATATTACTTCTTAGTGCACAGGTCTTCAACAGGGGGTCCGCAGAGGTACTGCAGGGGGGTTGCAAAATCTTTGGTTGATTAGACATTTTTTATATATTTTTTAATTTTACCCCACAAATTTAAATTTCTTTAAATACACATTAACATGAATCCAACATATTTTAGTAAAGGGATAGGGGATAGCTTAACACTGAATGCAAAATGATAATAATAATGTATAATTATAAATAGGACTGTCTTAGTGCATTTAATCAGAAGGTTGTTATGTCAGAAACAGCAACAATGGCAATAAACAATATGGGTGTTACTGTATCATTGAAGCAAGAGTGGGAGAAAGTTGGTGTTTTCAGTTCCAACCAGGAATTTGATTGAAAACACTGGAGTGGGACAGAGCCAAACTCTGGTGCTCATGTGCTGATTTTCTTGGCATGTGGTGATAATACATGAGAGATGAAATACGTAATTTCTTTCAGCTAGAAACAAACACTAGAAATTCAAATGTAGTTACAAAAAGAGAGTGATTGCACACAGTCGGGATTACAGTGGAAAGAATCCACTCAGGCTATTCTCACTGTAGAGTCAAAGGCCAGCGTATTATTTTTATTCCATTTTTGATCAAGAGTTTTTGTCCATTCAAACCTACAAAAAAATAATAATAATAATAATAAAATCTCTGGCTGGCATAGTAGCCTGAAATAGACAGTCTGGGTAAGATGGCACTTCATCCTCTATCATAGAAAAATATCTTCATCCATTTAATTACTACAATCATGTCATAGTAGCTAATACAGGTTAATACGTTATATTTATTTATTCATCTTTATAATTATACAGTCCACTGAAGTTGAATCAATACCCAATTATGTTTTTGTGTTCTTGTGCAGTCCACACACTTAGCACTAGTCTGTCTGTTAACATCAGCCCCCACCACCTCCACCACCGCTACCAGATGCGACTCACCTCGGTGTGGCCCCTTCTGCCATTCATACACTTCCTCTTTCTTCTTTCACCTCTCTTTTTCATGTCTCTCTCTCTCTTTCTGCTGCCCTTTTGCCACCCGCTCCTTTATTCTTTAACTTGTACTCACCTCCCCACCTCTCATGCCATCGTACGCCTCCACCGTCTTCACTCGGCTGCCGCGCTGAGCCGAGCCGCCGCTATCTTCTTTTGCATGAAGGCTCAACGGCATTTTCTTAAGTGAAGTAGCCGTACACTGTGCAGATTAGTGGGCCTTGGCTAGACTTTGGGGTTGCCAGGGAAAACTTAATCCCTGTGAAGTCCCAGAGGAACTTTGTGTCGAGCGTCACTGCACACAGCTTCAGTTTAGCGCACAATGCCCTCTTCTCTATTTGCCGTCCCACAACCAAACACTTAAACACGTTAACCAAAATTAACAAACAAAAATAGTTCTTGACAAATTTTATTTATCATTACCCAAGCAAAAATACAATTTGCTCTCATCTAAAATGTTGTGGGTCAAGTTGTGTACCCAGTGGGACACCTGCAAGTCATGGGTTAAAAAAGTTTATAAATACTTTTGTATAAATGTGCAGGTATGGCCACAGTTTAAAAAATGGACTCATTGAGGGCCGTAAAAACAATATTCCTCATTCTACGTGTCTTGTCATATTGGACAATCAGTCTGGTCAATCTACAGTCGGACAGATTGTGAAGAAATGCAGGAGAATTAAGACTTTCACAGGAGTTGTGAAAGGTCACAAAGGAACCAAGGGTAACTTCTCAGCAACTGAATACCTCTCATACATTGGCTAATGTAAATGGAAAACACTGAACAACCGCAGTGTTCGTGGCAGAGTGGCAAGGACAAAGCCACTGCTCTCCATTAAGAACGTCCCCATCCATCCAGGGCTGATGGTTGTACATACTGAAAACAAGGGTTCACTTACTTTTGCACCTTGCAGTTAAGTACAAATGATACGCTACCTATAACCCAAGGTCTACCTGGCTAGAGTTATTCCCGCTTTCAGCCACATCAGTAGGTGGTGGGTTTGATCATAGTGATGGAGCAAAGAGACAGTGCTATTAAATACAATATTTATATGGAAATTACTAAAAATTGAACGGATAAATTGATTGGTTATATTTTACGTGCACCAGTGTTTTTATATTCATTCTCCACATATCAGCCGGGTCATATTTCAATAAACTTGTGTCTTTTAAACCATTTGAAGAGTGTCAAGGAGTGCTGAACAACGAGGTTACCCCACTTCGAAGCATGTGTGATGAACACCTGGTAAATCTGGTAAAGTTCTCTATTACTATACATTCAGAATTAAACGCTAGGTGGGATATCGGTAAATAAAACCAAACGCTGCTGTTTTGCAGAAAGGCATGAAATATCGTATGAAATCTGATGAAAAGCACACAGCATGCAGGACGCGTGAGGGTACACTGACACACACGTCCACGCACACACACGCATGAACCAGAGGAGAGCTTAGTGGAGTGAATATAGCCAGTTGTGCCAGCCAGCAGTACTTTAGGAATGATTATGTTATCTATTCAGACAGATCTCCGGGGGGAAATATTTGAAGTCATAAAACTGCCAGTTCTCTTTTCTCCTCGCTTTTGTGTGTGTGTGTGTGTGTGTGTGCGTGTGTGTGTGTGTCTGGACGGGTTGGGTGACATTGCTGAGTGCAATGAGCCGATGGCATCTGAAGGCTATTAGCATGGGGAGAATACATTCCGGAACTGGCCGGCCAATACAAACACTCGGCCCGCCGTAATGAGGTGTGACTAGACCGCTCCGTTACCATGGAGACCCTCAACAAGCTGGTGTCGCTCTCCCTCTCTGCCTCTCTCTGTCCTTCTTGTTTCTCACTTTTAAACACCCATTTCGGCGAATCTCATTCGCCGGCTGGATTAAAAGACTGTGCATTAAAGTGGCTAAAACCTACGCTGAAAAAAAAAAAAAGACGAGAATGACGAATCAAAAAAAAAAAATTGACTTCATAAGAAATAAAATGCACCCACCAGCACTCACTTCTTCAGTACTCTCAGGGATTTTTCTGCTCTAAAACCATGCCACGGCCTTTTCTTTTTCTCTCTCTCTCTCTCTTCAAATGAATTGCTAAAATGGATGGATTTTCTCACAGAATTTAAGTAAATCCACAAAAAAACTTTTGACATTATGACATATTCCAAGCTGTCTTGACAGCACTAAACTCGGTTTTGCTTTGCCCGAGCCACTGGATACATATTCCTCTCCTTGTAGAAGTATATATGTATATTACTGGCTGTGTTATTACATGAACTCCGAAGTTTCCTAAGCCAGAAAACTGACCCACAAATATGAGTTAGGTGTCAGTGATACAGTCTATACCTTGATACTGACTCAGTGTCCAGTTTGGGGCCATCTAAACCCATCTATTTCATGGGAACTCACGAATGAATGACCCTCTCTGGTTTGAACAGAGATGGTTTAGCTATTAGTGGCTGATGTTGGAAGGTAGTTGTATAATGGATATTACTTGGGTTAGGTTTGAAGACTTTTTACCTGGTGCAGCCGTAGCGAAATGTATTTGAGTATCAAGCATTTCCACTGTCACTCATGGCCACAGTGGTTGCGTAGTGAAATTTTGACTGACTCACGAGACCGGCCTTACCTCTTGATTTGTAAGTACTCTTAAGTGTACATCTTTGTTGGCTGACATCCTGCAGTGGAACACATCCTAAACAGGTTTGAGCTATTATATCGAGCCTCGTTTCCCATCTGACTGGACTCTTCATCTTCCTCTTCTTCATCGTCTTCTTCTTGCCCTCAAGCACAACTCAGAAGCCTCTTTCAGATACACCTGACTGAGCCCAAACAACCCAGACCAGGCCAGGCCAGTGAAGGATTTACTCCGTCAGGTACATTCCACCCTCTTGGCCAGTCTTGTGTTTATTTCCAAGGAAGGTTCTCTTTCCCAGGTCTCTCTTGGCCTCAGAGCAAAGGCTCTTGGCTGAGGTCCATGCTGCACAAAGGGCCCGGGCATTCCAGCTGTCTGCCTTTAATCCAGTGTGTCAGCTCGTGTTAATGTTGCAGCGTGAAATCTGAAGGCGCAAAGCGGCGTGGAATATCTACAAGAAAAAAACGACCCTAAGAATTCCTCTGTAAAAGGCCACCTTGCATCTCCAGCCAGCGGTCTGCTGGTGGTAGAGTTAATGGGTGGTGGAAATAGCAGGTTGAGGTTGATTGTGTGTGTGCACACATATGTGTGTCACTAAGCTCGCCGAGCAGGTTTTAGGAACGTTTCACTTGGGGGGGTAGTTTTTAAATGGAGAAACCTAACATCCAAGGAGGATGCTGGGGAAATCAAAAAGAAAAGCGAAGAAACGGTGGAGCCCATCGACTAATGTGAGACGAAATCAGCATTTCCGCTCCTCCTTGGAACCCCTGCAGTCCACTCTGACATACAATAGAGGAATGACACGCTTCTGTGGATGGTTAATTATCTTAGACACACACACACTGACACCCACTTCCACACAGAGAACACGTGCATGTACCACAGACACACATGCAGATGAACATATGCATATACAACAGTGCACACACACACCTCGGATCATGCATGCACACACACACATGTAATCACTCCGCAGCCTGTCTGTCTTGCCTCCCTCACTTCCTCCCAAATCTGCTTCATTCACCCAAACTCATTGTCTGCAATATTTGCTGCAAGCAGCATCTATTCAGTCTCAGTGAAACCATCCTTTCTCCAGATACTGTAACTCACAGTATTGATGTGTGTGTGTTTGTGGGAGTGCATACATTTATAAAGGCAGACAGTGGCCATGTTCATTTGTTGATTTTTTTAAATATATATATATATTTATGTACTGTATATAGAAGTGGCATAAATGTAAATGAAATACCTAAACTGCCTAGATTTGGAAAGCCTTACAAGTGTCCTGCAGGTGATCCACTTCACGCAGGAAGTAGCCACTCAGGACGTCCTGACTCCCTGCTAACATGTGCCAGTCCCTGACAGAGAGGCTTTACAGAGATTTGAATTTTACCACTTCATACAGCAGCTTTGCAGAGTGACAATGTGTAGTGTATGTGTGGCATCTCTACAGTCTCTAATGCGTATCAGGCGCAGAGGGTTTGCCAACGCAGCTGAAAATCTAATTCTTATATTTATAATAATAATAATAATGATCAAGCTATTTCTGCTTTTGATTTTTTGTTTTTTGTGGCAGTTGTCATTTTTTGTTCCTTAGTCACATCCATATCTAAACCTAAATGAATGCTAGTCATTACTCATTTTCTTTATCGTTTTTTCCATCTACCAGATTAAAGCATCATTAACGATGTGGCAAGAACTTCGATAAAGTGGTTCCAACATATTCAGTTTTTTTTTAAAGTAATAAGAGGTGTTACTTATGCCAAAAATAATTATCCTCTGGGTCTGATTACTCTGCATTTAGTTCAGTCGGATACTAGCGAGGCTGCAATTACTACGTCATTTAACCTGAATGTCCTCTGTAAATTGCTGCGCTTTAAAGGAGGAGCACAATTAAAACACTATACACTACAAAAAGGTCTGAAACACAATTTACTAACACCATCAAGAGTTCAGTAGCAAGAATGTGTACATAAATTCTATCTATCTCAATCTGCTCATAGAGGTTTTGTGAAATCATCAAAAGCCCCAGAGCTCCAGGTTACTAAGGGACCTTGCTTTCTCAATCGTTTGAAAGATAAAAAGTGAACTGTGCTGCTTGTGGAGCTTTCTTTGCATTTTGTGCACATCAGTTATACCAAAGGCACCATTAGATTCATTTCTCTGCAGTATTGAGTGGGTTTAGTTTGAGTCTGGAAGAAAGAAAATGAGGGAAATAAAGATTAAAGATAAAAATGCATAAAATTCCAATTGTTGGTAGTTTTGCTGAGTATGTGACCTTCAGGACGCCAACTAATGTGGTACATAAAGTGTAATTGTAAATCTCCCAGCATCCCAGTATCAACAAATTTAAAAGAAAAAAATAGACGTTAATTCATATAATGTATATTTTAATTATCATGTTATTGTTTGCAATGATAATAAAGGTAATATAGATAATAAAGTCTTCAGACTTGAATCCCAGAGCATCAGGATGTGCACGTCTCCGAGGTGTTTCAGTTCACTTGCTTCAAAGCAGAGAAAAAAAAAAAAAAAAGTGAAAGCAGTGAAAAAATAAAGGGGGGAGGGACAATGTGTGAGACGTGCAGGTGTTGCAGACAGCCTGGTGGGCTAATTAAATGGTTTATTTACAGCTATATAGTGAGCAGACGGTGTGCTCTGCCATTGGTTTACTGATGACACTGTGAATATTAATGTGAATTCACATTTTTCTATGCCTTTTGACCGTATCCTCCGCAACAGTTTTCATGACCTGCGGAGGAGCAGCTCTTGTATACTTTATAAGGTATAGCACTTGGTCCTAGGGCAGACACTGAGCTAGACTTCTCTCCATGTTGGTTCACCGGTGTCAGACACTTCCTCGGGAGTTTCAGCAGATCGGTGATGTCAGTCATGTCAAGGTAAACCAAAGTTCAACTCAACCAAGCCAAGAAGAGAGAGTAAACTGAAAGCTTTACCTTTACCTCGGTTACCTCTTTACCTCTTTGGGGTTTCTGATCCCATAACAAGAAGGTGGAATGGATATAGGGATGTACCATTTACTTATAGGTTTTATGCAGTGACAATGAGGTTGTAGAGGCTGAATATTTTCTTCGATAGCACCTAGTGATGGAATAAGAAGAGATACAGCTAAGTGAAAACAAGTAGCTCATGTCACAGTGAATGATGGAATAGTAACAAAATGGCCATTCAGCATGATGATTAGGCTAAAGCAACCAATTAAGCGTGTCTGGCTAAGTGCCAGAGTCTCCAAGGAATTTGTAACCATGACAGCGAGGGCCTCCTCATGCTTTCAAGGCTTTTGTTCAAATGTCGTCTCAATCGTATTATTATTTCCTTCCTATAGCATCTTGAGTGTTCAGGTGTCTCATGCCTCGCTTATGCTATTAGCATAAATCTGATGCTTTCACCTGCAGTGTTGTATGTAACAAGATCTGGTTGTTTCATGGATGTGTAAACCAAAAACAGACAATTAAATTATGACCTCACCCTAAACATAAGATTTCCTTGGTTAAGAGTGACTTTCTTTCAAGTTCATTCCACTACCACCACCACCACCACCTCATTGTGTTCTGAAGGTTGACAGAACAGTCTCAAATACCCAAGTCTGTTCTTAGCCTCTTCACTATCTGGGGTTCTCATCTACACCCTAGATACGGACTCTAAAGCAAGCCAACCTGCTCTTAACACAAAAAAGGAGAGAAAGAAAAAGAAAGAAAATTTAAAAAAAGGATAGGAGGTAGAGGAAATAGGAGATAGAGAAAGAGAGCCAGGCAGGACAAAGCTGGGAGTGGGGAGAAACTGAACACAGTGTCTGTTGTGTGTATGAAGGGGGGAATTGGCACAAATACTGGCCAGTCTGTAAGAGTATCCTGTGCTCGCTGCTCCATGCCTGCCTCCTCAATACTGTCTTTGTCCTCCCACTGTGCACAGTGACACTGAGAATTCACACACAGCAACACCTGGCCCCTGCTGCACGCTGTGTCTCCTCTGCTTTAACACAGGAAAAAGCAGGACCAAACGTAGGACTGCCACTGGATAGGACAGAATGGGACATGGTATTAAATACAGAACACTCAGAGAGACTCACCTGAATGCAAAAATGCCTGCTTTGATCATTTGTTCCAACATCTGCATTTGCATTTTCCTGGCAAACACCTCCCTGTGGCCATGTGTAAAACTGTTGTCTGTGATGACAGAAGCAGTAATATATTATGACGCAACTAACCTTCAAGGAGAGAGGCCACAGTGGAAGGTTGGATGTTTTTCTTTTTTTACAGATCATGTGTGTTTCTTTTCATCAACACTACATAATTTACCAAAACGTAACCAGTTAGTCAGTGCCATCAACTACCTGTCGCAATGCTGCAGTCAGTACTGGAAAAGCGGTGGGCCTAGCAATAAGCCCTGTGGCACACCACAAGTGATGCTTATTGGACACTCACTTTCTGTAGTTACACTAGCAGTAAGAGCTCATTGGAATGGTAAGTTTAAATTGCATTTTTTTCAAGTACTACTGATTAGAAAAAAATATAAACATTTTCATTAAAAAACACAACAAAAAATACAAAATTTCTGCCATTTAGCTATGGGGAGTTGGACAGGACATACAAATATTCATTGAATTTTGACCATTGGCCATTATTGTGGATTAACTGTTCTCAGCTGTAAACACAATACCTACATGCAGTCACTAGAATCAATACATACTAGCAAGTAGTAATATTTTGAGTGCTGCTTCCAGCCAGTTCCTGTAGTCTAGCAACTCAAATCTCTCACCAGCAACCTACCTGTCCAGGTTGATGAAACCACTAACACATGAAAACAAAGAAGGTCTAAGGTAGCCAAATACCAAACTAAAATGTGCAATGACAAAGCCATTATACTGTTTATATAAAATGACTTTTGCAATTGTGTGTCAAATATTAATACCAGGCATGTGAAATTAAATATCCCATCCAGAAATGAAATATTCAAAATATTCCTTCCAGGCACAAGCGGTTTCAAAATATGTTGTTAATTTGCATTAATCCCGTGTTCACTATGGAAATCATGCAGCTAAATATTTGAATATATTGACAGTCCTAATTAAAGCCATTCAAACCCCATATTCCCATGACACATGCTTCCCTAGGCATGTTTTACAGCTCTCTGTTTTATGTTGACAGTAACAAATGCAATCCACCCTGCTTTTCGGTCTCCATTATTATCTTTTGGCAGCCATCTTGTGTCAGTGCCCAGTGTGGAAGCAAAGGGGGATTTTTACCGAATGGAGAAGGAGCAGGTATTTTTCTGTTACAATAGATACCAAAACGCTGGCAATCAGAAGAGTTGAGTAAAAGGCAGTCCATGAGAGAGAGAGGGAGAGAGAGAGAGAGAGAGAGAGAGAGAGAGAGGCTGCAACTGGGCAAAGAAATGGAGAGTTGGTGGCAGGCGGCGTTCTACTTTTAGCAACCTGATCTGAGCAGGGAGCAGAGCAGGGAGAGATAAAAGGAGAAAGGAGCGTTGTCTGAGCCCAGCTACAGGAAAAGAACGATTAGAGCAGAACCCAGTATCAGGTATGCAGGCCAGCAATCCCAGCCAATCACACTGTGGGTACATTAGGCTAGACGGCAGATTGACTCCACTAAACAACCCCCACCAACCAACCAACCCACCTCAGTCACCTCCTACCCCTCTAAATGTCTACCTCTCTCTAACCCCTTTCCTCTCTCTCGATGTTGTACTCCTCCTCTATCTCCATTTCCCATCCTCAGCCCTCCTCTTACTCTCTCTACTCTATGTAGTGACAATACTGAGTGATTTCAGTCCACTGTGCACTTGCATATAAATACACTTTCAACACTATTCAGAAAAGTGAATACATGCAAACCATAAATAGTATTGGGTTGAAAATGTCCACAGTTATCTTTAAATATGCATTAATTGATATTTATGAAATTTACAGTGGATCAGATGATATTTTACCCCTTATAACAGCAGAAACTTACATTTCTTTGAGACAGCATCCTCTACTGACCATGGCAAATATGACAGGAGCCAAAGAGAAAGTCAAATGGTTAAAGACCCAAGTGTATAGGGTGGAGGTTGGCGTGGATGAACTAGTTGAGACGAGATCAGATTTTAACATCGGAGACAGCTCTTAATTTCCTGCTTCAAGCTGAAATTCTTAACCATGAGAGTTACAAAGCGCGTGTTTTCATTATCGTAATACAGATTAATCTAAACTTTGAAGTTCTTCTTAAATCTAACCTGGTCAACCAGTAATCTATGTATTGCAGGACAGCTGGACTGCATTGTCTTGCAAGCTGGTCGCTCGTGTAATATTTAAGATCCTGGGTCGCTTCTTCAGTGCCTAATTTCTTTCAATACACTCCCACTCTGTATATATCTTTATGTCTTCCTTCCATCCCTTCTTATTCCCAATTGCAAGACCACAGGGGACCCTACTTAGCACCCACACTGCTTGGCTTACATAGCTGGCATGGCTGGTCTGACCTGCAATACTTGACAGTTTTTCTCCTTAGCGATTTGCAAAAATTTCCACTCTAATTAGTGACACAATGCGATGTTTGCACGCACAACGATAAACAGAAGGAACATGGAACAGGCTCACAGATAACACTTGCTAAAGACAAGTGGTAAAATATCCACCTTGTAAAAGAAAATTAGGATTGACTGCTAAATAGCTTTATCACGTTAAGGTGGATGTAAAAATTAAAAGGTTTTACATTTTGATATTTTCTTCAAAGTTGAGATTTAAAGACTAAAAGTGAAATTCAAGAACGTCAGTATCCAAGCTTCGTTGTGAAGGTGCAAACCACATGGGACAAAACGCCCTCACCACTGAGTCTGCAGTTGGAATCCTGTATGGCTGGACCTTTACTGTATGTGAATCCCCTGCTGTCTTTTTACACATTCCCTGTCATTTTTGCCGAATGAAGGCAAAAATGCAAAAACACAAGTCAAAATGTCCACTGGTAATTGGTTAAATCTGGACTGTAGGTATTATTATTAATGATATAAGAGTTCAAATACATTATTTATCTTAGAAGTTCTTTTTACACCCATTCTGGATATTTCAAATATTTTTCAGCAGATGCAATTTAGAGCAGCACTTTGACCAAAAAGTTAATAATGTAATAATTATAAAACTGTCAGAAGCACTAGACTGCAGCAAGCACAATGAAGGGACCAGGTGGTTTATCTGCTGCTGTTTCTAAAGTCCAGAATAAACTTTCAAGGTCAAGTATGGGAAGTGGAGTGCTTACACGTCCATTATTGATCTAGCTCCTCTTAAGTCCAAGTGGTGAAAATCAAACTAGACTGCCTCTATCAGCAGGTTCAAAAATATACCAAAATAGGCAGATTATCACTGAAAATGTGAAATCAGTTTTTGGTAAATTGTTTATATATATATATATATATATATATATATATATATATATATATATATATATATATATATATATATATATATATATTATATATATATATATATATATATATATATATAATTATGTAACACTTTTTTAACTACTTAAACTCAAAGCACTTTGATGTATGGTATGTATGGTCGTATGGTCCATGTACTGGGAATTGAACCATTAACCCTCTCTGGTTCACGGACAGTCTGCCCTACCTACTGACCAGCAGCCACGCCATGATTTACTGTTTTGTCTTTAGAAGAAGCTGATACATCTATTGGTGTTGGGAAAAAGCTGTGTGCCAATGATTGAGCCCTGTGGTACTCCGCATGTGAATATCCCTTCCTGTATGTAACTGTTCACAGTACAACTACTGATTTCAGTGCCCTCTTCCACCAAGACTGATCACTGTATCTCTGCACTGTTCTGTGAGGTGGCCATGTCATATGCTCCATAAGCCTGCCACAACAAATGAGGTGTGAGGTGAGGGATACTCCCGGAGCCACAGAGTGCCTATTCAACTGTCAGTGAGAAAGGCCAACAGAAGGTTTCCAACTGTATCCTTTCATCTATATCCTATAAGCTTTAAAACTAATCACATCAACTGAAGCATGATGTGTCAGTGGAGGCTCGTCCTGTGAGAACAAAGGACAAGGAGGGTTGGAGGTGGAGAGGAAAGTATACAGCAGTACTTTAAAAGATGTCTAAATTGTGACCCCCGCTTTATCCCATATTTGTAGTTATTGTAGTTACTATTACGTTGTTAACATTTCACACTACTTGCACATCATACTGTCTCTATTTATTCAATCTTACTAATCTATATACTTTAATCTCATACTTAGTTATGCTTATATATAAAGGTACATGTCTTATCTTGCATTTTTCACTTGTATATTTTGTTTCATATTGCAAACACTGAAACCCCTGTTTTTTTATCTTCAGCTTTTTTGTTTATTATGCTGATGTAACACAACACTTTCTCTTGCTTCATCAGTAAAGTGTATGTAGATCAGGATCAAAATGTTGCGTTCAAGGTCCATTCAGTAGCCTTACTGAAGCTTCAATCAAATCCCATATGGTGAAGAGAATGTACTGTATTTAAGCAGTCATCCAAGCATCTATAGTTACATGCATGGGCAAATTGTATCTACTGATGAAAACCATGTAATACAATGTCAAGTTCAAATCTGGGACGCTGCATGACCCATGACTCAAGTACACATAAGTAAAGCTATCTTCTGGCATATTGGCAACAAAATAACTTTTTTCATAAGAATAAGGATGTTGATTGGCCAAGTTTACACTGTTGTTAGTCCCACAGAAACTGTGTGTGAACTGTTACTGTAGCCTTTAACTTCATCAATAAGGATTTATATTTCACATACAACAAATATTGAGTACACATTTTATAATGAAAAAAAAGTTGTTAAGTTACCCTTTCGAACAGGAATCACAGCAGCCTTGAATCCTCTATCACCCATGTGCATTCTAAATTGTGATTTGCACAGACACCATAAAATAAAAAGGCATTATTGCCTTTAATGAATGAAATTTGTTGGGTACCTGTGGATAGTCAACCCAATATTGGACCACGGCTGATCATGAACTGTTTCCTCCGAGCCCATTTGTTTTACAGTTTGATTAAAAAGTTAACAGTTCTTGATTTGTGCCACTAATAAGTTGCCTTTTAAATTGTTAATCTGACTTTTCAGCAAACCTCACAGTGTTTCCAATATAGTCGTGTCTTAGTTTGTTCACCCAGGAGGACATCAGTGGGGATAGTTTGGCCTTTTTGGACTGTCTGGTGCACGTTGAAGAAGACCGCAGCCTCAGCATTGAAGTATATAGGAAACCCACTCACACTGACCAGCATTTATTATTTGATTCCCACCACAGCATCAGAACCCTCCAGCGCCGAACACAGGCTGTACCCACAAGACAGGATGGAAAGGAGAAGGAGGGAAATCATATCAAACAAACCCTCAAGACATGTGGATGCCTCAGCTGAGCCTTTGTTGAAGGCTCAAGAAGGTATCCCAAAAAAAAGAGATAAAAGCAAGCAAGAGGAAGAACATCAACATCCCCTATGTCGCTGGTGTATCGGAGAAACTGCAGAGAATTTTCAGAAAACAAACCGGGCAACACACTTAGACAAAAACTGTTCCACCGCAAAGACAAAACACACAGGCAAAAACAGAGTAATGTAGTGTATGCTGTTCAGTGCAATGAGGAATGTACAGATTTGTACATTGGGGAAACCAAACAACCCATCTATAAATGCATGGTACAACACAGGAGAGCCAGCTCATCAGGGAATGACTCTGTAGTCCACCTCCAAAGGACACTCCTTTGAAGATAACAACGTCAAAGTCCTGGCCAGAAAGGACAGATAGTTGAGAGAGGAGTAAAGGAAGCCATCTAAAAAGTGGAAAAACCTTCTTTAAACAGAGGAGGTGGACTGAGATTTAATTTACCATCTATTTACAATTCAGTTTTGACTTCTATCCTGAAGAAGTTTCAACAACATTCACACCTTGAGCCTCCAGGCTCCCACTGACAATAGCCTCATTAGAGCACCACATCATAGGGTTCATACAGACACACAGCCCCCCCTCTCTCAACAACAGGTAAGTACCCAGTCTTTATGGAAATTAGTTGCACCAGTTTCTGGTCAACCATGTTTCTGGTGGGTGTTACCCACAGAGTTTTCCTATTTAAACCTCAACTTCCCACTAGTCTCTCAGAACTGAAGAAGCTACTCGGATGAGTGGCGAAACATCTTCAAGAAATTCTACAAGTCCAGTTGCCTTCATTCATCTCCTTTTTGGAGTACTGAGACTGCTACATTTTCAGTTCGAAACAATGCTGTAATGATTAGCTATACTAAAAGGCTTCTTGAATTTTGTGGCATTCCAGATGAGATAAACTCGGTGGGTTCCTCTTTCTCTACGCGGTTGTGTGTGTGCATGGGAAGGCCTCTGTGCATGTTCCGCATACGTGCAGAAATGTGCACAGCGTGTTTGTGTGTGTGTGTGTGTGTGTGTGTGTGTGTTCGCGTCTGCCTGTCTGACCGTGTTGTGTTCCAGTAATGACATCGGAAGCTGGCAAAGCTTCATGTCTCCCAGGCTGCATTCAGAGGGACTAGGCAGCCTCCCCAGACTGGGCTGTCGGGGTAAATGGACTGAGCCACTGAATCGGCAAACAGAAAAGGCAGGAGGACGAAGGATGGGAGGGGGGGCAGCAGTGGAGATAAGGGAGGAGAAAGAGTCATGGTGAGTGGATGAAGGAAGAGGAAAACAGAGATGAGCACAGCCAGAAAGTGACAAGTCGTGGTGGTGGTGGTGGTGGGTGGCACCAGAGATGTCGGCTTGGACGGACACAAATTTAGGACAAATTGCAGCTTTGGGAGGGGGCAGAATATTGTCAGATGAGGGATGGGAGAGCCTGTGGAGGGGTGAGAAAATTGAAGACAAGTGAATGGGGACTGAGGAGTGATGGGGAAGATAGAAGGAGCCCAGCGGATATAGAGGCAGGGAGCAGAATAGGTTTGGCTGACATTCAGGCATGTGGAGGGCCAGGGGGGTGACAGGGGAGCATTGTAAATGAGGCAAAGGGGAGACAGAGTGGCGGGGGACAGAGGGGACAGTTTGGGTGAGAGAGAAGGGGTTGGGCCTGCAGCAGATTTGGCCGGTATGACTGGGAGATGATGGGGATCTTGCCCGGACCAGCTAAACAGTCTGTTATGTTTTCATTAACCACAGGAGATTGTCAGCGAGGCGGGGCAGCAGGCGCAGAGAGTGTCTAAAATTAAATGGATGAGAGTTCATCACTGGGGAGAACTTCCCTCATTACACAGACAGCAGACACAATGAGAGCTCACACGGATAGATCCATTGTTCTGTAGCAGCAGTGGCAGGTCATACTAACCCGCAAAGCATCCACAGCATTCTTCAGGCAGAACAAAAGAATAAAGGTTCCTATTGAGAATAGTCACTTAGATTCTGAGCTTCACACAGCTTTGTCTCTTGGCAGCTACAGATGAAATCAAACATGAATGAAAATGAAATTACTGGAAATTACTAGGTGATGTCAGAGGTGATGCTGTTATTTACCATGAAGCACGTCACCTTAGTAATGACAATAGCTTGTGCTGGAAGGTGACTTTGTTCCATGAGAATATCTGGAGTACATGTATACTAACATACTTGTCAGATTTTACTCACGATTCCCAGTTGGACAAAGTCTGCACCAGTCTGCACTAGTTGGGAATAGTGGGCATGGGTAGTTGGCACTAAAATCTGTAAGTGTATGAGGGGGCGAAGACTCAGATCTGCAAGTGTGCGAGGGGAACAGCCCCGACCCGGCCTCAGTTGCAGTCCTGTTGCTGTTCCAAATCTGGAAGCAGTGGGTGTTGTGAACTGATTACTGACCCAAGTTCAAACACGTGTTGCCAACGGCCAATGAAAAACTGAGGGTGGGTTACAGGAAAGGGTTTTGGTATTGGCTGGAAGAAAAATAAAGTGCCTCATTATCGTTATTATCCTCCTAAATTGTGGGCAAAAAATAAAGCAGATGAATTGTGAAAAGTTATGCAGCTTCACCAAAGTCAACAGAAATCATGAATACATTCAAATCTGTTTAAATCTCCCAAGCACCATTTTGTTAAAGCATCCTAAATACTAGAAGAAGACTGTCAGACAATACTGTAAATCCCCAGATATCTTTCAATGACTTGTTTAAACTGACATCCAACCTTATTCAGATTTAGTTACTAGTTACTATTCCCTGTTTTGTACCCTCTGACATCAAGTTGCTGAAATTACTGAGCATTCTTGCAGGGAAATTCCTCCAACTTTATTTCATGTACTGCCTGTTTCAACTATCCTGAGTCCAACTTTTCAGCGGGAGGAATCTGGGCTTTGAGTGGGTCATTCTGAAAGCCTCCATATTCCTTAGTGGGTTTTGGAATGTTTCATAGTTGAAAGGTGCTCCTCAGTTCAACTTCAACTTTTGGACAGACTTGAAGCACTCTTTGGTATGATGCAGAACAGCAAATAAACCCAAACCAAGCTTTAGAGTTTCTGTCAGGTTCCACTGTCTGTGTTAGATAGATAGATAGATAGATAGATAGATAGATAGATAGATAGATAGATAGATAGATAGATAGATAGATAGATAGATAGATAGATAGATAGATAGATAGATAGATAGATAGATAGATAGATAGATAGATAGATAGATAGATAGATTGTCTAAAGTTCAGACAGTCTTTTCCCGGCACACATCTCTTCAAATGTGTGTCATCTCTTTATGTCTGTAGACACATGTACTTTGACACCGAAGGCTTGCTTTCCACTTAACTTTATAAATTACTAATTTCGATATACTTGTAACCAAATTCAAATTTCATGACCAGGTCTTAGGTCAAGTAGGGATGGTACAGCTGATGAGAGGAACAAGTCTACAAGGACATAGAGCAGCTTACACTGTAAATGGTAAATATTCTAGGTCTTGATGCTATTGTTAGTTAGCATACTGCTGTTGACTCATATTAAATCTGACAGTTAAAACCTCTCCCCTAGGTAACACACACACACACACCTCCTAATTGCCCTCCGGGGATAAAAAGACTTTCAGATAAACTTTTTTCTGATTCTGATTCTGATTCTGACACACATACACCCATGTCTATCTTTGTGAGGACATTCATTGGCATGATGCATTCCCTAGCCCCTTACCCTAACCTTAACCTTCTCAACTAAACGCCTAACCCTAAGCCTTACCCTAAAACTTAAAACTGGTCCTCGGAAAGATAGCTGTACAAGTACACACACACTCGAAATAGTGGGCATTCTCTGAGATAATCTAAAGAAGGCTCTGCATTGTGTGTTGCACTACTACACCGATCGGCCACAACAATTAAACCACTGACAGGAGAACAAAATAACATTGATCATCTTGTGACAGTTCTGCTGGGAAATGTTTGGACCTGGCATTCATGTGGATGTTACTCAGACAAGTACCACCCACCTAGACCAGACCAGGCACCCCCACCCCATAGCAATAACACTCTATGATGGCAGCAGCCATGCCCGCAAAACATCACAAGGTGTTGACCTGGCCTCCAAATTCACAAGATCCCAAACTGATCGAGTTTCTTGCCTCAACCCACAGGACCCAAAGACCCCCACTAACAAAATTCTGTCTGACACCATGGGACACCTTCAGTATTTGATGAGTCTCAACTGTTTTGAAGGCACAGGGGAGACCTACACACCTACACACTATTAGGAATTGTTTATTGTTTTATTTGGATCCCCATTAGCTGCAGCAGAACTACAGCTATTCTTCCTGCGGTCGGACATATAATACAGTACAAGACAAAATTTAAAAGAAAAAAACAAAAACAAACAAACAAATACAAAATATGTAAGAAAGGTGGTCATAATGTTATGCCCCACTGTGTAACATCATATCACATCACCTTAAACCCACTAAACATTTACAGAAGCACCTGAAGACCAAGAAAGACAAACATTGTTGGCATTTCAAGAAGCTCTTTGTAAAATAGTTTTTATCATCCTGGGATTCCATTAGTTATCAGATTTGAACAGAGGTTACTGCTTCTGGTA
Organism: Mugil cephalus; assembly: GCF_022458985.1. Lineage (NCBI taxonomy): Eukaryota > Metazoa > Chordata > Actinopteri > Mugiliformes > Mugilidae > Mugil > Mugil cephalus. The sequence goes on along the minus strand of NC_061778.1, from coordinate 17,706,129 downwards.
TTCACGAGTGCACCTCCTTATGATCTATCCCACTATGGGGGGTTACCTGAGCACTCAGGTCGATCAGTCTGAGAAACCTTCTGAAACCTTCTTTAGCTGTGATGGTCCTGAGAGAGACGGCGTGATCTATCTATCTATCTATCTATCTATCTATCTATCTATCTATCTATCTATCTATCTATCTATCTATCTATCTATCTATCTATCTATCTATCTATCTATCTATCTATCTATCTATCTATCTAAAAACAGCATCCAAATATGCACCAATAACAGCCAACAGATGTGGGGAGTGCAAAGTTGGCACAAAGTCACAAAAGCTACATTAACGTGGTATTAACCTAACAGCACCAAGATCAGGAGAGTTTCATTGATTTATTTTTAATATTCTCTCAGTGAACTCGGTAACTGCCAGACTTGTGACCCTGAAGAAACTCAACATAGAGGTGAAAAAATCAGACCTCTGACTAACATTTTGGTGGCTTATAAAGCATAAATCCTCACAGTGTTATAGTCCACCTGCCTACGTTGTCGTTAAACATAGCATTTAAGCTAAGGGCAGGGGTGTAGGTGGGTCTTCATCTGCCCTGCGTGTGACAGGACTCACCATGTTACTCATCTGTTGATAAATGATCCCACACTGAATTTCACCAAATGCACGTAAAAGCTGACCGACCTGTGGTTTGAGATTAGATACAATATGAATATCTCGTGTGGGATGTGTTTATGATTAAAAGTAACAAGACCCTCATCTTCTTCTCAAGCTAAAGATCACATCTCTTTTCTGTAACCCCTAGTCAACTCTTGTTTTTGATGTATGAAGACTTTCGACTTTCTGTTAAACTAACAGAAAATGCTCTGATCCTGTTACAAGAGTCCGCTCGATAGCAGTATTGGTAAATGTGTCCACTCTCATGTCCACATGGAACAATGCAGCTTGGCTCTGCAGGAAGCATCACCCCTCCACATCCCCCTCCACATCTTAGAAGTTGGATGACAAACGATTTTTCTGTTGGTGCTGACAAGACTTACTGTAAATGCCCATTTTAGAAACTGACCGAGAGCCAAGACCCGACCTGTTTGATTTTTTAATTCACCAGCTTCGTTCAATTTAGAACTTAAGAATCTTTGTTCAGATGCTCAGAATACACCAAGGTCAAATGAGATATTTTAGCCAAAGTAATTTTATTAAGTACATTTAAAGGATAACGCTGTTGTTCAGAGATTCATGCGGTCATTTGAAAGGAACAATGAAAAGTGTGCGTTACGGGATTTTTAAGGCTGTTTTGCCAGGCTGTGATTCTGTGTCTGAATAACACCGACTTAGAGAGGATGCCCATGAAGGCCTTTACCTTCTAGCTCAATGTCATTTCCACACTGTTCCGTTCCACCTCCACCACAGTCCTACCACTTTTTCACAGGTTTGTCTACACATTGGTCAATAAGATGATGCTGGCGACTACACATTGGTGGACCTTCTATAGCAGGTGAAAGATGCTGAAGGCTCAGAAAGGAAATAATCCTCTGTCTTTTCCTGTAGACACCCTTGCTGTTGTCTGAGCAGTATAATCTGTTGTCAAGTTGCACTCCCAGGAACTTGTAGGTCTCCACTCCTCTGCCTGAAGTCAACCACCAGCTCCTTTGGATAACGTTGTGATAAGTTACAGCTAAACAAGCTGAAACATGTCAGTCTCATAATGCTGTTCCATTTACTACAAGTGCTCCTAGAGCCTTAACCTTGACTGATAAGACACTGGCTGAAATGCACAGTCAGAAAGAAATAAAAGGTAAAGGGTTGAAGAGAATAAAAAACACAAAGGCCCTCACAGGTCTGACTGAATGATTCACACACGACTTTCTAAACAGACACGTTCACTGACATATACTCATTCATACTCATAGTTACATTGCCAATGTTCAGTTCATAATCTGGATATTTTGCACACTTTGCCTTTTTCATGTCATTGATCCTTGAATATAAAGATTAACATTTGAGCTAATATTTTTTAGGTGTGGGCTAATTGTTTTGTTTGTCAAGCACTGAGCATTTGTTGGTAATTGCTTTGTGCAACAAGGTTGCAACTAGTTGAGGAGGCCTCAAATGCACAACCCAAGACACAGGTGGTGGATTGAAAGATTTTAAATGAGAAAAAAAAACTGTCGAAATATCACAAGGAACGGATGAAAAATATACTTGGAAGAGGCTGGTAGGTTTATGGCACAAAGATGGCCTGAAAAAGTGGGAACACTGAGGTTAAATACAAGCGAACAAATGAGGCACAGATGAGATGCATCAGGCAGGGCTAAAAATCAGGGGTCGCAACCACAAAGAGGAAGTGAAGAGTTCTGAAATGAGAGTTAAACAACTTTCAAAAAAATAGAAACAAAAAAGAAACTGAAAATGCCAAAAAAAGTTCAAAAAAAACAGTTAACCAAGGCCAGGAGCCCCAACAAGAAGACACCAGTTAACTAGCCTAGCCAACAGCAGTACGTAGTATGCAGCACATTACTGGGATTTTCATATGGACTTCCAACCACTGAGAGATTAGTTTAGCCCTAGATAAAGAATCCTTCCCGCAAATTCTGGGTTTACCCCAGCCAGCCAAGGCCGGTAAACCTCCTCCACCCAGGAGGCGTCCTCACCAGATGTCTAAACCACCTCAACTGGCCTCTGAGAGTTGGAACGTAGATCAACTGGTAAATTGAAAGGTTTACCTCATGTCTCAATATAGTTCAGTGCAGTGCACACAATATTGCTGCTGCTGCACCAAACTAGCTGTCTATCTCTCACCCTACTGAATTAGCAGTTATGAACAACACGTGAGATAAACTCCTTCACTTGGTGCAAGAACTCAGTCCCAGCTCATAGAATACAATCAGTCTGCAAAGTACCATTGTCTCCTATGTGGTACTGCATTCACACCAGCGTTTTCACACTGCAATCCATCCCACTGTGTGCTGAAAGGCATGGTGTGGTGAAGCCAACACAACCACATCATCAGCAAAAAGCAGGGACGTGATTAAACTGGCACCCCAACCCTACATTATTATCCAACTGAATGAGACAGAAATGAAACCACGCTTGGTTAGTATAGTACCAACTAGCAATGCAGTCTGTGTTTATAATCCCCCTCCCCCCTCATTTGTCTGCTATCAGTAAAAGTCTCTTACCGTTGGATCTGATCAATCCAACACCGTGGACGCCCTGCTTTTCTGAGAAAGATTATAGCTTAGTTTTTTTATCCAGCTCTGCATTTTCTGATGTGCTCATTTGTCGCCATTTAAGTCTGAACTTGTCCGAACCTTTCATTTGAAATTTATACCAACCAAATGAATCAAACATCTGCACTCATATCTGCTTTTGATAAAAAGCCATTAAAACGCAACCTGCAATCTCACACAGAATCTGCAGATTGTAATTTAGTGTTGATTTGCAGAGAAGATGTTTTTTTTTCCTTTTCTTTTTTTTTTTTTCTTTCTCCTTCAACCTTAATCACGACGCAGTGTGAAATAATTTATGGATTACCGGACATGTGGACCCACCACATCTACTCACCTCGCACTCAGCCCATCTTTTCCGCTAAATCATGCCATTTCCTCTCAAACTGTATTTGTTTAATTCTGTCTGCGACATCCATCCCACACAGTGCAACATCAGACTGATCAATCACCACGCTGCCTCACACTGCTGCCATTGTCAGTGCCCTCCCAGAGTCAAGGAACACACTGACAACCTCTGTTTGCATCCTTTCTCCCGGCCATGAACCGGCCATATAGTTGGCTCTTTGTACGCCCCACCAGTATTGATGGAATCTCAAAGTAAGCAGATTTGCAACGGATATTAACAGTAGGCTTGCAGAACAATGGGGCGGAGAAGCATGGCACAGGGTTGAGAACAAATGTGTCCTTTATGTCCGACCGCAGCCTTGTTCTGAGAACGGAGAGGTGGCGAGGACGGGGAAATGCATGCGGAGGGGTGTCTTCTCACACCATAGCGAGAAATGAAAATTTCTGGAGGCACACACAAGTGAGTGGGTACATGAGCTCATATTGATGGCAAGCCGGACCCTCTTGGAAGGCCTAGCAAGCTCACGGAGATTAAACCGAGAGTTCGTACAAAAATCACACACACACACACACACACACACACACACATCAAACATATTCGACTCCTCCAAACATCAGCTGGGGAATTTCTGCTGTACATCTATATCTTCAGCTGCAGTAGCTCACTGCCAATAAGGGAGGTTTTACTCCTCCCTCGATGGCTCCATCCTTCCATCTCTTTGACAGCATCATGGGGGGTGTTATTGGATGGAGCTGCGGGGAGTCTCTTCACACACACAGCTAAGGCTTTTGCCTGCAGTAATGCAACACCTCCTTGGGTCAAAGGAAAGTTACATTGACATTTATTTACGTCTTTCTTCCCCGAGTTGTAAGCTATACCACAATATTCACACGCTTCCTCTTTGTGCTGAGTTCTTTAGATTCCTCCCGAAGTTTGTCAGCTTCTTTGTGTGAGACCTTGAGCTGACAAAAGACATATTTGTTCAAGTATTATGTTTTGGGCGTTTACTTGGAAGAATGATACCAGTCAACTGTATAAAGATATTATTTGTTATTTATTCTGGTTCTTGTGATTAACCCCATTGATACAGTTTAATGGGACCAGATACAACTTTATTTTTATGTAAGGGGTCTTTGCTAGAGCCGTATATTAGAGAGAGTCTGAGTTGGTCACATGTTTCATGGGCGCCATGTAAAATACATCTAACCAATATTCACCCATAGAGAAGGGGCAGTAACAGAGAATAAAGTTTGATTAAAAGTTCAAATAGTGCTCAGCCTATGGTTCCAGCACAGGATCAGGAAAACATGGGAGAAACTCCATCGTTTCCCCAGTGAACAAAAACGGAGAAAGTTATGATACCAGAAGATTAAAAGGAAGAATTTGATAGCAACAGATTTTTCCCTGTTATGTGAGGTGAATATCAATGTCTGTCTTTGACATGTGTTAAGATTTTATATAGGAAAAATAAAGTCCTACCATCATTAATGATATCACAAACACCCAACAACACTATACAAATGAATTAAGTTTGAAGTTAACCGAGCTTTATGCTAGCCTTATGCTAGCTACTTGTTTATACTAAAAGCTTAGAAAAATAGCAGCTACCCTCATATATACAGTGAAACCCATGTGTGCATGTAATTTATGTCCATGTAGATAGACAAATTGAATTGACACGTAACTTTGCCTCTGTTACTACCAAGCTAGTATTGCTAGCGTGCTAATGTTATAATGATAATACAATAACAGTTGTTTAATCTTTGCTATTGTTCTGAGTATTTATTTAAATTTCAAACTTTTAACGGCGATGGATGAACACGGGAGACTGAGAAGAAGGTAAACACAGCTCCATGACTGATGAGGCAATTGGGCTACAAAGCATTTTACAAATTCATTTAAGAAATTTAAAGTAAGTAGATGCTGGGATATTTAAGTGAGGACCTTTTACATATTGACAGACATTGGCAATTACATTTATAGGCCTATTAATGGAGAAAATAAGACATTTATTTCAACATAGCACATCCACCCCATAGGGTTATACTGTAGAATCTTCCCTCCGGTGTATCTAACATGGCGGACATGAGTTGAGTTGGTCAGACTCTCTCTAATATACGGCTCGGGTCTTGGCTATTTATGTGACACAAGGATGGGAGGATGCAAATACCCACTTATCCATTAGAAAGGAAGCACCTGATTTCATTGTAGGACAAAAAATATAAAACAATTAAAGGTTTTGTACCAAACTATTTCACCGTCTTGTAAAATCTGAACGAATAAGTCCACATTTCAGAGATTCAGCTTTGTTTTAAACATACAGTACGTGCTTGTATTGCTACTATCTGCTCTTGGTCAGGTATATCCACTTGTTTGTGGAAGCTAAAACTGGCAAAGAGTGGTGTGTTAATCCAGTCCAGTTCTAATACTCACATCTATCCATGCATTTGCTATTACTGCTGACCCAGTAGAGGGTCATGGAGTAATGGAAGCCTACCCCAGCTGGCAGTATATACCATGGACAGGTCACCAGTGGCAGACTGACCGTTTAGGAAAACTTAACGTGCAGCATTTATTGGTCAGGCCTCCACTTCATAGTATGCCGCCACAGGCTGTGAGCAGCTGCAGAGGGGTAAAACATATCTGTGGATATGGTAGCTGTATTATGACTGGTCCACTTCTCTTATTAGGATCAGCCATTAGCGAAGAAAGCACTGCTAAGCCATGCAGGATTTGAAGCCACTGTGCTTCTTTCAGAGATGACAGATACATCACCAACACACCGCAGGAGTTCAAGAGCACCGCAGATTTAATCCAGCACTCAAGCAGCACGACCATCACCACATTTAGTTAGCGCTACACCCACTGTACAGCAATGTGTCACAGTCAATCATACCAACCGTAGCACGGCTACAGTCGCCGTGACAGCATCATCACATGATCTCAGTCGGGGCTACAGTTCGCCGATCATTAATGTGTCGCCGTCTGTCAATCAAACTCGGTGTGAGTGTGATGACTGGTGCTGAGCAGCTACATATGAGGATACATCAAATAGCACTGTGGCCACAACCAGTTAATACATAATTCATTAAAAGAACACAACTCCTTTTGTGTTGGGTCATAGGTGAAGCTGAGAAAAAACTCCCACCCTGGCCTTCTGTGGATTCTGTATGTTATTAACACTGTTATCCAGTAAATTACATCTGTGGCCACAGCTGCTTCTGCAAGTTCAACAAGCTGACATGAAACAACACCATGCAGGACTATATTTGTAGAGTTGTTAGACTCTCTAATCTGGCTCCTTTAAGTAACCAACGTCCGTTTCAGTCAAACAACACAACATAGGTTACGAGTAGCGGCAAACTGTTGATGTAGACATGCTGTTTATGAGCCGGAAACTTTTCTGTGGTTTTAGAAGAAATATCAGCAGAAGCTTTCCTTTCGCAGCTTATTTACAGCAGTAGCCGTTTGTGCCTGAGAGGAGTTCATGTTAGCATGCAGCATATAACATCATCAGTGTATAGTATGTAAGAGTATCATTTTGTATGTGGGTGTTTTCATTTCTTTGAGAATGAATGACAAATACCTTTAAAATCAATAAATGTTGCTGTAAAAGCACAGACATTCAAAAGCATAGGCAAGGCCAGTGGTAGCTCATTTTAGCAAAAGAGCGAAAATTTTGTTTTATTTGGACAAACAATTTTCTCCTGGGATGTTGTGCTAAACAAAACTGACGTCAAGAGCTCTCTTTGAGTATTCACCATCTTTTTAAAAAAGCAAGGCTATTTAACTGCACAACGATGTCTCTGTGGTACTGACAAACAGAGAGAAACTACAGGAGTTGCTGCATTTAGGCGAAGAGGCTGCAAATATTAATCAGAAGCATAAACAACAGATGTAACGGACCATCCAGGGGAACCGATGCACACTTCAGGCCTCAGACCTTACCAACACATCCTCTGTGAGCCCCGAGTGTGTGTATCTGGGCGTGCATTTGATTATGAGGATGGTGTGATGGTCAAGTGCCGACGCCTCAGCAGAGACAGATGGTGAGCTCTCCGTAATTTATTTACCAGCCAAGGATAGAAAGTCAGATGGAGAAAGAGAGGGCGGGGGATACATTCTCCAAATTCAGCTGAGCTCCAAAAACAAACCGAAGCTGAAGCTGATATTAAATCGTGGTGATTTTGGAAAAATGTAATTAATGTATCGTGTAGCACAGATGGTTGTTAGATGAAAAATTAGAAAAATACATGTTCCAGTGACAAGATGGGTATGCATTTTTATATGTGTGGTGTACAGTAGCAGTCCAAAAAGTTTGGATAGTCTACAATCATTTTTAAAGAATCTCTTCTAATTCCATCGTCCGTACATTTTACCATCTGTTCTCCTTCTCTGAATGCTGGAGCTATTCTCACATTTGGACTGAAAAAAAGTATAGATTTCCATTGGTCTAGCGTAGGACCTAATTAACCCTAAAACTCTCAGTTTAACTCTGTACCACCACCCACCACCCCGAAACCCCCACTACCTATTATATGTGCCTAGTGCTATATATAAATATACATTATTATTATTATTCTCATTTTGCATTCTATATCTAAGCTACCCTTATCCCTTTACTAAAATATATTGGATTCATGTTAATGCGTATTTAAAGAAGTTTAAATTTGTGAGGAAAACTTATATATATATTTGTATTTTTATATGTATATAAAATATACAAAAATGTCTAATCAACCAAAGATTTTGCGACCCCCTGTTGAAGACCTACGTTTTAGAGTACAGTTCTGTCACAAAACTGTTAGGAGACATATATGATTGAAATTGAAACAACTGAAATTTATATTTATGTATATTTATGTATTTCACTTACACAATTAAATGACTCTCATAACCTCATATCATGGTCTACTATGTATTTACCAATTCAGCGAGGAGATTCAGAGACACGAAAGAGTTGTTTTTCAGGCCGTCTTTTCCTGGCCAAGGACGTAAACTGTTTTTTTCCTTCCAGAGAAGAAAAGAAGAGAAGAGAAGAAACAGGACACAGCCAAACCAAAATAAATATTTGAAACGTTCCAAAAACAATTCACTATGTGTTTTTCTGTTCTAATTATGACGAGTTTTGGAGGAGGATTTTGTTTAAATGTCCTATGAGCACTCAAGTTTTCTTCAAATATTAGAATGACCATTTTGAGTATAAAAACATTATTGTTGTGTGACTGTGTGACTATTTAGATATTATTAACTATTTGTTAATCAATGGTATTTAGGAGTTGTATTGAATTACTGCAAATAGATGTGGAGCATCACAGCTGATTCTGAATGCACTGTTGCCACACTGGACACTTTGTTGTCCAGTGTGCTGTTAAAAATGGATACATACACACACACACACAAACACACACACACACATATATATATATATATATATATATATATATATATATGCTGCTTATATCCTGCTTATCAACAGCTGCAGGAGCAGGTAGAGACGCAGCTGATCGGCTCATTTAAAACCCTCAGTGCTCATCTGCTGCAGTTTATCAGTTAAATCAACACAGATACAATTTACATATTCACTGTCTCATCTCAGCTTTTGAAGAAATCCTTCACCTTCTGTGTCTGTTGGCTTTGCTTCCTGTTTTTTTTTTTTTTTTTTTTTTTTGCCACAATTGAAACTGTCCGCACACTTTAGTTTAACCTGCATCTTGTTATCTTTTTTTTTTTTTTTTTTTTAGCTTCTATTAGGGTATTTATGATCTTTTGTCTCCCTCTTTCACTTGCCACTTACCTGTTTTGTCAGTATGTGAAATCTTTCCAGTGTTCGCTCTGACATGACGGTCCTTAGCTCTTTTTTTGGTTTTGACTTGGACACCTCAGCTTTATTCTTGTCAGGTTTTGTTGTTTGGACTGAACTGGTTTTAATTTAAGCTCACCTTTTGTTCTATGGAAGGCGGCTCTTGTGTCCTTCTTCTGGGCCCTGCCTCTTTTGACCTAAACACATTTAACTCCCTAAATATTTAGGTTGAGGTGCTTTACAACACAAACACAGAGTGAAAACAGAACCAAAGAAATGACACAAAACAGGACACAGTATGAGTAAAAGTATTATTATCACTGTCCACTGTCGCCATAAAGACACATGATCATATGATGCATAATGAGACAACACAGGCTTCAGAAGAAATACCTGCCCTGGTTAGAAACAGTTAAAAGTTAAAATTGACTTATTAAAAATGTCTACAGACAAGGGAAATGCAATTTCACCACTCTGCTGGTAGTTGGGAATCTTGATTAACAATTATTTACGTGTCGATAAAAATGTATCAGCTGTCTGAACACACGCGATGTTTTCAAGCTGAAGAACGGTTTTTAAGTTATTTCTGGCGATACATGGCACCTAAACGTTGTTGCTAGGAGAGAAGCCACTCAAATCTCTTCCATTGGCCAGGAAGACCAGGATGTTTGTCCAATAAAAGCCACGCAGCAGCAGGACAGTGATAGCCGTCCAGACACAGTTACTATGGGGCATTTGACTGCGGTTTAAGTGGACTGAAAAGTACCTGTTGGAGAGGTCAACAAGAAAATTGTTGGTGGATGTCAGCTGAAGGAGAAGAGCATCTGTACGCACATACAAATATGGTGATATGTATACGGCACTTTAAACAGAATGCTAATAGAAATTAAAAGTTTATGGGATCCCCTGTCTTCCCTGCAGCACTTTTTGTTACCTTGATGAAGTCAGCATTAACATGAACGTCATTATTTCATTTGGTTTGCTTCCTTGTGTTTCTGACCTGCATTTGGGTCGACAGAACAGATCGTACCGCAGGCAGCCATCACGCTCGACACTGAGCTGAGATGAGTAAAAATGTAACCGCCACTCACAGACTGATATACAGTACAGTGCCAATCTCATATAATGATCTGGCTTAGAGTGGGATCATCTGACACATCTCTTTGCCGACATGATGAATACAGGAGAAGACCTGACTCACTACGATTAATAGGTGGCTGCTTAGACTTCTAAGCAGCGTAGCTTCCCCTTCCCGAGAAATGTAACTGGACGACGCATCGACGCAGAGCCACAGGTTTCGAATTGCAGCGCCGACGAACATTGTTGTAACAGAGTGAACCGGACTGACGATTGCGCAAGTATAAATGGTTTAGCAACTCATAACAGCTCATGAGAATTAATGTGTGTTTTTTCTAGTCCACAGGATTTCCATGTAGCACCCATCAGGTCCACAAACAGACTGAAGGGTTCAACATCAGCAGCTGTTTCAGTTACTTCTTGTGAAGGAAACATGGATGGCAGTGATTCCATCCTGTTCATACATCGTGTTTCTACCTGAGAAACAGACAATCACGCGAAGCGACCATTTATCAAAACCTGAGGTGCACCTCAGTGGTTTGGAAGCAGACTGTGAGTGTGATGACTGGTCAACACGCTACTGCATCAGCAAATTTGTCATGTAAGCAGAAACTCGCTGAAGCTCTGAGACAACTCTGACACTATCAGCAAACCCAAGCCAACGGTAGCAGATGTTGCAGTTGGTATGTAGCGGAAACATGTTATAGCACAGGCAAGCTGATCTCAGCAGTATAGCCTGAAACACTGTAGTCTCACTGTAAAGAAAAATATAATATACATGTAAATGTAGTGTTGTGATCTGTGAGGTTCTCTTGATATTTTCTGTCCTCACACATAATCCCTAAATAAAGAAAAAGAAACAGTTAATACGAAATAAATTCTCTCATCTAAAAATAACTGTAGTTCAACTCCTTCGCTTTCTGCTCATCTCCAGGGCTACATCCACGCTGCAATACCAATCAAAGTTTAGAAACTTTTAAGTCTTCTAAATCTTTCCAAAGGGCAAAAAGGCAAACTCACAGATCCCTGAGAGGCTTGAGGGAGGAAGAAATAATCATTTCTTTTAGTCTGTCTCTGCCTCTTGCTTCAGTCTGTGTGTCTGACAAGGTCAGAGCGGAGATTCCTCAAGCAGACGGGGAGAAGCTGAACTCAGCCCAAAGCCCCAAGCTGTGATACTGTCAGAGTCATATGATGCCAGTATTAAACAATATCGACAACGTACGTGGTGTCAACATCACACTGAGAGGTAAACTAATAGTAAACCTCGAATGCGGTCATCAAAACCCTGGTCTAAATATTAAGTCTCAGTAGGGACGTTGTGCAGTCATTCTGTACACACTGATACAATGCCAGGAGTTGTATACAAGTACGAAAATTGCATATTTTGAGAAGAAGTGAAAAGAAAAACTAACCGTTTAAAATGTCCATGCACTGAGCTGATTTCACAAACTTCACACAAGGATAAACAATAACTGACATGTGCAAAACGTTTCTGCTTCGTAGCTTACAAGTTGTTGTTTTTTTCATCAAATATTGTGGGTTTTTTCTCCAAACTGTGGCTGTGGCCAAAGATCTGAATTTGAACTTCATCTGTCCAGATGTTGCTCTGCAGACATCAGATGCTGACTTTTGCGAAGAGGACGCAGTGACACTTCAGGACCACCCTGCTGCCTGCAGTCTAACACAACCCAAACTCTAGAGTTCAACGAGTTATGTCTGAAACTGTTTTTGCTTGTCCAGGATATGGTTCTGACAGCCATAGTTCTCCTTACTTACTTGATTTCTTTCTTCCATGTGGTCAGTATCATTTATGGTTACTGTATTTCATCATACAGTGTCCAAGATTTTTTTGTATGACAAGAAATTCAAGACCTTCCTCTCTGCCGCTGTCAGGTCAAAAACATATACACTCAGTTGGCGCTTTATTAGGTACACCTGTTCAATTGCTTGTTAACACAAGTAGCTAATCAGCCAATCACATGACTGCAATTCAATGCATTTAGTCATGTAGAGTCGATCAAGACAACTTGCTGAAGTTCAAACGGAGCATCAGAATGTGGAAGAAAGGGTTTCAATCTCTAGGGTTTACAGAGAATGGTCCGAAAAAAGAGAAAATATCCAGTGAGCGACAGTTGTGTGGACAAAAATGCTTTGTTGATGTGAGAGGTCAGAGAAGAATGGACAGACTGGCTGGAGATGATAAAAAGGCAACAGTAACTCAAATAACCACTTGTTACAACCAAGGAATGCAGAATAGCATCTCTGAACGCACAACACGTTCAACCTTGAAGAAGATGAGCTACAGCAGCAGAAGACCACACTGGGTACCACTGCCATCAACTAAGAACAGGAAACTCAGACTACAGTTCACACAGACTCACTAAAACTAGACAATAGAAGATTGGAAAAACGTTGCCTGGTCTGACGAGTCTCAACTTCAGCGGTGACATTAGGATGTCAGGGTCAGAATTTGGTGTAAACAACATGAAAGCATGGATCCATCCTGCCTTGTATAAACGGTTCAGGCTGGTGGTGGTGGTGTAATGGTGTGGGGGATATTTTCTTGGCACACTTTGGGCCCTTAGTACAAACTGAACATGGTTTAAATGCCACAGCCTACCTGAGTATTGTTGCTGACCATGTCCATCCCTTTATGACCACAGTGTACCATCTTCTGACGGCTACTTCCAGCAGGATAATGCACCATGTCACAAAGCTCATATCATCTCAAACTGGTTTCTTGAACATGACAATGAGTTCACTGTACTCCAATGGCCTCCACAGTCACCAGATCTCAATCCAATAGAGCACCTTTGGGATGTGGTGGAACGGGAGGTTCACATCATTGATGTGCAGCCGACAAATCTGCATCTGTGTAATACTATCATGTCAATATGGACCAAAATCTCTGAGGAATGTTTCCAACACCTTGTTGAAAGTATGTCATGAAGAATTGAGGCATTTCCGAAGGTGAAAGAAGGTCCAACCTTTTACTATCAAAGTGTTCCTAATAAAGTGGCAGGTGAGTGTAGATACAATGGTGAATGGTAGAGCTCAAAGGTATCTATAGTATAATAAATATTTCTGGTGTGTGTGCTTCACCCTTCCACATATCTACGGCTACAGTGTGCTGTTATGCTATTGACTTGGCCAGGTCTCTTCTACAAAAGAGACTGCCAGCTTAGTGCTGGCTGCCTTTTTAAATAAAGGTTAAAATATGCTGAATAAATACGTTGACATACACCCACATCGCCACAACCTTTATGTCAGCTCTCCTTTTCTTGCCAAGCAATTCCACACAAGAACTACTGGAAGACACAATGAGATCTGGCTCCATTTTTGTTCTTACAGAGTAAGGAATTTAGATAAAAATGTATATGAGTGCCTTAGAAATATTATGAGCTTAGTTAGCTTCAGAGGTCTAGGAGCGAGCTGCGCCAAAGAGACATTTCCTTCTAATCTTCTCAAGTGGCCGAGTTCAAATTACTGTTCAAGGCCCAGAAAGATCAATGAGCTAACATTTCACAGAACATTAGACGAAAGTATAAGAAGCACCTGTTTTATTTCCTTTAAAGCTTTATAAATGTTCTTGTAAGAGCACAAGGGACATTTGGCTCAGACGTTTAAGGATAAATGTGGGGATTTTTTTTATGTTTTTGTTAACATCCATAAATCAAATCAAAAGCCAACAATGCAACAGTCTTTCATAAGACATCATTAGCTCACCAGTTTCTCTGCAGCTCTCAGCCTAGAGCACATTCATTCTTACTGAAGTCACACATATTGCTAATTTTGTAAATTTTTTTGCTCTAACCATTTTATTTTATTTTACTAGATTTTTACTTATATTTCATCTTAATCTTTAATTTTATTTTATCTTTCTTTTTACTTGTGGTTCTCAAGAGTGTTTTGTATGCGTAACTAAGCTACTGTGACCAAGCAATTTACCTCGTGGATCATTAAAGTCTGTCTAGGTCCAAGTCTATTCAAGGAACTAAGTTTGTTTATTTAGTTAGTTCCTTATAAAATCTTTGTGTATTCCCTAAAAACCTGGAGATTATATTTCTTTCCTTTCTTTTATTAAATGTTACTCATACAGGAGTAATGCCAGTGGGATGGAGTGTGATGCTTTAATACAAAACCAAATACCACATTTTTTTTTTTTTTTTTTGAAAAAATGAAAAGAAAATCCCAGTCCAACAGTGAGTTACTGAAAAACAACTGAAGATACATCGAATCAAAAGCATGAAAACCAGCTGTGGGCGTGGATCCATAGGACGGCCATGATGATGACGTTACCTGTCTCTGTTTCCATGTTAAACTAGTTCTATTATTCCATATGGTATCATTATCAACTGAGTGCGGAAAAGCATGTGCCCCGGCTGAGTGTCCGTTCAAACCAGTGTAATCCTCCTTCACTGTGATGGTAATTGTCCTTCAGTGGAGCATGATTACAAAGCAGCGCTCCGAGGACCGTCGGGTTTTTGATAGGACTCTCTGCTTTGTTATTCTCTCCTCCGCTGTTCTGGTTTCTCTCTCTGTCTCTCACAGGTCTTACACCTGCTCCTGACCCGCGATCGCCGGCCTTCAGTCTGTCGACCTTTGACCTTGGCCAATCAGAAACAGTCAGGAACCCCTTGACCGCATCTTGGCCTGTGGAGAGTGAGACAAGTGGTTTGTTTTGGCAGTGATGGGGTGTGTGTGTCTCCGCTCCAGTCTGACCTCTCTTGACCTTTGACTAGTGGCTATATTATCCACCAGTCTTACCAGTGAGTTAAAGCTACTTATTGTATGTATGTTTGTTTGTGTTTGTGTGTGTGGCTTCGACCTCAAACCACACTTCGTTAGCATGAAACCGTAGAACATAAAAATTTGCTGAAAGACGCATAAAGTGTCAGACACCGTCTTAGCCACGATGCAGATAAAGAACTGCGTGTACCACCAAAATAAGCAGCAGTGATACGCTGAGTTCACGGTGCAATCAAGAAAAAACAACAGGTTTGTGATTCAAGTTAGAGAGAAACTTGAGCTGATTCTGGGTTCCTCAGCGGCCGTACTGGCTGTGTTAATGACTCTAACATGTTTTTAGGTTTCCCGGTGTCAGTCAGAACTATCACAGCAGAATGAATCTTGGTGAGCGATTTCGGCCGTTTGAGGTCGCTTGCATGTGGCATTCCTGAAACGCTGCGTTCAAGTTTTTACTTACCCGAATAACATCTGGATTGGTGCCCAATTTGGTAAATGTTCATGTCTCTTAATGTGCCCGAATAATACTGGTGATCCCTGACCTTATCCAACAGTCAAGTGAAAATGTAATTCTTCCATTACTATTGCCAGAAAATCAGCTGTAAGAGTTAATCGTATTTAGTGGTAAATGGAAATGTTAGCATGCTAATATGCTAATACACTACAGTTAACAGTTTGTTCAGGTGTAGCAAGGTAACATGGGTTCTGGCGTTTTCTATGGCTCTTAATGACCACCACACTGTATAAAATGAACTTAGTTCAGTCAAACATTGCTTAAATTTACATGTATATTTGTTTTTGTTTGCTTGTTTGTTTGTTTTTAAGTGAGAGCCGTCCCAAACTTAAGTTAGCTAGCAAATCAATTCAGCATCTACTGTACCTGACCTGAACCTGTGCACAGCCTTTAAAGCTGTTGCATAAATATACATTATTCTACTGGGTTGCCAACTTGTTGTGACAGATGGGTTGAAATTGTATGTGGTGAATTACTTGCGTGCAGCTTGTTCAGGTTGGTCACTAAGTTTAAGGAAAACTCAGTTGTGTACCAGTAAGAGTTTATGCGACAAATGCAGGAATGCATGCTGTATATGATGCTAGTATCAGACGAAGATTCATTTTTATCTACATGTATCCTAGGTATGTTTATATCTGTATGTATTATATCTGACCAGTAAGTTAAAGCTACTTATTGTGTGTTTGTCTGCAAATATTGGAATTTTGCAGGTTTATTTGTGGTTTTGACCTCACACCACACTCTCTTAGCGTGAAACTGTAGAACAAGTTGGACTGAAGCTACCTTTTTAAATATTTCCATTTTACTGAAGGCACCAAACGTTTATATGTCTTCTGTATGGTGTATCAAGACAGAATATCTTTTAACGTTCACATATTTTAGTTTTCAGTTTTAATAAAATACACATCCTTCAGACTCTGTTAATGACTCTAACATGTTTTTAGGTTTCATAGTGTGTGCCAGTCAGAAATATTCCAACAGAATCTATCTTGGTGAGTGACTTTGGACATGAGAGGCAGTTTCTGTGTGGCCTTCCTCAAACGCCACACGTACGTTTTCACTTAACGAATGAATAACATCTGGATTGGTGCACCATTTGGTACAAATATTCATAGCTCATAACATATCCTGATATACTATCCACACACCACAACTAGCTCTATTACTGTTACCTCTGTAACATTACTTAGACCCCGTAGTCTTCACAATAAAGCTCAATCTAATGTAAGGACTGTCAACTAGGTGTACATTTTTAAATATCCAAACATTCATTATTAAACAATGATATGTTACGATCACTTGTGCCAAGATCCGAAGACAAAACACATTTAGAAACCAAGTCCATCTGAAAAACTGATCAGCAGGCTAGCAGTCAGCTACCAACTAGCTACACTTTGACCAACACTTCTCCCTCTGTTTAAGAATGGAAGTAAAACTCTAAAAGAAACCAGCTAACTAGCCTAGCCAACAGCAGTAGGCCCATGTAATCCCGTCCCTGTGTGAGTGGGAAATGCCAGCATTTCAACCACCCTGACCGTAGAGGGGGGTTTCGGTAAGAAATTATGGGACATTTGACTACATATCAACCAACACTTCCAGTCCAACTGAAAAAACAAAACAAAAAAAAAACAAAAAAAAAAACAGCAGGCTAAGTTTTTTTTTCTTTCTTCTTTTTAGCCAACAGCAGTGGGCAGTATGCCCTCCCTTCACCAATGTTTTGTTAAGTTAGGCCCACGACACCTCAAGAAGGCTTAACAGTGAGTTCCAGCGTCCTGGAGTCACTCCCTTCCACCACACGACCGAGAGATTAGCTTAGCCCTACTACTAGCTACTAAAACCACTCAGCTAGTCTTACTTTTAGCATGCTCCCCAGCTAATGTGTTTCCTCCTTAGCCACAGCCACTCACTTGCTTGCTCTACTGCCAAGAACATGTTGTTTACTGCAACCCCCTGTTCTCTCCCGCAAATGCCCAGCTTACACAGGAGAGCAATGTTCGATTTTGCCACAAATCCACGGCAGCCCACCCGCACCGGCCGCACACGGGCGCTCCACCTTCGCTGCTCAGCTTCTGCTGCCATCTCTGCATATCTTTACTCTAACTTCTTTCCAGAAAGTGATGGTTAAACGCCACATTAAATAACTTCACTGTAAAAAATGTAAGCGTAGAGATGCAACACTTTGTTGAAGACAAAACACCTTTCACCCATCACTAACAAATTTGTTGAAAGTAAATACTAATGTAGCCACAACACAGATGTTAAAATGCCGAGTTGTAATTTCTTTTACCATTTCTCTGGCATTTTATTTAATTTCTTTCTTATGAAATGAAATGAATTAATGCTGAATTACATGCTGCATCATTTCCTGTGATTTCCTTGTGCTGCAAAAACGTGTACTCTCTTTATGGATACTGTCAAACATACATTATCAATTCTCTTATTAATATAGCAGTCTATTTAAGACATTTATTTAAAACACTAAAATGTCTACATGATGAAGGTGTTACATGAATCAAGAGATCGCCTAGGTCAGTAAGATTATCTTCTGGTGACAATGAATATTGGCACTTGGTTCCAAATATCCATCCAGCCAGCTGTTGAGATATTCTGGGCTGTGATGGTGAGCTGACTTGACTGGCAGGCATGCCAAGAGCAGTTAGCACAAGGTTGGATTACCGAGCAGCCAAACAGGCAACTACTGGTCGGCTGGGACTGTAGAAACCACATATTCACTGCTACACATGATCTATGTCTAAGAAATATCACCAAACAAAATTTAAAAAGTCATTATTATTCCCTAAAAATGTTAATTCCATTCCATTCAGCCAAACTTTATATTTACACAGATATATTCAGTTTCCTAACAAATGAAACAGACTCTGGAATATGTCTGTTGTGATATAGACTGATCAGCTACAACATTAAAACCACTGACAGGAGAAGTAAATCACATTGAATATCTTGTCACAATTCAGCGTTCTGCTGGGAAAGTTTTGGATTTGGTCTTCATGTGGATGTTACTTAGACATGTACCACCCACTTAGACTAGACCAGACACCCCCACCCCATAGCAATGACACTCCTTGATGACAGCAGTCATTCCCAGCATGATCCAGCCTGACAGAGATACACACATAAATGGTTTAGGAACAACTAAAAACATGAAAAACAGCAGAAGGTCTTGACCTGGCCTCCAATTTCATTAGATCCCAAACTGATAAAGTATCTGTGGGATGATCCACAGAGCCCCCTCCCCTCAACCCACAGGACCCAAAACAACATCCTGTTCCCAGGCACCACAGGACTCCCTCAGAAGGTCCGTGTCCATTCTCTGGTGAGTCACAACAGTTTTGGAAGCACAAGAGAGAACTACACAATATTAAGCAGGCGGTCATAATGTTATGCCTGTGTATCGTGTGTACATACAAACAGCAGCTCTGGATATATGTAAAGTAACCATGCCTGATACCTGTGTACATTCGACTGTCAGTTAACATGCTCTGTGACTCCATTTAATCCTGTCAGAGTGATACTATCTCATCCCACTCGGCTCCTCTTTAATGCTGAACGTCGCATCTCGTCTCCATCAAACATCTGGTGATGTAACATAACCCCTCTGCATGTTTGTCATGTGTAGGGGCTTCATGTGCAGTTCTGTTCTGACACATGTTCAGTTCACGTTTCGGGTGCTTCGAGAAAAATGTGAAGATTTGACTTGCTCCCCTAAACTCCTCCAGTCCCTGAACACCGAGCTGCAAGAACAGTAGTAAAATGACGCTGATGCAGCAGTCTGAATGAAATGCATCTTTAATGAAACATGGACTGATAACGTAGCGTTGTTGCAGTCACTCCTGCCCCCTGGTGGCTGGCTGACTCCCACAAACAAACACACACACACACACACACTGACACACAAACAGGCACGGCTGACTATCCATGACTTCAGAGGACATTAAACTGACCTACAGTGACTTCCTGTAAACTAACTCTAACCATAGCTACCATTTGCCTCGACAAAGACATTTAGGTCCACACAGCTTTAGTAATACCTGGACCACACACGCACACACACACACACACACACACACACACACAGCTGTGTTGACTCTCAGCTCTGTGAATGCCGTTGTGTGAAGTGGATCCTTGTTCCTCAGCAACCTGAGGCCCATCCGAGGGGCCCGGCTCTCCGAAACACGCCTCGGCTCCAGCTTCAACACAGGGCTGGCGGGTGACATCCACGTTGAGTCGAGTCAAGTGTTTTTTAAGGTGAGTTCATTTCACCGGTCACTTTGCTCTGTGTGACATTCTTTTTCTGAGCGGCCCCCTGACCTCCGCTTTCAAAGCTCATGTCAGTCACACAGCCTGTGGACTGTCTCGCTGACAAGGTGCTGCCCTGAGCTGTGCCTGAGCAAATATTATTCTGCAGGACACCTGTCAAAATGTATTTTCTTTTTCTTTTCCTTTCTTTAAATGGATGACATATGTGTGGCGAGATTAAAATAAATAACTTTTACCTATATAAAATAGGTTATGGGAGGAACCCAATGAACTCTCAGTGAATATAGCAGTGTGGGATAACACATATTGTACTACAGTATTTCTGTTTTAAGCTACGTAATGCTGCTACTCCTCCGCAGCTAAGTAAATGTACGACTAATTGTATCTGTACTCACAGATTACTCAGATTACAAATAGATTATATCGTAAAATATGATACATTTTGTGTGTAAAGGCTAAATATTTCCATCTTGCCAAGCTGGGGAATTCAGTTTCATGCATTAATTTATTATATTCTAACAACCTGAGTTTTGGTTATGTTAGGATCGGGTATTTTTTTTTTTTATTATTTTTGCCCAAGGATCTTTATTTAATCCTGTGGATGTATTAATCAACTGTTTTTGTTTTCGGTGACTCTGGAGAAGCTATGCTAGCTCTGATGAGGTTTAAGTAACTCTCCTTTACAATTCACAGGATCCTCTGCAAAACATGGCGGTCTGCTAATGGACTGAGTCAAAGTTAAAGGTTAAGTATAGTGTTGGGAGACGTTTTAAGATATAACAGAAGTCATCAATTCAAAGCAGAATGCTGAGTCATTGGCATTACTGGCCACCAGGTTGAGATGTACTTTGGTTTGGTGATCAGGTTCATCTTTATGCAAGTGCAAAGCTGTAACAAGAAAGATGGGGCACATACTCAGTTTCTAAATTCGCTCTCTTCATGAATGTCTTGATGAAAACAAAGTCTCTGTCTTTGTAAAATGAAAGCAGCTGCTTTGTCCTTAAGGTCTCAAACTGCGACTCATCTGAACTCTGTGTGATGACTAAAAGGTCATCTGTCCCTAATGACGGGCCTGTCACATGGCCACATTCTGGTCAGTCGCGTATTGCTGTACTAGTCTTTTCAAATTACAGGAGCACATACAGACTGCTCTTTGTTCTAAAACAAAGTCTGATCTGGAAAGTAGGTTTTGAGAGCCAGAAGCTAGCCAGCCCATCACTGACTCACTTGTGTTGTTCAGTAATCCTCTCGTCTCCCTGTTAGTCATGTTTCCAGACATAAAATCGGACATTAAAGGCTCCACGGATCAATATTTTCTTAGGAACAATGGATCCAGCGACTATGTGTAATGCGCAAATGTGGTGATTAACTCGCAGAGAATTATGACCCAAACCTGCAGGTCCCCTGAGCTCTCCGGATGTTTTTGTCCTCTACAACTGTACGGCAGCTCCCCAGCACTAAAGAGACCGTGAGAACAGTTGGCAACAGGTCCCCACTCTATATAATACATAGGAACATTTTTATTTTATTTTTATTTCCTACATAGTTTTGACACCGATCAGTTATAACATTAGGACCTCCAAAACAGTTGTCCCTACTTAGAGAATGGACATGGGCCTTCTGTATAACAGAATGTTGTTAGTGGGGGCCTTTGGGTCCTGTGGGTTGAGGTGAGGGGCCTCTGTGGATCAGGCTTCTTTCAGTGCATCACACAGATACTCTGTCAGTTTAATGAATTTGGAGGCCAGGTCAACACCTTGAGCTATTTTTTCGTGTCTGTGTCTGTGTCAGGCTGCATCCTGCTGGGGATGGCTGCTGCCGTCATCAAGGAGTGTCATTGTTATGGGGTGGGAGTGTCTGGTCTAGGTGGGTGGTACATGTCTAAGTAACATCCACATGAACCCCAGGTCCAAAAGTTTCCCAGTAAAACACTGTATCGTCACAAGATGGTCAATGTTATTTACGTCTCCTGTCAGTGGTCATAATGTTGTGGCTGATCAGCATATGTTTTACACTGAGGTATGGATCTGCCTCCACTCACCAGTTCTTTAGGTACACTAGCAAACATGAATCAATTTAATATAACAGCTTATATAGCACTTTATCCCTCTTCATGTTAAGATGGCGTTGTCAAAAATAATTTTTAAAAATGTCAAAGGAGCTGATACTGAAAGCAGATTTCAATGAGAAAAAAAAAGAATCTTTTTTTTTATTATTAATATTAGAATATTATGAGTTGTTTCTGAGGACGCACTTCAGTGTCAAAACCAATTTTCCTTTCAGGGTTGTAGGAAATCCCTTTTAGTTTCACGAGGCTGAATTTCAAAAATGCTCACGCATAAAAACAAAAGAGACCAGTGTTGAACTTTTCAGCAAGTTTATTTCAGTATAAGTGGTTTTTTAAAACACCTCACACTGTTTCTCCAGACATCTCTCCTTTACAAGCAAGCAAGACATTAACATCTTCAAACATGGCCGAATCCAACGTGATCCAAACTCTGTGCCAAACGACACGTTGGAGCAAACTATTTGACAAGAGTGGACATTAGGACAGGTGGGAAACAAACGGTCACACGATAACCAATAGTTCAACTTTGTACAGAGTGTAAAACCCGACTAAAAACACTAAAGTCCGGCTCGCGGCGGCTGGCGAAGAAAGGAGCAGTGATCCGACAAAATTAACAAAATGCCCTAACAGTAAATTCCTCCTCAGCCTCCTTAGCGTACTTGTCAAGTGTGTGTGTGTGTGTGTGCGAGTGTATGCATGCGTGTGCACTTGTGTACTATAATACAAACAGTACATTACATAGAAACCCAATGTGTTCTAATAAGGCATTATGTGGCGAAACAGAAACTCAGAAAACAGAAACAGCATCCATACCAGAGTAAATCTGTCTTTAAGGCCGAGAAACACAATAAAGTACCTCATGGGCAGGGCAGGGCTGCGTGAAATATAGTCTTGAGGACAACCTTAAATGACAGTACAGACACTTTGACGTTGTGGGGATGAATGTGACGATGAAAGGAAACATGATCACTACTTAACCGAAATGGTTTGTTGCAAATTGTGAATTTGAAGGGCGCGACGACGGACATTTGTCTGCAGAAAGCCGGTCTACGGAGCAACAATGCCAAGGCTGTGAGCTCCAGTGTGGGAAGGGAGGGGTTGGGGGCAAAAACCAGAGCGTGCATTGACTTCACAGGCGGTGACAGTAGCATAATGAGCTGGGACAACACCTTTAAAAAATACATATAAAATACATTCATGAAGACGTCTCGACAAACAAAACAAGAACAAGGTCAATAGAGAGCGGGACACCGTCAGTTCAAGTGGCTCAAGCCGAGAGGCAAAAACGCTAGCATCAGTTAATGGACTAAAGCACTGAGTCAGGTGAGGGAGGGGGCACGACAAAGGTTTCGTTTGTGAGTTGATGTGCGGCGCAACGAGACAGATAACATCCCGATCCCTAAAGGAACCAGCCCACGTCCTCGCTGCAGCTCCTGTTATATCTGGCTAGTTTGGCTTTTATGTGTCCATCTGTTGAGATAAAACATATGAGAGCGGTAGCTTCTATGAAAGTGGGGATTTACTACTTTTCTCTAGTATTTGAATCAACAATCAACTAGTGATAGGTGACCAGCTTGGTCATGTGTCAAACCTATAAGAACCACTTCTCACTAAGGTTTATTCTACCTGTAGCTGGTTCCACTTCCTGGTGTGACCGGAACAGGAGACTGTAAAACTATGTTTAAAAGCCAAACCACATAAAAGCAAACAACTAGAGGTCAGTTAAAAACTAACCCCGATGGAATGATCTCTTAAATCCTCATCGGAAACCTTCTCTGGACTTTCCATCCCAACCACTGACGACCTGTCCCTGCCACTCATCCCACCCACAGCTGACCCAGCACCTCTTCAGAGGATCCTGTACCAATTCCACAGCAGGTGTACAGCTGCCAGAGGCCGTGGCGGCGACGGCGGTGGCGCTGCTGCGCTGGTGTCCGCTCCGACACAGTTCCCTGAGAACCCCAAACTCACTTTCTCTTACGACGAATTAAGATATGGCGACAAAAAAAAAAAAAAAAATGCAGGGGAAGGTTAAATTTGTGGAAGAAGAAAAAATAAAAATAAAAGACAACAAACACATTTTACAGAATGACATGTGCAGCATTACAAGGAGAAGACATATTAAAAGCCAATATTTACAAATAGTTCAAATGGTCTTGGCAATGCAAGGAGGGGCTCTCTCCCCCTCCGTTTAAGCTGGGGATGTTCTCCAATCAGGGGGTCACCTCTACATACATACAAACAACAGTGTGCTGGTGGTGGAACATAAAGGAGTATCTATGAGGACACCACGGGGTGCGTCCGGACGACCCGGACGCCGACCTGTCCAAACACTTTGTTAATGCGTTAACAAGAATCTGCGGTTACCAAACGGGCGATCCTTTAACCAGATTCGGATTCTGGAGATGGTGACATATGATCCATAGTTAAACCTTCCAACTGTCTCACACCGGGCACCAATATCACATATGATGCTATAGTACACACTGTACTATGACCACAATATGTAACTATTACTGCTCTGATATTCTCTATTTGTACATACGTCTATATTTACTCTATGTGTGTGTGTGTGTATTTTTTTTGTGTTTTTTGTGTTTTTTTTTTTTTTTGCATTCTATATTCCAGTCTCTGGATGCTTATTTTGGCTTTAAGCAATGAACCACTCCTATGGATAGTGAGTTTGCATTACAAATACAGTAGGGTCTCCCTTTCCCTGACGCACAAACTCAAATCCTTCACAGTTTGCTTCAGTGTCCACCTCTTCCTCCCAGTCCTTTTTTTTTTTTGACCCCATATATATATATATTTATATTTATATTTAATACTATAAAAAATAAGTTATTGCGCATCCAAAAAGTGCATTGTATATTTGAAAAATATCTCTTTCTCTCTTTACACTTTTCCATTTTTCTCCACTTTTCCTGCTAATTTGGGCGGATTCCCGCTGATGAATTTGGGATGGCGGCAAGTGTTTTCCAAATGGTGTACCGTGCCGCTGAGCGAAGGGAAGGTAGGAGGGGGGGCAAATGGGCAGAAGAGGAGGAAGAGGAAGAAGGGGGGAAGGAGAAAGAGAGGGAAACAGGTCACAGAGGGACGGGCTGCTACGCGATGACCATGGGCACGTCGTCTGAGAAGCCGCTGATCATGGGAGCGTCTTCGTCATCGTCACCTAAACGGGATCAGGAAAGGCTTTATGAAATGTCTTTTACTACATGTATACATATACAACAGCTGATCACATCCACAGGCGAGTTTACGCTTATACTAAACTACTTTGTTTATGGTTTGTTGGATCTGGATGATGAATTTCTCAGAATTTGGTGTGTTGATGTGATTTTTTTTATGGTAACATGATTCTCAACAGTCTTCCCACTTACAATTAATGCAGAGTGCACACACACACGCAAAAAAAAACAAAACAAAAAGAGAGAGAGAAAAACTGCAGTTACCCAGCTCGTCGCCAGAGGAGAAGATGGCAGAGCCCAGGCGAGAGTTGTAGTGGGAATTGGCAAAGGCGGTAAAATTGTTCTGCAGCCGTCGGTGCCGGAGGTAGAGCGCCACCAAGCCGCCGCACACGCCCAGCAGCAGCAGGAAGAGGACTGGGACCACCACTGCAGCCATGTCCCCAGAGTGGCCCTCGCTGCGAGAGGCGTCGCTGGTCCCTGAGCAGATGGAAAAACAACATGAGTGGATATCTGTCTATCCATATGTTTGGGTTAACCAAGTTTGATGACTTGACGGTCGCGTTGTGAAGGGCAAATAAACTCTAAAATCATAGTAGCTGTTGCAGTAGACACACACCATAAACGCTCAAATGTCCTACGTTGAAATGCTGGAGCTCACCCACTTATGAACACGTTGAACAGTTTGATCTGCGTGAGTCAGTACCTGGCAGCTGGTTGTAAAGCAGTAGCGCAGGCTCCCCACACAGCTGACCACTGAGCAGGCAGCGGGCCTGCACGGAGAACGTGTAGTTGTGTCCCGCCAGCAGGCTGTTGATGCGGAACAAGGTGTCCGTGGTGTTTCCCAGATACGACGTCTGGTTGGTGACGCTGTCAAACACGTGGACTTCATATCCCTGCAAAGAGCACGTCAGGAAGATCACATCGGCCATGAACACCACCAAGATGCACTCAGACCTGGAGCAGCGGCGGAGATCTATTACAGACATCAGCTGCTAAATATTGAGAAATATCGATGATGAAACTGACACTGGATCTGGACACGTGTTTTGAGACGCATGTTAATACCAGGTCTGAACACACGCACCTAAAGCTGGTCACTTGTAACTGGATAGACAAGATCGGATCTGGTCCGAACAAGGCTTTAAATAACGTAATTCTTTACTTAGAATCCAAAAATAGAAGATCCCACAGCCCTAAGACTTCTTCAATCATATTATCAGTAACAGTAGTAGATATCGATACTTGAGATGGGAAATTTCCAACATTGTGAAGTAAGGCAGAGGAAGGAGCTGCAGCATGGTGAAACAGTAGTAGCAGCAGTATCTGAAGTGGCATCTCACCCTGCTCTCATTGAAGCCCTTCTCTCGGACAGCCAGACTCTTCCATAAAAGGAATATGTGATCGTTCTCTGTCAAAATCTTCAGGGCTTCTGGAGCTGGAAGAGGAACTGCAGCAGGAGAAAATGAGATTCTTAATTACGGTACTTCTTTGTAAAGACGTGGTGGAACTGAAGTAAGTGTGTGGGAGATGTATTTTCCACAATCATTACTTCAATTTCTTTTACACTGATTTCTTATTTAACATCATTTTTCAGTAATAATTACCTAAAATAAGCAGTAAAACTTCAGTTTGATAAATTACGTTGGCTAAGTGGACAATCTGGGGCCAACAACTTGATGATGATTAATTCTTCGCTGATGTTCCTCAATGTTTCTGATTCAGTCTAATCTGAAGCCCGTGAACACAAATGTCCAAATTAGGTGGACCGGACATGAAACTCACTAATGCAAAGTCTGCATCATTTCCAACTGAGTCCGTGTGGAACATCAAGAGAGATTGATTACTTCTGACCAAATTATGAACTGGCTTTGTGCTTTAAACGAGATCCCCAGGTAACTTCCTGCTTCACTCCACACCTCGACTAAACCAAATACTGGGTCAAACTAGTGAGAAACCTTCAACTCTCTTCTCCAAACAACGCACCGGTGCTGAGAGTGAAGCTGGCCTCCTTGCTCATGTTGCGCAGGCGGACGGAGACGCTGTATCGCCCTCCGGGCTCCAGGCCCTTCAGCTGGTACTCCACCGTGTTGTTGGGGGTGGTCAGCTTGTAGTCCCGCTCCACCTTGCGGATCACGTCCCGCACGTGGATCGCATATGTCTGAAAGAGACCAACGTACACCATTTAAGCTGACAGTGTGTGGGTTATAAAGTGTTGAAATGACTTATAGGACGAAATCACACACAGATGCTGTTACATGACTTAACACAAACCACATGTTATCAGGTACAAGGAGAGAACGTTGGGATTTAACTAACTAGGCGGGTGTATCTCGTGTCAGAAAAACAGAAGAACTGTTTAGAACTGATCCATTTGGATGAAACCTCTACTTCTTCAAGCACCACCACAGTAACATTTAACAGTAACATTTAACAGTGTCGTACCAGAGGTGTGTCCGGGGTGTCGTAGGGCGGCTGCCACTTCAGCGTTGCTTGAGTCTTGTCCACTCGCACGCGGTGGAGGTTCCTGGGCGGCAGCCTCTCGTTGGGAATCATTTTCACCACCGCGTAGTCAGAGGGAGGACCCAGGAAGGGAGAGACGGCTCGCGCCTGAAAACGAAACGACATCACGTGACGGGAAATGCGTTTTATTCTTTTTAACCTCGACACAATCTGGTGACCGTCCACTGAATTTTCACGTTCGCGACACTGGTTCCAAGCGACGCTTGCTTCGTGACACGGTGAATCATCCCGCTGTGATCCTAAAGAAATGCAGCTAACTCAGCAACACTTCTCAGGCTGGGCTTTAGAGTGAATAGTATGGGGCCCCGAGTGTGCCAGAGAAACACTCCTCACACCATTACACCACCTGCAGCCTGAACTGTTAACACAAGGCAGGTTGGGTCCACGGATTCCCGCTGTGGCTGCCAGGCTCTCGGCCTACCATCTGTGTGCTTTAATTCAACAATGGTTTCAGAACTGTACCTGTGCAGTTGAGCATATCAAACAGTTATACTGATTGATTTTATTCCTCACTGCGCTTTAGTCAGCTGCCACTTCAAAGCAAAAATAAGTGACGGCACAGCTGCGGATGATCACGGTGCTCTTGAATTGACAGTGAATACGTTCCCACAATGCTTTATGCTTTTCAGGTTAACAGATTGGAGAGAGCTTTTCATTTCCCACAAACATTGTGATAGTTTTGTATTGTGCAACAGTCTTGTATTTATACAGTGCTTTAAAGTCACAGTGACACATCCACTCATTTACTCACACAGGTGCACGAGCATACCCACGTACCCCCCCTAGTGAGGACAAACGGATGGAGAAGATGAGATGATGTCGGAAATAGCACGAGGCAGAGTTTAATATAGAACATATATAGTAGGTAGGGGGTCCCTGCTTAATCTCATCTCATCAGTTTGGGGTCCTTGCCCTGAAAAACATTGAAGACCCTTAACCTACAGTGGTTCACAGAAAAAATGAGGCTTTGAGCTAGAACTTATTTTTGTTTTTTTACTCATTTCTTATTTTATTTTAATCTAATCTTGTTTTATTTTATCGTTCTTTTTACTTGTGGTTTTCAAGAATGTTTCTTTCATGTGCTAAACTACTGTGACCAAGTAATTTCCCTTGCGGATCATTAAAGTCTGTCCAAGTCTAAGATGAAAAAGGTGTCGACTGGTTCCACTCAGACATTTGTCAGGCAGGATTTGGGGTTAGTGATTTGGGTTCAATTGTGATTTTTCTGTGAAATAAGGACGTTACACACCTAAATATCAGTAGATTCAGTAGTAGCTTTAAATGTTTCTTTAGGATTGGAGTTTGTTCTTTTAGTGAGTATGTATCCACTTATGTACATTTAAAGCTGTGAAATAAAAGCGGCACAAAAAGTGCAACAGTTTCCAATGAAATGTGAAATGCAAAGCCGAAATATAAAGAAACACAGAAAGGAAACAATTAAGTATAGCAGCTCAAAACCACCACACCACTTTATAGTAAATTAGCAGCACTTGAAATGTAATTAGTTTCTTTCCAGCTCTGGGGTGGACTAAGTTCAATGTGTTGTTGTGACGTCTCAAGCAATATTTAATGTAGGAGTGGGCCACAAAAAACCTACTGAAGTAAAGTGAAAGCGAAGCATGCGGTTGGCGTAATGCATTAATAATTACATTCCTCATAGCTGCTTTGCATAATTGCTGTTGTTAGGCTTCAGTGAATCTAGTGAACAGACATCCTGAGCATGTCGCTCCGTAGTCTAGGGCCTAGATGTTCAACAACGGACGGATTTAAACTTTAATGCAGGAAAAACTAAAAGTCTCAACAGACGACAAAAACAACAGGATCAGGACATCGTAAACGCTCGTCTTTTAGTCGGTGGGGACCAGTTTGTAGAGAGGTTTGAGGAGGGACTCACCAGGAACAGATACTGCTCATCGCTGTCCACCGTCACTGTGAGGGTGAGAGAAGGGGTGCGGACCTGACGTGGAGTCCGGTACAGATCCAAGAAGGACGTGGCATAAAACACACCGTACATCTGCACAAACACACAAATAAAAACACCGTGAACACATCTCCTCAGTCTTTCCCTCGGGATAAATAAAGCGTCTGAAGCTCATCATGAAGAAAAGAGCCAAATGGCAGAGACGTATGTTTTGCTTTAAACCTTCATGGTTATGTGTTTTCCTCCTTTTGCCGGTTTCAGTTGTACTGCGGGACATAGGTGTCGTAACATACGCCAGTGCAAACCATTTATACTTGCGTTCTTCAGTCTTAACCGCCTATTAAGTGACAAACATGACACAGAAGAACTAACTGTGTCCTTGTTGTCTATGTTTCCGTTGACGCTGTTTATACGTGTGCGTCTTATTACCTTATTCATAACATCAAAAGTATTGAAATCCACTGATCTGGTTCATTTTCAAACAGCACAAATTATTTATGAGGCAATAAAGAACATACTCCGGGAAACAATCAGAAACTTTTTTTTTTTTCCCCAAAGAGAGGGGGGGATATAACTTGAGGGGGGAACTAAATTTAAAACATCTCTATGCGTGCACAACATTAAAAACATGTAGAACCGACTGATGGGGGAAGTGAAGCAACGTCCAAGCATGAGTACGTTTAAAGAGCGGTACAAACACATGGTGTTTCCCAGGACGAAGGGGGGATCTGAATACGTCTAAAACACAGGAAGTAAATGTTAAAACGAAAAGGGGTAGAACAAAATAAGGCTCCTTCCTACTCCTTTTGAAACATGTTGGGTAATAATCATTCAAATGTTGTTTTTTTTTGTCTTTTGTATTACATTCATTCGTTCGTTACCTGAGCAGGGGGTCCGCTGATGGTCCAGCTGCACTCTACCGCTGTCTGGTTGACAGCCTTGACTTTGAGGAAGGGTTTATCGGGCTGAGTGCCGGCGGTCCGGTGGTGAGACAGGGCCGTGGGACTGTCTCCTATACTGGTGTGAGCCCACACAGCCACCTCATACATCGTCCCCGCTGTCAGGTTCGTAGCTGGAAACACAAGCACACATCAAACGCTAACTGACAGCTTCAGCACAGAATAAAATGTGTGTAGCCCTTGATGAAAACATGACTCGACAAAAAAAAAAAAAAAAAAGGAACGATACCTTTGAGGATCCCCACTGTGACTGTGTAGTTCTTGCTCTCCTTGACGTGGGTGTCAAACTGCCACGACAGGATCACAATGTACTGTTTCACCTGAAGGAAACGCAAGAGACCCATCCGTCATGTTTGCGCAGACACAGACAAGTCTCAAGAGGTGAAGGAGAAGAAGAAGAGGAGCTCTTACTTCCTGCTGGGAGTTTAAGCTGAATGAAAGGCTCATGGAGTCGGCGGTGATGCTGTCGGCGATCACAGAGGGAGGAGGCAGCGCTACGGCGGGGAAAGAGCGCGTGTTAGGTGTTTAAAAGCAGCATTTGATATTTTACATTTCAAACTGCTGACGCAGAAACATTTTCAGCGTGATTCGAACTCATCTTCAGGCAGCGCCGTATATGATTACAACTGGTGTTGTTTAACGATTTTTACTTAATTTTATACAATCTGAGTAATTTGTCCTCTCGTCACATTAAAAGTCTTCCACAAAAGAAAAGAATGATCCTCATCTCTCGTGGGACGTTAAATTGACAGCAGTTTAACATCGTGGAAAGAAACGACATTCTTAATGAATGAATTAGCGGGTGAAAAAAGTATTTATTTGGATCAGAGCTCTGAACATATCTGCATAAAATTTAATTTACCACGACTGTGCAACTGGTAATTTTGTTTTATTGCATCATTTTCCTCAGGCTTATCTTGAGGATCCGTAGTAGGGCACTGACAGTCTGAGCTTAAATAGTGTTTTATTATGGGTTCGCAGTGTTTTAACACACTGCACCACATGCTGAATTAAATAGTCTAGTGCCTTGATCAGAACATTCTCCCATTGTTTGAAGATTAGTAACAACATTAGGTGTGGTTTAAGTGATTTCGTCTTATGTGGTTATGCGGCTGCTTACGGCGGCTGGGACTAATTATTTCTATAAAACAGGAACATCTGCTCTCCCTGAAGGACAGGCATTGTGCATGAACACACAAAGACAGAAAATCTAAATGATCAAACCGAGAGCATTCACATTATCACAGGTACACCTGCAGTTCCCAGCAGCACTTTTGTCGTAGTTTAAGACTTCTTAAGTTTCAGCAGATGCGAGTGTTAAACAGCTTTTTTTCTTTTTTTTTAATGGTGTGTGTGTGTGTGTGTGTGTGCGTGTGCGTGTGCGCGTGCACCAGTTTACCTTTCATAGGAGTGAAAGACTTAACCTCGCTCCAGTTTCCGACACCTCGACTAGTCACTGCAGCCACCTGGGAAACATCAGCGATTATACGTGCTGCTTAAAACAATCACGGCTCACGTTTCCACCTTTTCTTTTACCCCCATAGTGGAGACTGGTAGGTGTCTTACCCTGAAACTGTACAGAGTGAGTGGCTGCAGCTCCTTCACCTTCACACTGGTCTGGGTTGAACTCTGTGACACCCAGTCGCCTTCAGAGCCTTCACGGTACTGAACCTGTCAACAGTTAATGTTAATGTTCATGTTAACAAAGCATGTGATGGGTCAAGATCATCTACTCGGCTGGGACGCTCTGGAACAAGTGTCTTTTTTATTGTCATTCATTCATTCAAAAAAAAAAAGAAACACATAACCACTATGAGAAATAATCTCTGAGCTTGTAGCTGTTAAATAACTTGACAAAAAATGAATCTAAGCCAGAGTTAAAAGATGAAATTAACTGAAATTAACATGACCTAAGAGTAGATTCTGTCATTAGAAGATGTATCAGCATGTGATTAATTATTGATGTGATCATGTTGATGTATAAAGAGCCACGTGTACTAAAGTGACAAACACAGATCAGCCACAACATTATGACCGCTGTCTGGAAAAGTAAATAACATTGACACTGATCTTGTGTTCTGCTGAGGAACTTCTGGATCTGGGACTCGTGTGGATGTTACTTAAACATGCAGCATCTACCTAGACCAGACCAGACACCCCCACCCCATAGCAATGACACTCATTGATGGCAGCAGCCAAAAACAGTTTAGGAACAACTCAAAAAAACATGTAACAAGGTGTTGCCCTTCACTGGATCCTAAACTGATCATGTATCTGTGGGATGATCCACAAAGGCCCCTCCCCTCAACCTATAGGACCCAAAGACCCCCACTAACAACATCCTGTTACCAGACACTACAGGACACCCTCAGAAGACCCATGTCCATTCTCTGATGAGCCACAACTGTTTTAGAGGCACAAGGGATATCTACACAATATTAGGAAGGTGGTCATAATGTTATGCCTGATCGGTGTATAATCAACATCTTTAATGCTATGGACATATTACATTCGTATTCTACTGTCTATGAGCAAAATGATTTAAAAATCTAAAATAATAAAGTAAAACACTATAGCCGGCTCTGTTGCTCCGATTCATCTGTAATATTTCGCTTTCTTTCCTGATTTCTTTTGCTCTACACAAGTGACATTATAATTTAACACAAAACCTTATGTGTATAAATGTAATCTCTAATTTAAGATAATTTATGAGCCTACATTTTGAATTTGTTATCTCTCACCTGTAAAACACAAACAAACTGGTCTTTGTGGCTGATGTCCCTCACTATTCACACTGTAATATTTACAATATAATAGTGAATGAGTTTGTTTCACAGGAGATGACTCACGATGTACTCCCTGATGAGGCCGTGTCCTTTGTCAGGGGGGTTCCAGGAAACTTCAACCGTCCCGTCCTCGACGTTATCACAGACCAGCTGCAAGTTCCTGGGAGGGTCTGGCACTACAATATGTCCACACACACACACACACATTCAACACACAAAATAAACAGATGAGTTAAAATATAGTGTGTGTGTGTGTGTGTGTGTGTGTGTGTGTGTGTGAGGGAGCAGCTGAAATATGACAAACCAGTGAAATAAGTTTCATTTTTTAATCAGTTTCAGGAGCTACCTGAGAAAGGACTGGAACAAGATAAATATGTTCAAGTTATAAGCACTACCAACAAATAATGAATTAATGGTGAAAAGCAGAAATAAATACAAAATAAATAAAACCTAAATTCAGCTTAAAGTTCCTCGTACGTGTTTACAGTGTGATATGAGGAGAAATCTGAGACTGTGTTGGTGCTGGCGTCATGCAGGTTGATTGTGTGATACTCACGTCCCTCTGGTGTCCTGACAATGATCACCTCATTGGTCTTGTGCAGCTTGCTGAGGCACTGAGTGAGCACCTTCACGTGGTAGGTGGTGTCTGGTTTCAGCACGGTCAGTTTGTAGCTGGTCTTGTTGCTGTGGGTATCCATGATCGTCCACTGCTGCGTGCCCATAAGCCTGAACGCAGAAACAGAAGATGATGAGAGCCATCAGGGCAGGACGCGTCTAACTGACCCAAACATCAACCGCGGCATTGGTAGAACATCTGTAATATACAAACATCTGTACCAGCACAGGTTTAGGCTTACCTGTAGTAGACGAGGAAGTAGCAGGAGTCCAGAGGAAGGTTTTTAGGACGTGACCATGTCAGAGTGATGGCACCCAAGAAGTCTGGAGTCCACTGGAGGTTCTGGACTTTATAGGCCATGGTGTCCACTAACACAAAAGGGAAGATAAAAGATTTTGTTCATTGTCTTCACAACAAATCCTGAAATGCACAATAACCGCCAGCAGGTGGCAGCATTATACCACAATAGACTTAACTGGCAGCACAACAGACCTGACGGTTGAATTACATCTGCATTAAATCATGTTACACCTGTTAGTTAGTTATATGCTTGTCACGAAGGTCTTCCAGATAAAAGCACAACTTCCCAGTGTTCAGCCACACTTTGAATTTTGTCAACAGCTTGAATCACTGTGAGTTACGGTAATTCAAATACCGCAAGCTTTAACCAGAATCAGAGAACCTTTATTTATCCCACAAATTCGGGAAATTACACGAAACAAGCAGAATGACATGAGGAGAAAAAGCATGGGTTAAAACACTGATGGCGGTGACAATACTGTGGACCTACGGGTGCAGTTGTCCTCGTCACTGTGGTCAGAGCAGTCCAGGAAGCCATCACACCTCTCGATGTCC